>NC_138092.1:42646120-43166120 GCF_964212035.1 Myotis nattereri | reverse complement strand
CAGTGGTGATTATTATGTGGCCTTCTTGGCTTACTCCAATATTAGATTAATATAGATTTCTTGTGCCAAATTAGCGGAAGTCACTGTTGAACATAAGAGTGATTCACTCTCCTTTTGGTTATATTTATGTTAAAGAAGCAGCATCACTTTAGCTTAAAAGCTTTTATACTTTAAAGCTGAATATACTGTACCTTGGAGAGCATCAGGTAGTTGAATTTAAAACATTTCAAAGTACATTGGAACTTTTATGAGATTCTAATTCAGTTATGTTTAAAGGAGTCCCCCATCATTTTTTTTAAAGAGTGGCATTAGTATTCTGTTATAAAATTAGCCAGTAGGATGTGAAGTTTCCTGGTTGTTCTTAAATTAGACAATTGTAAGTGCACATTAAGTAGAATAGAAATGTTTGGAGCTGTCCATGGTAGTATTCTCTTCAAAATGTTAACTGTTAATAAAATTCATCTCTGCATAATCTGTGGCTTTATTACCATTTATAAAGGTCAGTATTAAATTCGTATTAGATAGATTAACCTTGTGTATACAGTAGTTTTTCTGCAGGCAATGTAACAATCTGACTCTTATAACTAAATTAAAAAACTGTAAATTTCCACAATGTTCATAAATGTTCCTAGTTGCAGCTTTAAAGTATTTATGAGTAAATAAACAAAAATCATAAGCTATTAAATATATAATTCTTTAGGTTGACCATATAAAAGCACAGTGCAAATAGTTGCCATGGTAGTAGGCCAATGTGAACAAACATCAAAAAATGTAACTTGCCTGACTATTGCTCTTGAAATGAATTCTTGTCCTTATGTGACCTGCCATGTCTGCTATAGAAATCCAAAAGATCATAATTGTTTGATATGAAATGCAAAAAGAATAGTTAAATTGGAAGTTTAACATCATGAAATTCAAAATCCCAAGCGGTATATAAACATTAAAAGAAACTTTGGACTGCTAATCCTAGGAAATGAGTTTTATGGATTGAATTCAACAAGGCTTCAGAAATGGTTCCATCTGCTGCCTAGCAGCTGGTGAAAGGATAAATTTAATTCATTAATTCATTTGGAAAAAAGGATCCAAATAGTAAAGACTTCATTGCTCATAATGCATATAGGTGAAAACACAAACTGAAATCTGGTCCAGTTGAACATCCTAGATAATGAGCTACATTTTGTCTTCCCTTTTTTGGTACAGGTCTTAGTGATTGAGTCAATACGGTGTTGATTTTTATGACAATAACCAATCATTTCCAATCGTTTCAATGATTAAAAATAATCTCAGGGAAATTTCAACTAAGTCACGCTCTTTCAAATCTAGAGAACTGTAGGCACTAGAAATTACACCCTTTCTCAGTCTGTATATGTGTATATGAGTAGCAGTGTGTATATTTATGCTAATTACATATATATGTACATATATATATTCTGAATCACATATATTCTGACTGAGCTATCTGGACTCTCACACTGAATCATATATATTCTGAATCACATTAATGAACTACTTATAGAAAGACATTTCCCCATTGGCTGAAATATTCAAAATTAGCATTCCAGATTAATAAAGCCAATTTTAGATTCAAAATTCACATTTACTCAAAAGTTTCAAGATTCCAAGTAACACTCGTTTTGTTTTCTACTCTTCCGATACTTCAGGCTAGTTGTTGCCGTCTGTTTTCATTCGCAGCCCGCAGAGCACGTCACAAGACAGAAACTTGTATGCAATGTTTTCCCAACTCCTCTGCCATGTCAGTCACTTTGACACAAGACATGGGAAAAAGACTTAGTTAGCTGGCTCGCTCAGGACTTTTTAGTACTTTTATATAAACATAATGGAAGTTTGATGCTCAGTTTTTGGATTGTTTAAACAACATAATAAGGTATTGGAAAAGTTACTGTTGAATTCCCTTTAACTTATAGTCCTATTGGTGGATTTTTTTATTTGCTAATATTTTAAGGAGGATGAGGTCTCCCTTAAAAATGCACAGGTCACCTTTCTGGGCGAGGGAAATGTTTCCTGGCTGCCAGTTAATTGATCCACGTCAAGATAAGAACATCCTTGAAAGCAGGTTGCTTCAGCAGCCAGCACTCAGTTTAGCCATTCTTTTTGGATGGTGGTTTCATGAATGGGTTTTTGACTTTTCTTTCTCTGTGGCCCAGAGCTCACTGTGGTGGGTTTGTTGGATTTACTATAAAGGTTCTGTTTGCACCCTGTGGGTTGGGTTAAGAATCAGGGTTTATGCATTTACTTGTACTGTTACATTGTTTATACAGCTTTGGTTTAGTTTTGATCTCTCTCTCTCTCTCTCTCTCTCTCTCTCTCTTTTTTTTTTTTTGCCTTTGAGGCTCTTCCACAGTGTCAGCTGCTGACTGATAGTAGGAAAACGGCCTCGTGGTGTGAATGAAAGGGACCTAGCGGTTGGTAAACAGAGATAAGGAATAAATAGAGCGCAGGCAAAAGGAGATAGTTCTGTGGGGGCCCAGATTGCTGCCAGTCTGTTCAAGGGGGATGCAGAGCCTGTCCTTTTCCCAGATTAAATTAGTGTGCGAAATCTCCAGTGACCTGCTCCCCTTCTCCCCACACTCTTTACCCAAGCTGAACAGCCTCTGCTGGAAAGTATTCATTTTATCCAGGGACAAGCCGGACAATGGAACTCTCCCTGATACTTATGGACAGCTGTCGTCATTCATAGGGCTCTCAGCCTTTCATTTTTCATAGGAGTTAAAAGGGTTTTTACCTTGTAACTGAAAGAGGGCATAAATGCAACTTTGCCAGTTCTGAGGTTGCTTGGACAAGGGGTAGGACGGAGGTGGGGGTGACTTCGGAGGGAGGAGAAACTGCCAAAGAAAGCAATTCTTATTTTGCTTGGCTACTATGATTAAACGAAGACAGAAATTAAATTTCAAATCTGGGTTCCTTGGGAAGAGAAAATACCGTTGATTCTGAAAGTTTCCTAAAATTAAGGTCACCAGTGCAAACTAGCTATTTCATCTCTGCCTTTTCTAGCCTTGTTTTGGCTAAATATGCATCATTTTATTACCTGTGAATAGTAAACAGTAAGCCTGTAAGATACCTCTGTAGTCCCGTTTTTTCTTTCTTTCTTTCTCTCTCTCTCTTTTTTAGTGATTTACTGCAAATATATTCAGCATTTGACTGATTAAATAGACCTTCGGCAACCTTGAGGGTCACTGTGCAGAGTATGTACATAGAAAATGCATCAGCCCATTGTACCCTGGCAGCTAATGAGATTGGTCGTTAAGTAAATGACACAAAGCCTACAAAAAAAGCTTAGCAGCTCACTAGAGTATCACAGAGTGTCCCTGCACACCACACAACCACACAAACACTGGACGAACCTAGCCCACCCCTGCTTTATTCTCCATCACTGCTTCCCTGATGTCAGCGAGAGAGGCAGAACAAAGGCTAGGAGGCACCGGTAAGTCAGTCTGGCAATTAAGCCCTAGGGAGAAAGTCGAACAAATCTTAGCCTAACCGTGCGTGGGGCTGAGAGCCCGGCTCTCGACAAGTAGGTCAGAATGAAGGGGTTTTGCTATCACTCTGAAAATATTGTTCCGCTGATCCGTGTTCTTATGTTGTTGTTCTTGCTGTTTTGCTTTACCGGTACATAAAAGTTTTTTTACATTTCAAAAGTAAAGTGTATTCCAAAAGGCAAGTGCACCTGAATTTGAGGATAGGCTGTTTATCGGAGAAGCGGTACTTTCGCAATCGTTCAGGTGTGTGTGTTCAGGTTGGAAAAACTTTCAGATGCAGGTGGCAACTTTGATTGTAGTTCGTCCTGCTGCTTTGAAAAGAAAATGGAAATCTGGGGTGTGAATGTGTGCAGTAAAGTTTATTCTTGTCAATATAAATTTATCACACCTGCTAATATATATTTGCTATAATATATAGGATGATCATTTTCTTGATCAATATCTTAAAAAAATCTAATCATCAGACACAACAAAATGAAAAAATATAAAGGCTCCTCTTTTCTTTGTGTATTCTATTTCTCTTGAATCTGCAAATAAAATTATTGCAAATCTGTGATCTTGAATAGGATTAGCGGTTATTTGCTTGCTTTACTTGGGAAAAAAAATCAAAGCTGTCTGACACTGAGCGGCATTGGCTTCCTATGTCCCTGGGAAAAATGTGTTTGCAGTATTGAAGTCTAAGCTTTCAGAGAAATATGGCAACAGGAAGTTGCCAGAAAGTCTTATTTGCCTCGCTGAAATGTCTGTCTGCCTTAGACTTGTGTACTCAGAGGATGTTTAGTTCAAGAGGGGATGATTTTGGTACAAGAAATTCAGGTAAATTAAATATTTTATTCTAGGAAACTGCCAGCTGCGTGGATTGTCACTGGTTTAACAAACTCTAAATCTCATTGAGAATATTTGAAAAGTATTGTTAGCATAAGTGTGGTGTTTTAAAATAGCTGGGATGCATCATATCAGTGTCAGGATTCAATTTTTAACGACACTGTCATTTAATATCAGAATGTCATGTCATAATCATCTGTGCATGAAGTAAAACTCTCCATATTTTATAAAAATCAGTTGCTAAGTTGCACTGAGACATTTTTATTTATGTCAGAATGCAGAAATGTTATGATATGGAATAAGCCACTCTTATTAGTATTTAGGAGAGATTCATAATAGAGGTTCATAATATGATCTGGGTGATGAGAGGTCACGCATTCTTTTTTTTTTTTTTATCTTAAAGTACTTTTCTTCTTTCAAATGTGTTCCCAACATTCATTCTATTTATCTAATTTGTTTATGTCTATATGTATATAGTATATAATGTATGTATTATAAACTCTATTATGTTTATAGTAATCAGAATTTAAAAGAAACAGATTTTGTAAAGTAAGTGGTATAATAGTGTCTTGTTAATTTCAAGTGAGAAAATATATATAGGGAACATGTACTTTTACTTAACTAAATTCAGATTTTTCTAATGTGTAATCTCATCATGATGCCTTTAATGTGGTAGCAATCATGGGAAAAGCAAGCTATCTGAAATAGCTACAATTGCCACCTAACAATTTTAGTTTAAGGCAGAGTTATACAACCAGTCATTCTTACAGATATATTAGATTATCGTTCTTGTGCTGAACATTTTAAGTTTGAATTTCATGTTTTCAAAAGTGAAGTGTACTCCAAAATGGAATAGCTTATTTTTCTATAGTTACTGAATGTTCAGCATGTTAAGACAGGAGTGAAATGTTCAGAAAACGCGCAATCACTTTGGAAGGCTATGACTGTTTTACTCCTGTCCTCACCAGTGTAGCAAAGGGCGAGCAAACTTGACTAAAATCTGTTTACAGTGTGGATATAACTGAGTAGAATTACTTTCACAGGAATGGAATTGTCATTCTTGAAAAGATATATAGAGCTCTGTTGTAATTAAGAGGAGAGGGTACAGATCATTACTTTTGGTTTATATGAACTTGTTTCCATAATGTTGGTCCTGAATTGGAGAGATTTAAAAATTTTTAACTATGGAAAACCACTAAGGAAATGGTTTGTCTAATGGATAACTTTCTTTTTTAAAGAAATTGGAGGGACTTAATTTTTGTTGATAGAAGGAAACTTTGTATTTCTAAACTTTTATTCAGATTCACTTATTTGACAAATATGTATTATTTAAATGACTTGGTTTAAAGGATTGTGTTAGGGGCTGTGGGAGCTGTAGGGTCTTCATTCCTACCTGCAAGGATCCATGACCTAAAAAACTAGAAAACATTTCCTAGATAATAAGGTAGTGATTATAAGTGCCATATGAGTGACAAAAGTGACAAGAGAATCTACAACACCCCCTTCTCAAGTTCATATGTTTGAAACCTCGTTCTTCAATTGACTAAACCTGGAGTCCTGGATGAGTTATTTAACTATTCTAGCCTCGGTTTCCTGGTCTGTTAGATGGGGGTTAGGGTAGATGAATCTTGCCTTATGATCTATGTGAAAATGAAATAAGATGATGTGCCTACAGCCCTTGGGTATATTGTTGTTGTTTTTTTAACTTTCACTTGGAGTTTGAGACAGTAAGTGGGCAATATCATGTTGTATGTTCCCTCCACACTTGCTTCTACCAGTATAGAACTCTTTCTCATGTTTTTACTTTCAGAGCCCTACATATTGTGAGATTTCTTGAAGGACTGTGGAAATTTCATTTTACATGACTGAGTGCTCAAGTCTAAGGTAACAAGTTAAAAATACTAAATGTATATGAAGTATATGTGATTAAATGGACTAATAGGCTTAGTTTTATTAACAGAAATCTAAAGTGTTTATTAGAATTTCATTACATTTCAACTTAAACTTTCTATAAGCAGAAATATTTAATTTCATCTAATTTCAAAATGGTTTATTTATAACTTAAGTATTTATAGAAAAGGTTGTTATCTACTAAGATTATTTAAGTTCATTCTTCATTCTTTAAAAAAAATTAATATCTTAATTTTGCTCCTTTGAGATTTATTTCAAGCTTTGGCTTATATTATTTCCTTTAATACTTTATATTTGGTCAAAGAAAATTTCAAGTAAAGTATTATTTTATTTTATCACCTATCAAATCTAGTTTTTTTTCCTGCATATTTTAAAACTTCATTCCAGTGAGTTTTAAGACTTACTCGAATTTCTTTACAAGTATTTGAATAATGTTTGTCAAGTGTTGCATCAAATTTATAAGGTTTCAGGCAAGAATTTATTACTTTCTTGATTTAACACTTCAGATTTTTTGTAGGAATATTTGTTCTATATCATTTGACATATACATTTAAGTTACAACTTTGCAAGAAATTTGTTGCTAAAAATTTCTGGTCTATAATTCTTATATCCCCAGGTAAATTGCATTGGCCCACAAAATTGCCAATGCCTTCAAAGTCTTATTAGTAACTTATTTATACTATTAAGTGGTATTAATTACAATAGTATACTAGCTTTTTAGATCAGAACATTTTAATTTATTTGATTAATATAATGCAAATAGGACGATGCTAGAGATACCTACACAAAATACATGTTCTCCAAATATTCCTAAATATCATATTTGCTGGTTTATTGAAGTAAACTATATTTTAATAGCTATACTATTATAATGAAGAGTTACATTTGGTAATTCCATGAAAAACACATTATGATTTCATAAAAAATAAGTATGCAATTTTTGAGTGGTACATTTTCTCCACTTTTTTCAAAACTTAAAAGTAACATAGCTAGTTTAATTTAATTTTCTAAAGGCTGAGGTTTTCCTCATGAAGGAAACATGGCTAAAGGCCCGTGTGTAAACCTCACTTCATCCTTTTTTATTAGATGTATCATATATGCACCCAATTTTTAGAGTAAATTCTTGGCATGAGATGAAACTTAGTTTTCTTTACTTGTCATGGCATCCAGAACCAGATCAAAATGAACTGGTTAATTATTTAAGTGGAATAAATAGTATTTTCATTCCTGAGATGTAGAGAGTAAAATGAACAAGTTTGTTATTGAAAACCCAATTTGTAAAAGAATACTATCAGCTAGAAAGATGCTTCTACTGTGTGCTTTTTTGTTTCTATAGTATATTTGGTGTGAATTAGAATGAAGGTGTGTAGCTCTTTTAAATTTCCTTCTTTCAAATAGCAAACAATGGTAGGGAATTAGTCTTAACATTTCTATTCTGAAGGAGGAAAATGGGGTGAGGATGAAATATGCTCAAGAAGAAAATAAAATCAAGAAAGATTGAGGCTGACAATATGACTACTGCAGAAAGAGGGCAAAAATTAGAGTATACAACCTTTTATGCACAGAGCCCTTGATCTTTTTGTGTGTGAGAGATACCAGTGTCTACCAAAAGGGTTAAAGAAAATGCATTCTGTTGCATCTGCTTACTAAATCCCTTACTTTAGTAGAAATTCAAATTTTGTAAAGATTATTCGTTTTATTGATGCATATAATTATAATCACAAGCCATCTGCTGATTTGGCAGGCATGGTTAAAATTCTCTAACTCTCATAACCTTTCAAGTACAGTGCCCTTGGGACTCTATTTCACTTTTATATTTTGGAAAACATGTAGGGACAAATAAGGGCGGTCATCTGCAGAATGTCAGACCTGAGGAAATGAAAGAATGGAGATCAGGGTGGCTGTTGTGGGTATTTTTAATTGTAGGAGAAATTATTTTTTTCTCCTTTTTCCTTTTTTTGCTTATGACTTCATGAAGGATTATTCTAGTTTCTATGATGTATTTGGGAATTTTTTTTCCTAGGGATTAAAGCTCTATCATTAGTCTAAACAAAACAAACAAATGAAAAAACCCTTCCAAATATTGCTTACATTTGTTTTCACAAATAAATTAAATGTGTTTAAGTAGATTTTTTGAATAGAATATTCCACTGTTTTTATTTTTCTGAAATTCTCACACTCAACTGATTACCTTCCAATCATAGATTTTAGATTGTAGAAGAGTTTGTATGTTTTGATACAGGCTTTTTGGTTTAAAGAGTCAAATTTCCAAGTGTTTTTTTTTTGTATGAAATAATGTACTGACCAGAATTTTTGTATGAAATTATGTACATGGCAGGCATCTTCTTGTGGCCCTTCTTTGCTACCATCAAACATTTCATACCTGATTTACTTACTTCCTTGGAAATATTTCTTCCATCATCAACCTATCAACTAGGGAAGTCCAAGGGTCAGGTTTTACAGGTTAGAGTTGGTATATAGGCCACATCACAGCAGACTACAAGTAGGCTGAGGGAAATGTGAAGAAGCCACAGGATCCTGGGATTTGTCTTTGTCAAATAATGGAAACATACACAACCCCACCTCCCCAACCCTCACCCCCACCAACTCTCTCTCTCTCTCTCTCTCTCTCTCTCTCTCTCTCTCTCTCTCTCACACACACACACACACCCCTTAAATATTTGTCCCAAGAACAATTTCTTACAGTTTGGCAAATAACAGAAAGAATTTGGGGTACAAACATTGATTTTTTTTTTTACAAACGACGATGATATACATGACAGTAATAATAATCTTTAACATTTACTGAGTGCTTCCACTGTGCCAGGCACTGTGTTGTTTACATGTATATATAATGTAATACTCATAATATTTCCATTGAAACCCCCTTTTTGCAGAGGAAGCGACAGACTGAGAGACATTAAGATGTTTTTTCTTAGGTCACCAGCAGGATAGAGGCTTGAACCCAAATCTAACTGTTCCCCAAACCCATGCTTTTAATCTCTCCCTATGCTACATGGCCTCTGGGCACAAAATATAAGAAAAAGAAAAACAAAACAAAACAAAACAGTGTCCCAAGTACACCTGGGTTCTAGTCATAGTGAAATGTCATTAAGTAGTTAAATGATCCTGATGAAGTGATTTGATGGATCACTTTATTTCCCTTGTAGATAACATCTGTCACATTAAGGGTTACAGTAGGTGCACCCCGGACTCTCTTCATTCCTCAAATTCTAAAGCTCCATGAACTTTTTATGAGTAAAACATCCCATGAATTTGAAAAACAATTCAGCCACAGCACTAGCCTTTCCTCTACCTCTCTAAGATGTACCTGTTTAGCCTGCCAATTGATCTTGATGTCAGAAGTGGTCATTCTTAGAACCATACAAGACTTAGCGCTATCATATTAAAACTCAAACATTCGGCCAAACTAGCTCCATGAGCACCAACACAGATACTTAGAAACATCTGGTAATTCAGTTCTTCCTCTGAGTATGTTGGTATAAAGCAGAATGTTTTTTCTCTATAATAATAATAACGACAACATAGCACTGACATAGGCCCAACCACTCTTGTAAGAACTTTATGCCTGTGAATTCTTTTAATTCTCCCAACAACCACAACCAGAGCAGCAGCTGAGAAGACTGGCCCGAGAAGAGGCACTGCAGTGTGTCCGAGACTGCACACCATGGCCTTGGTCAGTGTGCCCGGACCACACACATTTGGCCTCTGTGGGCTCATGCTTATTTCACTTTTGCTTGAAATAATGTTTGGAAACATAGATTACAGGTTACAAAAGGCTTAGACACTTTGTAGTATTTAGTTATTTGTTTTTATTATTCTTTTCTTTTAATCCTTACCTGAGGATATTTTTCGATTGATTTTTAGAGAGAGTGGAAGAGAGAGGGAAAGTCAGAGAGAAACATTAATGTGAAAGAAACACATCGATTGGTTGCCTCCTGCACACTCCCTAACCAGGGCTTGGGCCGGGGAGGAGCCTGCAACTGCGGTATGAGCCCTTGACCCGAATTGAACCCGAGAACCTTTGGTCCACAGGCCAATGCTCTATCCACTGAGCCAAACCTGTGAGGGCAATTATTTTTATTTTAGATCTTAATTAGCAGTTGTAATACTCATAGAGTTTCCTTAAATGATTTTAGATTAGCCTGAAAGCCTTTAAAAAAATCGTTTGCAAATACCCTGTTGAAAATATAATACTAAGTAAAAAGAGTCAAGTTAATGAGGTCTGACCAAAGTCCTTTAAAGAAAACTATTTAAAATTATCTTATTCTCAGTATCTAGCAGAGAAACTTTGAACATATTGAGAAACACACAAGTGCTTGTTAAAAGAAAGAATTGATGTAGGAATGAAGAGTTTCAACCACAGTAGAACCGTTCCTAGGTTGATACCACATCGGGTTCATAAGAAATTAAGGTATTTTATGGATATGATTTAAGATATGGTTGCATTTTATATCTACTAAAGTTGCCAAGAGAGTGAAGTAAAAAAAGTAAATATCAGCACTAGAAAATTGTGAAGAGGTTATTTAGATTCTGTACAATGAATTGACTAAGAAATAAATATGTTCCTCGAAGGTACCAGAAGTATAGAAAATGAATATAAGACATGGCATATTCAAGGACTTTATGAGCCAATGTGGAGGACCAAGGCTCTCCCAACCTTGTTTATGTGATAGGGAAGCTTGTACCATCATGGCCTGTGCAAAAAAACAGTAGGCTGTGACCACATGAAATTCCTCTCTGCCACTTGGCCTTAACGTATGAGGGGCCAGAGAATCTCACCAGACATAGTCAATTCTATTTTTACTCTAAAGATAGAGTTGTGGCCCAAAGAATAGAATGACCACCTTTCTTTAGAGGTAGCTTCTGGAAAGATTTCAGAGAAGAGGCATTTAAAGATTCATGAATCCATCCATTTAATAAACTTATTGAGAATCTCTTACATTTGAGCAACTGTGTCAAACAGTGATGATACAGACTTAAGAACTGTGTGATCTCACACCAAAGCAGGAGACACAAACTAACTGAATTTACAATAGAGTGGGACTGTGCTATGCAAAAGGCAAGCCCAGGACAATGAATTGAAAACTGGACAAGCGTCATAAATGACAGCCATCTGGCTTGGATTACAGGATGGGTGGGTAACCAAGATAAGAGATCCAGAAGGAAAAGGTTATTTAGAAGAAAAAGATGATGTACACATTGAATGCAAAAACAGCCAGGTGATGTTGATTATTCAGTTGTTCCATGAATCTGAAATTCAAGAATGAGATCTGGGATGGAAAGGCGGACATTGGATGTGTGGGTTCTAAGGAGAATGTGTGGAGTGAGAAGAGGAACAAAATGAGGAGTCCCAGGGAGCACCAATATTGAATGGAAAGGTAGAAAAGGGGCGACCGACAAAGAAGGAATTTAGAAAAGGCTGAACGCCAGGATTGTCAGAGAAAACAAAGACATAGAATATTTCTCTAGGAAACACTGAGCAATAGTGTTAACTCCTCAGAAAATAGACTAGAAATGCACCAGTGGACATACCAAATAGAAGGTCACTGGTGATTTTAGCCAGAGAAAATTCAGTGGAAATTACAGGTGGAAGCAAAAAGCCCATGAGTTGTATAGGGGAGGTAGGGTGAAAAAAAATGACTACGGGAAGTTAAGAAGTTTGACGCTGAAGAATAGAGATAGTAATAAATGCAGGAGAAATGTTTATATACTGAAGAGAAGGAACCACAAGAGATAAAACATTGGAAAAGTTTGAAGATATGAAAGAAAAACAAACTAAGTGAAGTAGGAAGCACATGTAATAGAGCCTATTTTCTAAAGGAGGGACCCTCTTCCACTAAAACCAGAGCAAAGATGCAGATAGAAATACATTGGTTAAGTGTCAAGAGGAGAGGTTAAGACCATTCAGAATTAATAGCAGCAACATTTTCTCTAACATTAGGCAGCAACTCTGTTGAAATGTTTTAGACTGAAAGTTCCTCTAGCATGTTAGTTTTTGTTAATTATTACATTTGCATCATACTATTAAAAGCAAAAGGTTCTGTCTCACCCCTGAATGTCATTTATAATTCCTAGTGGCATAGAAACTCAGAATATTAGTGAGAACCAGAAGAGGTAGGGGTTTTCTTCTTGGGAGAAGGGTGAAGGGGAAGTGCAGAACATCCTTCCTTCTGGAGCCATATGGAGGAAGGAGGGCAAAGAGTGGGAGAGGGAGGAATTGGCTTCTCTCCACAGAGGACGTGTGTCAGAGGGTTGGGAGTAATGAGTTTGGATCCTAGCACGAGCAGCAGATACATTTCTGCTCTTAATATCTGTTCTTTTTGTATTTTTCCTGGTGATACTGGAGCTAGAATTCCAAGCTGTCCTCCTTCTCTTTACTTTTATGACTTTCTCCCAAGACAAAGCCCACCTTCTTATATACCCAGAGGACTTCCACAGCCTAGAAACGGATTTCTCTGCTTTCACTCCTCTGCTCAAAGCTGTCCAACGGCATCCGATCACACTTAAAATGAAACGGCTCCACCTGTTTTTTTTTTAAAAATATATTTTTTATTGATTACAGAGAGGAAGGAAGAGGGAGAAAGAGATAGAAACATCAATGATGAGACAGAATCATTGATCAGCGACCTCCTGCACTCCCCACACTGGGAATCGAGTCTGCAAACCGCACATGTGTCCTGACCAGGAATCAAACTGTGACCTCCTGGTTCATAGGTCAACATTCAGCTAATGAGTCACACTGGTCGGGTGCCACCTGATTTTTTAAAAAAATATATTTTATTGATTTTTTACAGAGAGGAAGGGAGAGGGATAGAGAGTTAGAAATATCGATCAGCTGCCTCCTGCACACCTCCTACTTGGGATGTGCCCGCAACCAAGGCACATGCCCTTGACCGGAATCGAACCCGGGACCCTTCAGTTTGCAGGCCGGCACTCTATCCACTGAGCCAAACCAGTTAGGGCTCCACCTGATTTTTTAAAATAGCTTTAATGGTGTATAATTCACAAAATGTACAATTTACCCCCTTAAAGCCCACCATTAGATAGTTTTTAGTATATTCATAGTTATGTACTCATCACCACCATGTTAGAACCTTTTATTTCCCACAAAAGAAACTCTTATGCCCCTTAGCCATCACCCTCCAGTTCCTCCTCTGTCTCAGGTCCTAGGACCCATTAATCTACTTTATGTTTCTGTAGCTATGCCTATGGTGGAAATTCTATGTAAGTGGAATCACACAGTATTTTGGTCTTTTCTAGCTGACTTCTTTTATTGAGCATACTGTTTTTAAGCCTTCGCACTTGATTCCTTTTTACTGCAGAATAATATTCCACTGATTGTATGTACCACATTTTATGTATCCACTCATTAGTTGATGGACAATTGGGTTGTTTCCACTTTTGGGCTATTATGAATAATGCTGTGAACACCCATGTACAGTTTTTTTGGTGTGTGGACATATGTTTTCATTTCTCTTGGGTATGTACCTAGGAGTTGAATTGCCAGATTATATAGTAATCCTATGTTTAATCATCCGAGGAACTTCCAGTCTGTTTTCCAGTGCAGCTGCACCATTTTATATTCTCTCCAATAACGTATAAAAGTCCACTTTCTTCAGCTCCTCTCCAATACTTGTTATTGTCTCTCTCTTTTTAAATTCTAGTCATCCTTGTAGGTGTAAAGTTGTATCTCATTGTGGTTTTGATTTTCATTTCCCTGGTAACTAATGATGTTGAGCATCTTTTTATGTGTTTATTGGTCATTTGTATGTCTTCTTTGGAGAAATGTTTATTTAAGTCCTTTGCGCATTTTTAATTACTGAGTTGCAGTCATTCTTTATATATTTTAGATACAGTGGCTCCCTTTTCACTCCAGGCACACGGTTCTTGTACTCTTTCTTGAATGAACAAAGGTTACTCTGACCTCAAACTAAAATATACCCCCATCCTTAGCCTACATTATTTTCCATAGTACTTATCACTGTCTTAAATTGCATTGTATATTTATTGTTCCCTTGGTTTGGTTCCCACACTGGAATATTATTTCTGTTTATCTATCCTTGCTTTTCCATCACCTGTCTTGTGATGTTGAGAGACTGTTGTGGTTAAACACATGGGCATTGGAGCTAGAATCCAGTTCCCAGCACTGCTCCTCATTGGCTGTGTGACCCTGGGCAAATACTTCTCCATGTTTTAATCTCCTTATTTGGAAAACAGGAATAATTAATAATCCCTGATTCATATAGTTGTGCAGATTGAGTTAATATGCAATATACAAAAACATTTATAATGGTATCTAATTAGATAAATAATAGAACTAAAATACTGACAAATATTTTTGAGTGAGTACTTAGCAAATTTTCCTACTAATTACATGTTCTCTTAAAGAAAATGAACTGTTTAATCTCTAAGGATTTAACTAATCTCATCTACACATGACCACGAAGGGTTATAATTGTGTACTACCCATCTGTGGGCTTTGCCTATGGACTGATCTCTTTTTGGATCATATAATTTTACAGAATTTGTACTGTGTGCAATGTCTTTTATATGTGACATCTTATGTAATTCTCACAGCTCTAGAGTGAGGTTCTGTTATTGTATCTTCTTTATGGATGAAGAACCTGAAGATTAGGGAGATTAAATGCAATTTTGGAATCACAGAACTAGTAAATATGCGAGTTAGGATTCAAACTCAGCTTGGTGTTAGCTCAGAAACAAAGCATGTCACCACTCTAAATCTGTGCTCACAGTCTGCAGTCATTATCAAAGCATTTTCAGGTCATTTATCACTGTCTTCCCCTACATACCATTTTTATAATTTTTATCATACTTCAGTATCTCCCACCCCCACCCCAGAGCTGTCAGCCTGCTCTCTATCCATGAGTCTGTTTCTATTTTGCTTGCTAGTTCATTTTGTTCATTATATTCCACATATGAGTGAAATCATATGATACTTGTCTTTCCCTGATTGGCTTATTTCACTTAGCATAATGTTCTCCAGGTCCATCCAGGCTGTCACAAGGGTAAAATTTTCTTCTTTTTTATGGCCCAGTAGTATTCCATTGTGCAAATTTACCATAGCTTTTTTATCTACTCATCTACTGCTGGACACTTGGGCTGCTTCCAAACCTTGGCTATTATAAATAATCCTGCAATGAGCATATAGTCTTTTGATTATTATTTTGGGTTTCTTCGGATAAAAGACCCTGAATAACAATGGTGATCTTGAGAAGGAATAATAAAGTTGGAGGAATCACGCTATCTGATATCAAACTACATTACAAGGCCACAGTAATCAAAGTAGCTTGGTACTAGCATAAAAACAGACTTACAGATCAATGGAACAGAATATAAACCCAGACCTTTATAGTCAATTAATTCTTGACAAAGGAGGCAAAAACATATGATGGACTAAAGATAGTATCCTATATAATAAAGAGGTAATATGCAAATTAACCCTCATGCCCTCACAAAGATGGATGCCTCTCACCAGGCCAGCAGGGGGGTTAGTGAGGGATGACCAAATGACTGAACAAGCAGGCTGTGTGGGGTGACCAGGCTGGCAGAGGGGGGCAGTTGGGGGCGACCAGGCTGGCAGAGGGGGGCAGTTGGGGGCGACCAGGCTGGCAGGGGGGGCAGTAAGGGGTGACCAGGCCGGCGGGGGTCAGTTAGGAGTGACCAGTCTGGCAGGGAGGGGGCAGTTAGGGGTGACCAGGCAGGCAGGCAGGTGAGTGATTAGGAGCTAGCATTCCAGGATCATGAGAGGGATGTCTGACTGCTGGTTTAGGCCTGACTGCCGGTTTAGGCCCAATCCCGGGGCTCGGGCCTAAACTGGCAGTCAGACATTCCCCGAGGGGTCCCAGATTGGAGAGGGTGCAGGCTTGGTTGAGGGGAGCCACCCCCCCACCCCCATGCGCAAATTTCATGTACCAGGCTTCTAGTATTCAATAAAGTGTGTTGGGAAAATTGGACAGATATAAGCAAAACAACAACAACAAGCACACACACACACACACACACACAAAACAAACTAGACCACTTTCTTACAACACACACAAGAATGAACTCAAAATGGATCAAAGACTTAAATGTTAGATTCGAAACCATAAAAATCCTGGAAGTCATGCACAATTAATGGCAGCTATTGCTGAAAGCCTCACCTGATTTTGTTTGTTTTTGCCTTTTCCCTCCTTTAGACACCTAAGGCATTGCCTACTACTTTCTATTCTTCACCACCAAGGTCTAATTTGAGGTCAATAAGTCTCTTAGCACATTCATTTATACTTTCATGATAAATAATGTTATGTTATTCTATTATCTTTTTATTTTATTTCCTGGTTTTTAAAAAACTTCCCAATTTAGTTTCTCTAGGCTTTTGTAACATACCAGTCACTCTTCTAATTTGAACATATGATTGAACTGGCTGTGATAGTCCTTAAATTTTAATACCCTCTCCCCTTTGCATTAAAGTCAATAGTTAGATGTATTAAGAGCATAGCAGTATCACATGTGCTTTTTGTACATTTTAAAAAATTTTTAAATGAGTCTCAATTTACGAGTAACTATTCATAGGATTATTTTCTACTTTATTAGTTTTCTGATATGAAATCAATAATATAATAATCTACTTTAAGCATTACAGTTATTATATTTATACGATAATCTAAACTGCATATTGTCACCCATATAACTTTTTGCTATATGCTATACACATTTCTATGTTTTATTTCTAAATATTTGATGCATTGTTTTCTTAAAATTTATTATCACAGAGGCAGTAGACTCATCATATATCTTATTTTTTAAAATAGTCAACAGATACTCAAATAGCCAACACTCCCATTGAGTACCTTGTCTAGGAAAGGGAAGCAAAGAGGAGATTTTCCTTGTCCTGCAGGAACTTTCAATCCAAAGCAGATGATGAACATGTTAACAGTTCATGATGGGGGCCAGGTGCTATTCCATAGGGTGTAGCTTCCTATGGGAACATGGAACTCAGATGTGAGACAAGAGGATTTAACAAAATAAATGGAAACCCATCCAGATTACTCAGGCAAAAATCTTCATTTCATGAGCACTCTCATTATTCACTTTGAAAACACTGTGTAAATTAGGTCGTTGAAAGAAAGGATTCTATAGTTCTTCCAAGGCATTTTCTTTTTCTTTTTAAAAAATATATTTTTATTGATTTCAGAGAGGAAGGGAGAGGGAGAGAGAGGAAGAAACATCAATGATGAGAGAAAATCATTGATCGGCTACCTCCTCCACACCCCCTACTAGGGGTTGAACCCACAACCCGGGCATGTGCCCTGACTAGGAATTGAACTGTGACCTCCTGGTTCATAGGTTGACGCTCAACCACTGAGCAGCACTGGCTGGGCCCAAGGCATTTCTTCTTGCACACGCTTTTTGGGGAAAATTTGAATGTAGCTAAAAAATATGTATTCTGTTACCTCTGACAGAAAAGTGAGGTCAGATTCCCTCAGTCATGCTTATAGCTAAAATAATATTGTTATATAGAGAGAGACCAACTGACCAATGAAAGCCAATAAAAATAATAGACTGGAATTGGTTAAGAACAGGACAAAATGCCTGATGTGAACTGTACTGACCTGTGATTAACCACAGGAGACAACTATAGAACCAGATGTTCAAATGAGCAAAGGCACTTATTTAGCCTGACTCATTGTAACTCTTAACGATCATCCAAGGAGAGAGATCAGGACCTCCATATTCACATGAAGTCTCAGTCCACGCTAACAAATGTGTATGGTTATGAGTTCTTGACTCAAACTACATACCCTGATGTGCATACTTCTGAAGGGGAGTTTTTAAGGAGCCCAGCAGATCGTTCTCCCAAGTTAACAAAAAATAAATGGGCACCCACATCTCCTCATAGACTGTGTGTGTGTGTGTGTGTGTGTGTGTGTGTTAATCCTCACCCGAGGATGTTTTTCCATTGATTTTTAGAGAGAGTGGAAGGGAGGGGGAGAGACACAGAGAAAGAGAAACATTATCGATGTGTTGATTGGTTTTGCACCAGAGGCACATGCCCTTGACCGGAATGGAACCCGGGACCCTTCAGTCCACAGGCCAAACTGGCTAGGGCTCCTCATAGATTTTTATTTTATTGTCTCTTTGATTTCCACAACAGAAATGCCTATACTTATTAGAGTGGCACACACCATACACCCCTCTCCACTCACTGAGGACTCCACTTGTTTATGTAAACAGTTTCTCCTCTTCTCCAAAAGAATAGGTGCTTAGTGAAGATTTGAGTAAATAAATTATGAGTTCATTCATTAATACTGTTCTGTACTGAAAGGGTGGGTTACACAGATACCATCAAATTCCTTATTTGTGACACTGTCATCTCATCTTCTTCTATTTAGGTGAGATGGATGATTTTAAAGTAGCTTTGTTAATCAATGTCAGTGGGGTAGCACAACCAAATAAGGAGCATGGGAATTCAGTCGTGGCATTTACCCCTTTAAAATTTTCCCTATGTGCTCACTGATATTTCTTACATTAAGCCATATTCTTCCAGCATCACTGCAGTCCTGTTTAACAAGTTTGGGTTCCAGGACAATAAGTATTTTTCCTGGTCTGAGCAGCCCAATGCTAAAGCACCTAATTTCTGCTCAGAGGGTAACTAGTTTGGAAACTCACCTTCCATGTTTTTCCTGAAACACACTCAGCCAGGTTTCATTCTGTAATTTATCTTATCACCAACTGGTTGCACTCTCCTCTTCCTAATGTATGTATTCCTATGCATTACATTGCAAAATGCCCTTGAAAGAGGCTTATCACTGAGGTATTTACAGGAACAGCAATGCAAATGTATCTTTAGTATTAGACTAAAAGGCTTTTCATCCTTCCAGAAGTTTCCAGGATAATATTCTTCCAAACAGCAGCAATGAAAAGGACATGTGCACATGGTGTATACATATAAGACACACCATTTAGAAAATGTGAGAATTTCCTGGAGCTGGCAAAATAATGAATGCCTCGAGGAACTCTGCATCATTGCCTGACGTTGAAATTTGTGTGCATTATATAATTTTTAATGAATTCATTTTCATAATGTATTTGCTTTTGGTACGTTTAAATGTTGTGCAGTCCTAGATTTGTACTTTGTGGGCTTACGTTTGTTAATGGCACCTGTGATGAAGGAGTACATAATTGTTATTTCTTTGTTGACATCAGTGGGTTCATCTGAAGGGAAGACCAAGTTCAGTAAACTACAAAGTGGTTCTCAGAATGTACTTCAATGATAGGCCAGAACATTCACTTTTTATCTGTTCCTTTCTATCATAAAGTATTAAAACACAAAGCAGACAGACAAATAGCTCTAGAATAAAGTGGAAGCATTTCTGTTTCATGCGGATGCATTTAGCCTTTGGGGCCTGAGTTGTTTCAATGCATCTAATAGTGAATATCGAAGGCAACCATTCCCAGAGTTTAGTCCCCAAACCATCAGCACCTGTATCATCTGAAAACTTGATAGAAATGTACCTCCTCAGTTCTCATCACAGACTTCCAGTCAGCAACCTGTGCTTTAGCAAGCCCTCTAGGTGGTTCTGAGGCCAACAGAAGTTTGTGAACCACTGCTCTGACACGGCTATTCAAAGCGTGGCCCATGGGGCAGCAGGCACACCCTTATGAGCAATGTCGGACCTGAGGGTGCCGGAGTCAGGACCTACATTGTAACAGGATGCCCAGGTGATCCAGGTGATCGGAGAGCCACTGATCTAAGGTTTACAGCAGGAAAGTCACCTGTGTGAGAGTGTCCTCTATTCAGAGGCATTTTGGAGGTTGTCAAAGTGGAACTCAATGGATACTTTACTGATTTTATATTCGTCTTAGTTCCCTCTGAAATTTAAAACAAAAGATGGGGGAAAGACATGTGTAAATCTCTTGGCTGCAATATTAAAAAATATTTAAAGGCACACTGTCTAGATTATGAGATGGAGAGTAGAGCCATTATCTGGGTAGCAGAGCTATTACCTGGGTAATAAATCATGTATCTATATGTATATGGTATATATATTTCATAATCCCACATATAGATCATACATATCACACAATGATCTAGACCCGTGGTCGGCAAACTGCGTCTCGCGAGCCACATGTGGCTCTTTGGCCCCTTGAGTGTGGCTCTTCCGAAGCCTTAGGAGTTACCCTAATGAAGTTAATAACAATGGACCTACCTCTATAGTTTAAGTTTCAAAAATTTGGCTCTCAAAAGAAATTTCAATCGTTGTACTGTTGATATTTGGCTCTGTTGACTAATGAGTTTGCTGACCACTGATTCTAGACATTAGGTGAAAGCATAGTTTCTAAGTCGAAATTTTTTTATACAAATAAATCCAAGATATGTTTTGTGTCTTTTCAACATGAGATTATTTTCTACCGCTGACTTTAATTTTCTGTAGTTAATCTTTTTAGAAAAGTCTTTGTAACCAGTGACGCAAGTTGCAGATTTTCCAGGCTCTGTCTTAGGCAGGGTAATGGTTATGATGCTAAGGAATTAGTGAAACAAAGCATTCTGTGGAGGCAATGCTGAAGTTTGCTTCGTCCTCAGCATTTGGCATTTTACATTTGCTAGTGGTGAATCCAGTGGAGGAAAAGAATAGTTGACCAAGTGAGATCTGATTTGCAAAAATGTTTTTAGCCTGGAAACACAGGAGAATTAAAGGATTAAAAAAGTCCTTTTGAAATTTTTGCACAACACCTCCCCCCCCCCCCCATGTAAATAGGACTGTCACTCGGTGTTTGTCCACAGCTAGAACTCCAGATGAACCAGTGTAGTGTGCGATGACAGGAACAGCTGACTCATTAGCAGAGAGCAGAGAAAGGTAATTAACCCTGGGAAAAGTACAGCTGCCATGCGGGCTGTTCCTTTCTGTAGGATCTGATTAGAAATTAGTGTTAAACCACTGATTCTTTTTTTTTTTTTTTAAAAGACTGTCATTGATAATTTTCACTTCCACTCTCAGGTGTGTCTCTAGAAAAAGGTTCTCAGATGTACTTATCTACAATAGGGCTCAAATTTAAAAAGCATTTCCTGATAACGGTAGGCACTTATTTTGCTTATTGGGGGAGAATTCTTTCAAAGGAATATTTTGTTTGACTATTGAAGATTCATGTATACCCCAACCCATACATGAATAGTCGGTTTGTAAATTACTTGAAAGGATTGTTTTATATAGTCAATAAGCTGTACCTAATTACCACTTAATTAAGTTTTTTCTTTTTTTCATTTTTCCTCTGATGATGCTTCTCATCAGTAGCAATGGAAACTCTCCAGTTCAAAGCCAATGGCTATGAGTGAAGGTAAGTGAAGGCTATTTAAAACTAAAGTTTTCCCCCAAAGAAAAGTAATCCCTAACTTTCAATGCCCTTCACAAACTTGAGACATTAAGGAACTTGTGTTTAGGGGACAACCAAAAATCTTTGACCTTATGACTGTTTGTATCATCATGGTAATTTGAGTTACATTCTTATATTTTTGAGGAGTGTGTACCTCTGTTCCTCTTAATTTATGACTTCACATGTCTCATATAAGGAGCATCAATACTTTAACACAGTCATTATTCACATATGTAGCTAAGGAATGTGGTAGACAGAATAATGCCTCCCTCTCCCCCCAAAGGTCTATGTCTTAATTCCTGAAACCTGTGAATAGGTTACCTCACCAGGCAGTGTGATTAAATTAAGAACATTGAGCTGGAGAGATTACCCTGGATTAGTCAGGTAGGCTCAACTAATCACACGGTTCTCAAGAAAAAGGCAGAAGAATGGGCCAGAGAGATGCCAACTTGAGAAGAACTCAACTCACCAATTGTGGCATTGAAGATGGAGACGGGGAGCTATGAATCAAGGAATGCAGAGACCTCGAGCACCTAAAAATAGCTCTCAGGGCACCACCAGCAAGAAAATAGGGACCTCGGTCCCAGAATAGAAAGGAACTGGAGGTTGCCAGCAGCCCAGATGAGCAAGGAAATGAATTCTCCCCTGTGGCCTCCGGAAGAGCTGGAGCCCGACTTTAAAGTTTAACCTGGTGCGACCGTGCCAGACTTCGGACTTCCACAGCTGTACAATAACATATTAGTGTTGTTTTAAGCCTTTACGTTTGTGAAGATGTATTACAACAGCAAAAGAAAACTCATATGGAAGAGTAAGAAGCCAGCCAATAGATGGGATGTATTTTGCCACTGGCCATATACATTCTATGAAGAGTCCCCAGTGTTTGAGTGAAGAGGAGAAACGTTGCTTGAGAGTCCAAGACTGAGAGTCTTGAGGAATTGGAAGGTTCGCTTTGTAGATGCTCATGGTGATTGCCACCAACACTGGGTTTTCTGTCTGCTGCTTTGCTCTACCCCTTCCCACACCAAAAATAATTCTCCACGTGACATTTGTGTGAACACAGTGCCTATCATCCAAAGTGCAAATGAGTGCACGCTTTGTTGGAACATCTAGCCACCTGTGGGGACAGTGGGGAAGGCAGTGAGCTCACTCTGTTCCCTCTCCTCATACGGGAAATCGATAGTACCTTCCCCACAGGCAGGCCATTCGGACTAAGGAAAAAGTGCATGTAAATACTTACAAAATGCTTCTTGTTAAGCGTTTCGTCAAGGTGAGCTATAGTTAGTTAGAAAATACTGTCATTTACTATTTTGAGCAAAATAATAGATTCCTTTTGTCTTTCCTCATGATTAGTGCTTACTTTATCTCCAGTGTAAATGTCATTAGTTTGAAATAAAATGTAAGTGCATAATAGTCAGGACATTCTGACACAGTACGAGTAGGAAAAGTGAGATAGAAAAACTGGGAACTGGGTACAGGTTGAGTGAGTTGGAGATCTTTTAGATAATTTTCTTGCCCAATTGGGAAAAAAGAAGGCTATATTATGATTTTTCCTTCGGCTTTTATTCTCACAAAAGAACCAAATCAAATCATAAACTGTGCTTTTTATTTGAATTAAGTAATAGTAGACATTGGGTAAAAGCTGACCATGAAGTGGTCATCTTTGCTCTTCTTTGCATTTGGGAGCTGACATCTTCAACATAAGGGAAGACAAAAAGGCAAATTCTCTCTGACTGGCATAGAAGTAAAACAGACTGAATCCACAGACTCCTAGATGCTGTGTCCCTGGGATGTTTTGTACTGAGGTACAATTAATAAAATATCTCAGGCATCTGAGGAGGGTTATTTTTTGTTTGTTTCAATTCAGTTCACCTACTCTGGTTCCAACATTATGTTGAAGTAAAAGGTCAACAGGTCATAGCCTCTCACGTCCATGAGCTTATACTGGGCACAGAGAAAAGTAAGTGGACGTGAGTGGGTATAGAATCAGGCCCAGCATAATAATCAAGATGAAGGTGCCAGCCCAACACTTTTGGGACACGGAATTTCTGTGAAATACTGTCACTTGGACCACCGCATGAGCGATAAATCACATTTCAGCAGATAGATTTTGTGGTTCTGACTCTGAAGGGGAAAGTTTCTTTGAAAGTGACAAATGAAATCGATAAGTTCTAAACATTTAATTGTAGACATTTCATTTTACCATCTACTCTTCTTTGACCCTTCTGTAGCTCCCTGGCTTAATACATTGTGCAGCGGAGCCAAGCACAGTGTTGACTCTTTGTGTCTTTCCGATTGGTCTCGGGGGACGTTTATTTATTTTAGTTACAGTTCTCTGAATCTCCCCAGGGGGGGATTCTTCAGCAATCATCATTTCCTGGAAGCTTTTCCGGTCTGGCCTAAGCCTGCACTTCCATTTCTCCCTCTGCCTGTCTCCGTGGTCACACTTCCCACTTATTGGAACCATCAATTTGCTGGTCTGTACTCTTGAGGACAAGAGTTGAGGTTTATGTATCTTTTAATGCCCATTGTCCAGCATAGAGCAACCTATGCTAGATGAATGTGTACTGAGCCAATAAGTAAAAATTTTTTTCGGAAAAAGGTACTTGTATTAAAATAATGCATATTAAGTTAAACACTGGAGTGAGATTAAAATGCTGCGAAAATCCAGTGCCCATTGCCCTCAACAACTGAGAATCATGCCATTTTCGTTGTAAATTTCAGTAGGTTCTCCCATTCCACATTTCCTAGCCAGATAATGAAGATAAATGACTTTATTATGATTATTTTTGATCTTAATGAAAAAACAAACAGCTTTGGGAAAAACAGCAGACTTGTTGAAAAAATATTCTAAAATATCTCATAAAACAGATAAAGGAAAATAGAAAGTATTTAAGATTATAAAGCATATTGTGTAACAATCTAGATAACAAAACAGCTTAAAAAGAGAAAATTCCCTTTACATAATAAAAAGCCTCATTTTTGAAGCAACAAGTGCTCTTTGAACTTTATTCAAAATGTTTTGACATTATACACATGTGTAGTATAGATTTACTCAAAATAGCACATTTAATGGCAACAAAAGCCTGGAAGTTAAGTGCTTAGTTTAATAGAACAGAGTATCCATAGTTACCATAAAGAACATAGGATAACTTTTATTTCTTTGGAAGCCAGGAAGGGGCTTTAGGGAAAGAATTTAAACAAACAGAACCAAGCAGGTTCATTATGTATACAGCTCCACACCTGGTTGGCTTTTTAGAAGAAGGAACTCTTGATATTACCGGAAATGAAAGTTTTTCTCCCACTGAAATCTATAGCGGCACCTTAAGAAATCTGAGCAGTCTTTCCTCTGGGCGTTTCAAGCTAGATTCTGGGGCAGAAGGAAAGCCAGTTTAATAAGATCATCTCCGTGAGATGCATTTTTGCTCAGTGTTTCGTTAACAAACCTCGTCAGAAACAAGCAGTAAAGAGTGCTGCACAAAGACAGCGGTGCCTCGCGCTCCATGGCGAACCAAGCAGCCTCAGGTGTGACTTCATTGCTCTTGGTCACCATTGTGTTGAAAGTCCCGCGGGAAGGGAAGTGGACATCCATGGCTGGTGGAGGTGCCTCCTTGTGCCAGCTTGGATCTTCCCCGGGGTGGGGTGGCGACACGCTCTCTGAGTGCTGGTGGAGGTCACTTGCAGCCTTGCTTCTCCCTGAGTCTAATCCAAGGAGCTCTTCCCAGTTGACGGTGGAGAAACAAACGGATGTGGTTCCCTGCACCTCACCTTCGCGCCCCAGCCTTGAAGGCAGCAGTGATTAACAGGACTTTTACAAAGTTCCTGTGTAGTGACAAGGACAGTTTCAATCTTCTGTCATTTTTTTGCATTAGCTATGATTATGCTTTTACCACAAAAATGCATTTGTTTTAAAGGTAACAATGCAGACTAGGAGAATAGCTTATGTTTCATCTATATTTATCAGCACTCACTGTACATTTGTGTCTTCATTACCAGGAAATATTAAGGGACATTGTGCCATCTATTCCTGTTTACAGTTTATTATGCAGAGATAGGAAACACTTAGCATGTAAAATGAATGTAGAAATTATTCCTGGATAGAAACACGGACATTTCCCACTCGTTGGCTCTTTCTCCTCCATCACCGGATCAGAGTGTAATTGTCAGTAATCAGGCCTGCTTGCTGCTGATAAAACCACTCTGAATGCTAGCAGCCTTCTTTGTGTGATGACTCAATTATTCCAGAAGTGCCTCATCAAATCTGCCCCATCAGCTGGGCTAATAAATAAGGAGAAGAAACTGGCCCCCCAAAGCAAATTATAAATCCATTTGCATTAACCATTTCACTGGTCCATGATCTAGGCAGAAATAAGCATGGCAGATTGTGCTAAGCTTATTTGAATATGTTTATAATGTTTACAGCATGCAACTTTTCCCCCCACAAGGTGTTGGAATTATCAGTCATGAATGGCATCTAAATGCAGTTATGTTAATCGCAGCAAGGCTTGAGGTATCTTTGAGGCTGTTTTGTTACTTAAATCAGGTGAAAGTCAAATCCTCTTGCCCTGAGAAATACAGGTCTTGCACAAGTTATTGGTGTTGCTTGCGAGTTTAGGGAGAAGAGGCCTGTGTTCTCGTTTTACAGGTGCTGGAAGGACAAATACAAATACTCTAATGCCTGCTAGGACAAGGACAATTACTTCATAGACAGTGCGGTGGAACGGGAGTTGTTTTGATGCTCCGGTGCTCCGTATGACTTCCGCAATTTGCAAAACAAAAATTGCGTTTTCCTGGGAGAGCAGAGTTGCCTTAGCACCCCTTGTGCTTAGAATTCCTTGAAAAAAGACTGCAGGGCAGAGAATTTCATAAACCTGGGCAAACCAGTGAAAACCAATGAAATCCACCCTTGGAAATTTTGTTCATGGATCAATTCTAGTTTTTGTTCTTTTCAGAGGACAAACTATACTGAATAACAAGAAGTTTTATTTACATTTGAACTTCAGTGGCCACTTGGGGAAGCCAAAAAATGTTCACAATGGATGGTGAAAAGCAACCTGATTGCTAATATCAAAGACTTAATCCGGTTGACTATGTAATGATTTAAAACCCAAACACCCTCCCTGAGAGTAAGGGGTACCACTGGCTCACCCTACAATGCCAGCAGTTCTCCTGCAGAGCAGCTCATGCCGAGGAAGCTCTTTTTCTGCTCCTACTGGGATCAGGGGCCTGATGATGGGCTGATGGTAAAAGGAAAGCTTGTGGCCCATCTCAGTGTTCTCCCCTCCCCTCCCCCTTTCTCCCCTCTCCCTTCTCTTCCCCTCTCTCTCCTCCCCTCCTCTCTCCTTCCCTCTCCTCTCTCCTTTCTTTCCTTTTTGATTTCAGAGAGGAAGGGAGAGGGAGAGAGAGAGAAACATCAATGATGAGAGAGAATCATTGATCGGCTGCCTCCTGCACGCCCCCTACTGGGGATTGAGCCCACAACTCCAGGCATGTGCCCTTGACCGAATCGAACCCCGGACCCTCAGTCCAAAGGCCAATGCTCTATCCACTGAGCAAAACCAGCTAGGGCCACAGTGTTTTTCTTTGCCTAAAGCAACTTACATGAAACTCACCACTTCTCTTCATCAGCTCCAGCCAATGCAGCATATGCCGAATACCGACCTGGAGAGCTAAGTAGAACAACATCATCTGTGAGGCATAAGCATAAAGTGGCAACAGGTTTACAGAATTTTTATGAATCAATTTCTAAATGTCTCTTGCTATCATGGGGGAAAAACACACAATTCTACAGCTCATTGATCAGAAACTCTGAAGTAAGGGGCTTACATGTTCATGGGAAATTTAATACAGCAAAATGGGAAATGGAAAACCGAAGAATTTGATTGTCCGGGCAAAGATATCATTAAAGTTTATACGAAGTTGAACTCTAACTTAAAATATCATATTGATAAATATAAAAATAAACCTGGACACTTAGAGCTGCAAAGGACTTGCTTTGCCATTCACAAAAATAAACACGTGAGGAGAACCCCCCCCCCCCCCCCCCCCCGGCCCTCCATCATTCCAAATAGTGAACAATTGGTGGAGATGTTAAGGTTGGAAGAGTGATTAAGAGACTGGAACTATTATAAGTTGTGGAGGCGGGGCCTCCGGCGGTGGCCATGCGAAGGTAAACATGCTGGCATGCTTCTGCTTTTATTTTACTTCTTAAGACACTAATTCTGGCCGGGCGTGGTCTTTGGCGCTTGTATTCACTTTCCAAATTTCTGAGGGGACCCTGCTGTGCCTTTGCAACCAGACTGAAATAGACCAGCAAATCCCAGGAACGAGTGGGCGGTTGTGGTGAGCTCATCTTAGTTATGTTTCAGGGCTGCAAGTGCTACATGCATTTCACATTACATTTATTTGTCTTCGCATCCAATTTTTTACTTTGAGTCTAGTTGGAGGATTTTTTAAAAAATGTTGCAGTATTTTTTTTCCTGCTTTTTGTTTTGTTTTGTTTTGTTTTGTTTGGAAAGACAGGTAAATCTATGATTCTCTGCTTTAAGGATACAACTGACATATACATCATCTCACTTTAGGTCATTCACCGCCCCCCAATCAAATATCATCTGATATGCCTTTTTTTTTTCTTTTAGCAACACAGCAGATTCATTACATGGTATCATAGGTTTAAAAAGCTTTTTCAGAAGCAGGGACTCACCCAGGAAGCAGCTGTGAAGAACTGAGTCCCTAATTATTGGCATATAGTAAAGCCCACAAATGGAGTACTTTGTGATGACTCCATTAAACAAGAAAAGCCATGCCTTTGTTTTGTTAATCCTCCTGAGGATATTTTTTTCTATTAATTTTTAGAGCGAGTTGAAGGGAGGGAGGGAGGAAGAGAGAGATAGAGGGGAGGGGGAGAGAGAGAAACATTGATGTGTGAGAGACGCATGGATTGGTTGCCTCCTGCACCCAACTCTGACCAGGGCTAGGGATCAAACCTGCAACTCAGGTACGTGCCCTTGACGGGGAGTCAAACCTGAGATCCTTCGGCTCTAACCACTGAGAAACACTGCCCAGGGCTGTAGAGACATGCCTTAATTAGAGTGCACATGTAGAGATTTTGTAGCCCATTAGATTACCAACACCTTAGTTGCCATGCAGTTTTATCTCTTACGATTGCTGTTTTATAAAAATACGAGCTTCAATGTGTAGCTAGAACTAACTCTGCTGCCTGGTGTGGGAGCTTGGTCAAGATCCCAAGTCTTGACCAGGTTAACTGCCTTCCAAAATGAGTATTTTCCATAAATATTTTAGTAAGACCTTAGGTGTTATAAAATGGTTTAAGATGAGCAGAGGAGATTAAAGTTGGCAATTAATAAAAATGGGGCTTTAAAGGGATTGCCTTTAAAGTATTATAATAACAGGGCGCATGCAGGGGATGGAGGGAACCGATTTCAGCGGCATCAGGTAAGAGGGTGGGTGGCGTTAGTGTTGATGGACACAGGGAATGAGGAGCCTCTGAAGGGCTTGCACTTTCCATATGTATTTTGTGTGCTTGGGCCTTTCGAGCCTGTGTGTGTCAGATCACGTTTCTAAAGTCGCATTTTGTCCCAGCCCTCTGCCCACTTCTCCAAGTCGATCTCAGCTGTGCAGCCTTCACTCTCGTCCCCGGGGAGGGGAGAGACAGCAGATGGGGTTAGGGCAGAGGCCTGGTGCGTCTGACAGCAAACGGCCGGCTTGTTGGGTGGAAGCCGCAAGCATCAGGAAGCTGCTTTTCCCCTGGGAACCAACTAACCACTGAAGAAAGTTGAAAATGAGCCCTCTGAGAAACGCTATTAAAAGTAGTAAAAAAAATGGCAATTGTGCAGATGATATGCTGCTGTGTGCTTATTCGGATGCTAATGACTTTGACATTAGGGAACTCGGAGGGTTTACAGCTACTCCCTTATGCGATTCCGTTCTTTATTGGCAATCTTTGAGAAAATAAATGGAAAATGTATTGCTAATAAATACATACCACGATAGGGCATTAGACAGAAAGCCATTACTTTCAGGATTTAGAAGGAGCTTTGTGACTGTTTTCCAGGATCTTTTGTTTTAGGTTCGAGTCTGGCAGACAAAGGGGAATGGGCAGGTGGGAAGCTTCAGAACTCCTTCTGAACCGAGGGCGAAGCAGAGTAAGCCAAACGCATTTGCAGAGAAGGTCTTTTTATGTATTTTTGGCTGCCATCGACCACAAACTAAGAATTCCCCAACTCCCAGGCGACTTTTCAATTCTTTCATCCTGGCAGTGGTCTACTCTAGCACTTGAGAGAGTTTCATCCCTCTTCTCCCAGGAGCCACAGTTGCTGACTGGAGTTGAAGAAGCATCTGCTTCATGTGTGGTCAAACCTTGCAAGTCACCGAGAAATCTATGGTTCAGAAGCCGGTCACTTCAATCCACTGCGAAGGGTAAAACACAGGACGAGACGAGAGAAATCGGCGAGGAAGGTTTGTGGTGTGTGCTTTACAATCCCAGAACTGCCAGAGAGAAAACGTGTTAGGTCTGGGTGATATACGTGATGTTTGTATGAACAGCCCCGCTCACATGCTGAGGGTACTGCCCTGAATTTCAGAGTTTTCTCTCAAGGGCCACACGGTGTGTCTGCAGACAGATTCTGTTCTTGTCCCCGAGACCAAGTAGAAGTGATACAGCTCCGTGCGTTCTGTCTGAATGCAAAGTAAACCAAGGGCAAGTTGCTTCCTGGAAAACGGGTTAACACAGTGGCAAGAAGAATTAGTCGCGTTTTATGACAGCCTCGTCCAAGAGAGCCCTGGATACCAGCAGGCTGCATTTCCATCTGTCTTCTGTGACTTGAGTGTAGCACACCCCAAAGCTTGTCTGAACGCTCTCTTTTGGTGGTTAGAAGTAAAATAACAGTGCTAACGGAGACTCTTTCTTACCCACTTTCCCTGGTAAATTGAAGACATAATTTATATATAGTTTGGTAATAAAGACGAAAAAGGAATTTGGCTTACCTTTGAAAAAGTAAACATGTTTTTACACTGATATATAGTATACATTTTTTATAGTATAGGCCAGTGGTCGGCAAACTGTGGCTCTTTGGCCCCTTGAGTGTGGCTCTTCCTAAGCCTTAGGAGTACCCTAATTAAGTTAATAACAATGTACCTACCTATATAGTTTAAGTTTAAAAAATTTGGTTCCCAAAAGAAATTTCAATCGTTGTACTGTTGATATTTGGCTCTGTTGACTATTGAGTTTGCCGACTACTGGTATAGTCCAACTGAATGATAAGTAAAAGTGTCAACACATCATTCATTGTTCACTTCAGTGTTTATTATTGATCTATTTAACTTGCCCTACCTGATAGACTTCCCTTCTTTCGTCTTAATAGAATGAATTTTAGGATTTCTCACTGAAGCGGGCAGAGACATTTGGTCACTTGAACGAAGCAGGACAAACCAAGTTGGCTTACAAGTTACCTGGAGAAACAGAGAGGTAAGGCAACATTTTTATGAAAAAGTATCATCTAGTGAAAGAAAACGAATCCAATCAAAGCATGTATATAAAGGCTTTCCTGTATAGCAGTGCTTTATCTCTGTGAATTTGCTTTGAAATTTTTTTTTTCTTAGTGCTGAATTTAGAAGTGTGATTTTTGTCAGAAACATGGTCACTTTGATATTGAAAAACATCAAGCAGGTGAAGAAGTCCTCTGAGCCTAATAAAAACCTTTTACATATTGATTGGGATGTGTTATTTGTCCACAGATTTGCCCTTAAAGAAAGGTTCAGTGTTAAAACAAAGTTCTAAAAATTCAATTTAAATTCATTTTTATTAGAAAATTAGTACTTAAGGATTAAAAGTAAATAAGTGATATATTTTTTAAAATCATGTTTTAAACACTATATGATGTGTAGAGTTAATTCCTACAAACACTGAAAAGTAAGGAATTGGGTTGTCCTTGGGAGAAAAATCTATTTAAAATAATTTATCCATATATGAAGGAACTTGTTTGCTAGCATTTACCTATTTTGCAACACATGCATCACAAAATATCAATAAGAAAAAAATCAAGGCCCTTTTAAGGTGTTACTAACTCTGAGTTCTTTTTAAATAGGGCCCACTAAAAAAATACACCAAAAAAAAAAATGACTCCTAAAACATAAAGCCCGCAATTACCCCCTTATGTTACAAAGCTGTGACTCAGAGGCCACTACAGCAACTAATAGAAAACCTTGGCACATGTTGGCTACCTAAGGGAATAATAGGACTATTTGCTGGAGTCGTTTGGCAAAAGGACACAAACATATGGCTTTGGTTTATGTTCAGCTTTGCCAGTTGTGCAAAGTTGCAGGATGAAGTCCACAACAGCAGTGACGACTCAGAAACGAGAAGTGAGACTCAAAATAGATCAGCCTCCTTAGAATGCCCACCAGCTGGTCTCAGGTTTAAGGTTTCTTCAGTGCAGTGCATGTCCAAGTGGTTCTAGAAAATCACCTTGTCTCTGGGAAATGTGCATGCACTGGCCCTGGCGAAGAGCTATTCCCAGAGAACCGTGCTGAATCTGGGAGCAGACCAGACCTGCTCCTTCCTTTCAGTATGGTGCTTGTTGGGCATAAGAGGGGTTCGTGGAGACAAGGAGAGGTGTCATACATGTGAAGGGTAGACATTATGCAATTCCTTGGCTTTCTACAGAGTCAGACAGAGCAAGAAGAGACAGATAGGAACAGAGAGTTGAAATCAGGGTCAGTGTGCCCTGAACAAAAGATTCAGAAAATATTTTATTTAGGATAAAGAATTCAGAAACGATTTAAAAGATTATATATATATGTGTTGTCACAAATGATATAAAAACCCTGTTTTATTAGGTTAGACTCTTGAATATTTATTTTCTGAATTGCTCTTCCTATTAATAAATGTATGAAAAAAAAAACACCCAGAAAAGTAAGCAGAGGGTACAAACAGAGAAAAATATCCTTGAACATTTTGTCTTAGGGTTCCTCTTGGTAAGTCAACTATTCCTTTAGAATCACAACTTATTTCCTTCCATGTTGTCCTGTGTATCAGGGAAACAAACATCTTTCCCTGCCATTTTGGGCTGATCCAAAGCTGTGTTCAAACAAAACAGTGGCAGAATTATCCAAAGAAAGGGTGCTCACTGTAGGGTTCCTTGTTCTTCAGCCTCGCCACGTTTTATTCCAAGGTACTGGCATCATCTAGTTGTTTCATTTTTTTTTTTGGGGGGGGGGGGGCGGAGTTTAGTCTTTTCCGACTTCCTGAGTCTCTCTTTGTCATTTAAAAAAATTGATCCTTCTAAAGGTAGTTAAAAGGGTTAAGGGCTCCTCATAGAGAGGACCCTGGCACTTCCTCTCCCCACTGCAATGAGAGCTCCTGGGCTGAGAGGACATCACACAGATGAATGTGACACAACATACAAAACTACGTCATCAGTTCAAATACACCAGGAGAGGAACACAATACAATCTGGTTAAACATGGAAATGATTACAGGTTGAATGTATGTGAAGGATTTTTCAAATGTGAAGTAGCTTCCTGCATAAGACTATATATACCTAGACAGTATTATGATGAACTATATAAGGATGTTGAGAAAGTGTCCTTAAAACCTTATGATCACCATGGCTTTTTATATTAAGACTGGAGGCCTGGTGCACAGATTCATGCACTGGTGGGGTCCCTTGGCCTGGCCTGTGGGGATCAGGCCGAAACCGGCTCTCCAACATCCCCTGAGGGATCCCGAATTGCAAGAGGGCATAGTCCAGGCCAAGGGACCCCACCAGTGCACGATCGGGGCCAAGGAGGGACTGTAGGAGGGCTCCAGGGCGTGTCCGGCCCATCTTGCCCAGTACTGATCGGCCGGACCCCAGCAGCAAGCTAACCTACTGGTCGGAGAGTCTGCCCCTGGTGGTCAGCACGCACATAGCGACTGGTCGAACGGTCAAATGGTCGGACACTTAGCATATTAGGCTTTCATTATATAGGATTAAGAAACACAAGACTACTGATAAATGAGCAGTGAGGATGTCTGTGTCTAGAGTTCTGTTGAAGGAGACATAAAACTTAAACATGACCAAAAGATTTGTTTTATATAGTTTTTAAGAAGTAAGTAAAGCATGGGAAATATACGAAATAATTCTGTGATAACTATATAGGGTGCCAGTTGGGGTCCTGGAGATATCGAGGGGACACGATGGAAAGTATATGATTGTCTAACCACTATGCTGTACGCCTAAAACAAAAGCAGCATAAAATTGAAAGAAAGTAAATAAATAAATTGGAGAAGCAGAAAATTAAAAAATATATATACTTGAATATTTTTTACCCTTAGGTTAAAATAGGATTATAAGTGAAAAATAAAATCAAACTAAATCTACTCACATACCAGTAATTTACTTGTGTGAATAAGAGCAAAATTGAGTTTATGAATTATGTGTCCTGCTTCTTGAGCCCCTTTATCCCACAAAATGGTAATTTCAGGGCTCCCTCATCAGCACAAAAGAAGGTACCAGATCTGGGCACTGGGGTGCTGTGGACAGATCAGGTGATTGTCCCTGATGTAAGCACTAGGCCAGTGGTGGCGAACCTTTTGAGCTCGGCGTGTCAGCATTTTGAAAAACCCTAACTTAACTCTGGTGCCGTGACACATAGAGACATGTTTTGATCTTTGCAACCATAGTAAAACCAAGATGTATATTTTTGATATTTATTTTATATATTTAAGTGCCATTTAACAAAGAAAAATCAACCAAAAAAATGAGTTCGCGTGTCACCTCTGACACGCGTGTCATAGGTTCGCCATCACTGCACTAAGCACCAGTGAGAAAAGATGCTCAAGTACCAGTAACTAGAAAATGGCTGTGTGCACCTGTATATAGGTTTACAAGTACATAAGGTTGTTAAATGAGAACTTTCCAAATTCAACTATGTAGTTACACTTTATTTTGTGGTCACTTTTCTTCTTCATTGCCTGTCTACTTATTTCCGGTTTGTTCTTGCATGTCCTTCCTCCAAGCTTTGCTTCTTTGCCTTCTTTATTTTATAATTTTTCCCCCTCCTGCCATTTCTCCTTGCATTAACTCCTAGAGAACCGGGGAATAAAGTCTTCTTACAGATTTCTTCATGCCTTTATTATGAATCAGACACCAAGCAAAAACCACTTTTTTCTCCTTCCTATATAAATATTATATTATAGAATATTATATTATATATTAAACATATCCACACTTATAAGTTAAATAAACTTTTTAAAAAGTAGTTTCAGATCAATAAAAATAAGTGGCAAAGCCAACCTTTAATATTATTACTCTATTGAGAAGTAGCCTGTAAAGCCAGGAGGAATCATAGGAATCTCAGAAAATATCTTGTCTTGTTCCTCTATAAACCATGGAATGATATAGATAAAGGCCCTAAGAAACTGAGAGAAGGACAGCTTTTTAGAAAAATCACATTTCTGTTTTGAAAAGAGAAGTGACTCATTAAATTTTATAAAATTAATTGCAGACTTGCCAATACCATTTGGGACTGAAGTAGTAAAAATGATCAAGTCTCCTTTGCCAATGAAAAACAACAATGTTCCCAATGGGAAAAGTCGTTTTAAGGTTGCGGCCCATGTTATTTAGGGCAGTGTCCTGATTCACACTATAATCACGTATCTCTTCTATAAATCTGAGAGGATTTGGAAGATGATGATCCTCACCTCACCCACCCAGGTCTCAATACATGCACTGAGGTACAAGTCTCTTTCTGCCTTTCACCAACCATTCCCTGAATGAGGTACCCACTGAATAAGAGGTTTGATTCTACAAAAATTAAGGATATTCATTGGCAATTTATTAAAGTTCCTGATAATAATTCAAATGAAGAACACTTACAAATTTTTACTCCTGTATTCAAGATTTTATTTTTTTAAAATATGTCTTTATTTATTGGTGGACTTTTATTGGTGGACTTTTTTTCCCCCTCATATTCAAGATTTTAGAGAACAAAGACTTATTTTCAAACTAAAGGCCCAGTGCATGACATTCGTGCACTGGGAGGGGGGGTGGTCCCTCAGCCCAGTCTGTGCCCTTTCACAGTCCAGGACCCCTCAGGGGTCCCTAGAGCTGCTGTAGAGGCGAGAGAGGCCCCTACCACCGCTGCTGCACTCGCCAGCCGTGAGCCCGGCTTCTGGCTGAGTGGCGCTCCTCCTGTGGGAGAGCACTGACCATCAGGGGCAGCTCCTGCATTGAGTGTCTGCCCCCTGGTGGTCAGTGTGCATCATAGTGACTGGTTGTTCTGCTTTTCGGTCGATTTGCATATTAGCTTTTATTGTGTAGGATTGAGATGTATGAGGAGAGCGAGCCATCTCATAAATGGTAGAAAATTCCACCCCCAGCCCCAAAGGAAAAGCACATGCATTTTAGGTTTCTGATATTTTTACTCCCTGACAAACTATAAGACAAGACTGGACACTGATTTTCATACTTTTATTATTCTTCAGGTGTGAGGGAGAGAAAGAAGGTGAAATAGATAGGTTGTATATTGTGGCCTTGGTCCACTTTGTTCCTACAACTTGGCCCACAGGTTAAATCTGAAAACGTAGTTGTGTCAATGAGTATTCATTTTTACACTATTTATATAGGACATACATGCTACACCAGCAAGAGGACAGTAGCTCCACAACATGCAATTATAAACCTGCATTCTAAGCCCAGTCAAGCAGAGGGCCATGCGTATTTACACATCCCTTCCAACGACCTTCATGGGGAGGTGGCTGCATGGGTTGATGAAAGAACCGTTAGGTCCTTGGATAGCCAAATTGCAAATGGAAGTAGTCTTGTACTGGCTGGTGTGGTCAGTGTTGTTCAGTGGTTAGAGCATCAGCATGCACACTGGAGGGTCATGGGTTTGATTCTTAGTCAAGGGCACATACCTGGGTTGTAGAATCATTCCCTGTCCCTGGTTGGGGTGTATGTAGGAGGCAACAAATAGATGTCTCTCTCTCCCCTCACCTCTCTGCCCTGCTCTCCCCTCCCTTCCACTCTCTCTAAATATCAACGGGAAAAATATCCTCGCTCCTCAGATGAGGATTAAAAAATAAATAAATAAGCACATAGATAGATAGATAGATAGATAGATAGTTAGATAGATAGAACTAGTCGTAAAGCTGTTAAAAAGAAGGTTACATTTAAGTAGGTTTCGGAAACTCTTTAATTTGTGTCCACTGGTACTCTTTGCCGTCTGTCGCTTCATTTTGGGAAAGAAACTCATGGAGTTCAACCTTCACTTGCCTTTTGGGGAAATTTTTCAGTGGCTGGGGAGAGCTAATACCACCTGTGTGGCAGAACAGCATTAGACCTGAGTTGAGTAGCTTCTTCAGAAAGAGTGGATGGTTTTCATCATTTTAACCCCCATGCTACCATTCTCTCTTAATCTAGTCATTCGTTTAGCACATGGAGGGGAGTTTGCATGAGTTGAGCCACTTTATATGCAACAGAGATACTCACAGAGGAGGAGGATTTTACAACACAGTGCTCACCATCCTGAGTAAACCAAGCCATTGAAATCCTAGCCAGTGTCACATCTGTCATAAATCCATGTGTTTTTAAGAGGGGGGCGGGGGAAATCTACAGAAAAAAACCCCACCTTTGTTTTATTGTTGTTTTGTCTTATTATGTAATTTAAAATATTCATAACAATGAACCATTTTATTTAGACGAAAGCAACTGCTGTTCAGCAAAAGCAGTGTGCACTTTTTGTTTGCTAATTTAAAAAAGCAGTTCAATGATCGGTGTGGTGTTTATTATGAAATGATGACAAAAGAGTGCTGGTGGTTTTAATAGTTTTAGCTGACGAGAGCTGCTGTTAATTTTGTCTGTAGTGTTGCAGGTGAAAAAATGCACAATGGATAAATAGTCTATATTGGTTTAACTGAACATAATATATAGTGTGTTCTGGAGTTGTTTGTCTCAATAGACTATAGTAATCAAAAGTAATGAACCTATTATGTGCAGGACCTTGGAGAGCGTCAAATGGCAGTAAAAGTGTGGCACATAAAAGGTTTATTAAAGGAAATTAAAGTCCATCATTGCCACACCTGCTCCCCTATTATAAGTCTATGGCAGGTCAGTGCCTTCAATCACAACTCAGCCTCGGAGAGCAGAGATGTGTCTCCCATTACCATCGCAGTCACAGGCTTCCACGCTCCTGACAGGATTTAGGGGTGGGAGCCACACACAGCACCTTCTGCCCGTGTCTGACTTTCAACCAGCAAAGCAACTTCTTGCTATTTAAGAAACCTTCCACCAACGTGCAAAAGTGAATTAAGTTAAGAAATTATTAGGGGAGTCTACGGAAATGGATGAATGTACCCAGGTCAGAATCTATCTCCATGTGGACAAAAACAATAGGTTCCTAGAATTTTTGCATCCCTTTGAGAATGCATTTGATTATATTTAAAATATTTAGGGGTGGTGTTTTAGGATATTTACTGCCACACCCAACACTCAAATTTCACCTTCCTTATAGACTGGGATGATTATGACCAGTGTTTATTCTGGAATCATTAAAGTAAATATATGCCATTTTTGCTAATCAACATTTCCAATGGCATTTTGAAATAGGGACATTTCAAGGGGTTGCCCCCATGTTGCTTTTTTACATGGGGAATCATTTTTTTCTGACTTGGCAAGTGGTATGTATCAGAAAAGGTCTAGAAATGCAAAGGAATCAAGTTTTAGGAAATTAGTCTGAAACCTTTCGGTTTGGCATTTGAGGTTTTGTCTCCTTTGCAACCGCTGTTAATCAGACACTCCTTTTCCTTTCTTTCTGTCCTTGTCATGCCAACAGTGTTTGAATCACTAGCAAACACTTATGGACAAGGACATCTGCCCTCTTGTCCCTGTTTCCTGTGGTCCCAGCATCTATAGGAGTATTTCCAAAACGCAGCGAGTGTGAGGGAGTCACAGTTCTCTCCCTGCAGGGTCAGAATGCTATTCAAGAACATGGAAGTCTACTCTGTTTTTCATCACGACCTTAAGAACTTCTAGTGACATGTTTTCACATTTTGGTCACTGTCAAGGGAATGACCTCAGGACTTGTGCTCCTGTTACAGATGGATGCAGAGGCTGACGATAAAACGCTGCGTACCCGCTCTAAAGGAACGAAGGGTGAGTTAGCAAGCAGGTTCTGGGACACCGTGCCCACCACATCATGAAATATGGGTGTTCTGGTGCCCAGTCCCTGCCGTGCAGAATGATGACAACCTCCTCAGAACTTACTTTCTTCTTCTTCTTCTTCTTCTTCTTCTTCTTCTTCTTCTTCTTCTTCTTCTTCTTCTTCTTCTTCTTCTTCTCTCCCTCCTCCTCCTCCCACTCCTCCTCCTCCTCCTCTTCTTCTTCTTCTTCCTCCTCCTCCTCCTTTTCTTCTTCTTCTTCTTCTTCTTCTTCTTCTTCTTCTTCTTCTTCTCTCCCTCCTCCTCCTCCCACTCCTCCTCCTCTTCTTCTTCTTCTTCTTCCTCCTCCTCCTCCTTTTCTTCTTCTTCTTCTTCTTCTTCTTCTTCTTCTTCTTCTTCTTCTTCTTCTTCTTCTTCTTCTTCTTCTTCTTCTTCTTCTTCTTCTCTCCCTCCTCCTCCTCCTCCTCCTTTTCTTCTTCTTCTTCTTCTTCTTCTTCTTCTTCTTCTTCTTCTTCTTCTTCTTCTTCTTCTTCTTCTTCTTCCTCCTCCTCCTCCTCCTCCTCCTCCTCCTCCTCCTCCTCCTCCTCCTCTTCTTCTCTCCCTCCTCCTCCTCCTCCTCTTCTTCTTCTCTCCCTCCTCCTCCTCCTCCTCCTCCTCCTCCTCCTCCTCCTCCTCCTCCTCCTCCTCCTGCCCCTCCTCCTCCCACTCCTCCTCCTTCTTCCTTTTTTTGGTAGATCAAACTAGAACATTGGCTCATGGTATTGAGAGGCAGAATATTCCGAACCAGGAGTTGAAGGACTCAGAAGAGCCCAAATGATATAGGATGCTAATTTTTATGAAGTGCAATCATGAGTAGACTCGAACATCTTGCAAAACAACATCAGGGTCAGCGAGGGAAGAATGCTTCATGGAGACCTTCACATTATTGATGTGACCTTTAATGGCCGAGGGAAAAGACCAAATTGCTCGTTTATTGCCAAAACGGGTTTTGATTTTTATGTTATCTGGCTTCGTGGCTCCCAATCTAAACTTAGTTCCAGTAAAATGATGATGTTTATTTTTTGACTGTCCCTGCTGGGAATTTCCGGCAGCTCCGTAAAGAAATGTGTGAAAGGTTTAACGTAATGGTTCTCCCTCCCTTTTTGTAACCAACAGATGGTAACGTAACATTGAAATAGAAACAGGCCCTTGATGATATCAACATCTGGAAAACAGGACTGACGTGCAATAATACACCTTAAGGAAAACAGCTTTTATTATAATTAGCTATATTTTTGGGGACCCTTCATTTTAAATGGACAACTGCAGGTTCACCATGGCGTCTGAAAACACTCTGGGTAGCCGTTCCCCACCCTGTCCTCTCACGGTCGGCCTTGCTGAGAAGTGCTGAGTCAGGTAGCAATGGGAAGATATTTTGGAAGCGTTTTGGGATTCATCCTTGAAAGTGGCTAATCCAATGGAAGGTTTTTGTTAGCTATGCTTACATATGTAGTCAAGGTCAGTAATTCTTGTTTGAGTAAAGTTCAGATTCCAAAATTTTAAATAAATTCCAGGATGATTTTTTTTAGTTAAAAGGTAATTATGTTTATCATTAGCCATGGTAACCAAAATACAGAATAATGCTATATGAGATATGGGGCTTTACCTAAACAGAAATTTGACACTGTATTATTTTCCTGTTTTAGCTTTATGTTACCTTTAATGTAATTGCATCATGTAGTGTAATATTTAGAATGCAGTATTTCTAAACATTAAGTTTTTATGAAGTGCAATCATGAGCAGACTCAAACATCCCATAAAATGTAAATTTAAGAAAAAGGGTTTGCATCATTATTTAGTATAAGCTCAGGTCAGCCATAAATATCAGAGTCCTAGGGACTATATTTGGATTATTTGAATCTCTTGCTTAGACTCCTAAAAGCACACTACTCTAGCATACTTGGAAATTGTGGCTGTTTTAATTTGCAGTTTTTTTTTTACTTCAAATTCCTTTGGCACATACATATACATTCTTAAATAGAGCCAAAATGTTCTTCGAGAAATGAGACAACTGTTTCTCGTGCAGCATGAGTAATCTTTCAAGCCACCTGTTGTCTCTCTCAATATGCTGCTTATCCTTGTGTAGGCAGGTATTTATAAACATGGACTTCTTTAGTTCCCATCATCCCAGTAAGAAAAATCAAAAGTTCTTTTTTTCTATAAATTGCTTATTTTGAAAGCTGTTGATATTTAATATGGCTGATGCTTATCCTCCTCTCTCTAAGTATAAAATGTAGGAAACAAATCTTGGGACCTATTCTTTAGTAAATCTTTTGTCAGTTTTATTTATATACTTGCTTAATGTCAATTAAAATGTAAATAGGGGTGTGGTGGGGTTTTTTTTTTTGAAAAATTCTCCATAAACAATAAAATGGGTTAAATTGATTTTAAAAATAATTCAAGTCCTTCATGCCCCTGTGATTTTTGAATGTATCTCTAAAGACAAGTATTCAGAAAGTCCAACCCATGACATCAAGTTCCCAGGGTCACCCTAGGCACTAAACCTAGAGTCATCTGTTCTGGGCCATATTCATTTGTCCTCTTGTCTCCAAGGAACCAGAACCAGAAAAGATCAAGCCACCAGTGGGAACTTACGTGGGGTCTATACTAACCATTGTTGATCATTATGTCTAGGTAGGTGAATAATTTCAGTTGTACAGTTCTTGAAATTAGTAACTGATTTTTTTTTCCAACAGTGCCGATGAATTCTCTAATCCAGGAGCTCAGGTAAGGTTTGTCCTACATTACTTTGTCTAATATCGATTTGCTTTAATTATTAGAATGTTTTGTATTCAGAATCCCTGTTTTAGCATGGGGAATAAGCCAGTGGGTTTATTCCACATAGCCTCTGTCTATATATCAAAGAAGGGAAAAACTGTTGACAGTTAACCTAAAACAATTCAGACTACTCTTGTGATAACTGCACCCACAGCATTTTGCTGTGACATGAGTAATTTTCCACTTTTCTCCGTAGAGTGTGTGCCGCCTCTGTGTACACACCTCACATGTGGTTTGTGGGTGCACTGATGGTAAGTGAAGAACTTGATTAACGGATAACCCAAGTCCTAAATTCTCTACTCTTTCTTTTTTTAATACTCAGATAATTCTATCAGGCAACCACGTGACTTTTTCTAATGTGACTGATAGCTACTGGGGTGGGTCCAAGCGTTTCCACCTTGTATATTGTAAATGCACCTCAGGTAATATTCTGAAACGTCCACCTTAATAGGTTTTGCAGAATAAACTCCAATTAGATTTTTTTTTTTAAACAGTATTATTGTGAAGTATGGTGTGGTTTTTAAAAAGTATTTATTTATTTATTTTAACTATATTATTGACTGATTTCAGAGAGCAAGGGAGAGGGAGAGAGATAGAAACGTCAATGATGAGAGAGAATCATTGATCGGCTGCCTTCTGCAGGCCCCCTCCTGGGGATTGAGCCCACAACCTGGGCAGGTGCCCTGATTGGGAATGGAACCGTGACCTCCTGGTTCATAGGTTGATGCTCAACCATTGAGCCTCACTGGCCAGGCTAGTGTGGTTTTTTAAAGGACATATTTGAACGTAAACACATACTGCCAATACGTTTTCTGTACTGGTGATATTTTGTAGTGAAATTGTGTCAGGAACAAGATTAGAACCTTGTCTCTGCTCTAGGTTTACTGTTGCAATCCCAGAAAGTCCCAAACCCGCTAACTAACCCACTTTTGTGGAAACAACAGTGGTCTGTATGTGTTCCTCAGGGAAATGTTTGGAAACTGAAGGATCTGTAACAGTGTCGGATCCACATTGAAATTGGTCATGTGTGCACTGACAGTTCACATAGGTATTTTCCCAGGCAACTGTGCTCTGTGGTTTCCCGAAGCCAGGGCTGAGTTACTTCTGTGTCCCAGGATTCATTCTGTCAGTTTTCGTTCACCCATTTAAGGGGACACAAATCTATCAGAACTGAATACAAGCATTCATGCTAATGCCCTTAGCTGTGGAAATATTTGAGTAGGGAATCCATGGCCCTGCCTCCATGATCAATGTTATCATTGAGAGTTTTACATGATAAACTACTTTTTATAAGAGCAAAACATATAGCATACCCCACATTGAGGCAGAATGAAAAGATTGAATTTTCTGGCTCCCTTAAATGCTTGCTTTTAAAATCTGATCTCATTTAAAAGTCCTGTCTGTTTGGAGACTTTATGTTCACTGTAGAATGACCAAAAGACGGTGACGTGATCAAAGGCTCCAAGTGGGTGAGGTGTTTGCCATCAAGGGAAGCAGTTTCCTACTGGTCTGCACAGAAACTGGGTGCCCACGAGCCCACGGTCTGCTCGCCTGTGGAAGTGGTTGTGTTTTCAGCCAGAGTCTGTTTTAGAGACTCCAACTATTCGGAGGGGAGGGGAGAGGCCTTTTGAGTGACGTGTCTTGTATGATAACATGAAAAAGAAAAGAGAATATTGAGCAGAGGAGTGTGTGCTTTGGCCAAGGAGAAATATGTCATTCATAGAGAAAAAGGAAGGAATTCATAGAGAGAAGCAACTTTGTGGGGGAAAACATGTTTAATAGAACTTTCTGGAGAAATAAGAATTACTATTTAAGTTACTTTATTAGCATTTATTATAATAACAATAGAGCTAATATTTATTGTGATCTTATTGTATGCCAGACATTCTTGAGCATTGTTTGTCATTTAATCCTCGCAACAACATTATAAGGAAAAAAATGATGAGAGTTCCAATTTTCAGATGAAAAAAGTGAAACTGAATAGCTTATGTAAATAGCCCAAGATTTCATTCACCACTAGTTAGTAACCCAGACTTCTGACTCAGAGACCAGCTTCTCAACTCCAAGCCATGCTTTCTGTCCTCCACAATTAACAGTACCTGCCTAGACTATAAATAAAAAAAGAAATGGGTCAGCTGGATTTTGAAATTCTATGTTTTAACCCTTATGGTGTGTCTCTCAAAGCTTAATTTTCTGAAATTCAAACAAAGAATATCTTTTAATTAAAAATAATAAAACAATAAAGTAATAAATTGTTCTAATTCCCTAAAAATTATTTTTATCAGATATTTAATTTTACCTAATTTGTCATTAGCCCAACTCAGAAAGCTGGTGATAATTGCTGATAACATTTAGAAACCAACTTAATTCACCTATTTTTCTTGAATAAGAACCTGTTTGTAAAAATTACTGATTACTGTTAATTTCATAATTGCTTGTTTTCAACTCACGCCTGGGCTGAGTAGGTCTCAAGTTGCTGCTGAAATAGTTTAAATTGACCCCAGATATAGACCCTAATGATCATTCTATGTAAATTCTTGAAAAAAAGTTCTAATTTACTCGCTAGGTTATATTTTTAGTGTCTTTTTAATTTTGTACAAGTTGATTGGCTACACTTGCTCCCCCAATTTTTTCCTCAGGTTTCTGGTGATCTAGAATCCAGAATTTGTTTTGCGTCTGAAATTTGAGCATCTTAGGCAATATAGCATATTTTCCTCAGTATGAGAGTTAAGGCTATTTTGTAGGGAATATTGGCAACTTTATTTAGTTTTCCTTTTTAGAATGCATTGAGCATGTTATTGCTTCTAGAGATACCACTTACAAAAATACTAAACCAAAAGAAGCTAATTTAAATACACTATATTATTCATGACGCTAATAAAAATTGATACTGACATTCTCATCTCCCTATTATCCTCTATGTCAGCTACTATCATCACCATTAAAAAAGCAATTTATAACCACAGGCTCACCTTTAATCAGATTTCTTATTAGCATTTCCCAGTCTTTCCTCTAACACAATTCAGGCTACAGGTGGTGTTTGGAAGTCTCTCTTGGCACCTTTCTGAATCATGACCACTGTCTCATCTTTGCTCTTTTCGTCTGTTACTATTACCCTTAATCTGATCCTCATGTGATTGCACCTGCTAATATTGGTAATTGTGTCATGCATTGGAAAAATGCTTTTACACCCTTTGCTCTAATTAGAAAATATATTCCAGCTTCTGAATGGCTTTCCTATGCGTCTGCTGCAGGGGGTACGGAAAGGCATGGGACAGACTACCCAATTCTGCCTCTGGTTCAGTCACGTAGTCAGTCAAAAACCGCGTAGAAAGCACTAAACTGCCCTGAACTTGGCTCATGAGTTAAATGCGGATAATATCATTTGTCTTGACTATCCTGTGAGCTTTTATGGATCCAATTAGACACAGTGCATATTATTTCAACAATTCACTCAATAGGCACATATTGCAGGCCCACTTGATAGCAAATTCAATGCTAAATGCTATAAAGGCTATGCAATACTATAAATATGTGATAGCATTATAGTTAATGGGATGTACTTATTAAAGAACAAACTCTTTTTATTTATTTTCATTCTTGTCAAAAGCCTCCCTAGTACATTTTAAGACACTTTCTTACCCTAGTAAATATCGTACAATAAACAAAACGATCTCTCTGGAACGATTGTCATCTTATGCCTCAAAGCTTCACTCCCTGCATATCCCCTTTGTTTTAAATTATGTCTTCATTTCAGAAAAAATACTATGAGGCTCATGAGTAAATATTCAGAGTGGCATTTCTCAGAAAAGAATCAGAACAAGAAAATATGCTTTATTTACCTTACCTTTTTTTTTTCTGTGATCAAATACTATCACAAGGATATTAACCGATGAGTTCTAGGAGTCCAAGGCACTAATTTTTCTAGAAATCAGACATTTTCTAACACTGACAAAATGCCACCACTGCAGGTTGCACATGAAAGTTTACTTCACTGTGGCGTTCAGGTTTGCAGAGTTCACTCATAGAGATAATTTTTTTTTCACCCATCTAGCTTTTATTTATTTATTTTTTTTATTTTTTATTTTTTTTTTAGCTTTTATTTTTTGTAAGATTTATGTTACAATTTTACATAGCAGAATTTGCCACTCTTGATTGAGGAATGAATATTTCCTTCAATGTTTGTTCACCCAACCCTTCTTCTATAGAGCGTAGTACTAGGTATTGCAGTGGAGATGAAATGAAGGGTATCCATGTAATAAACCCAAGCAATTATATAATAACATCATTGTGGGTGTTATAAACATTCAGGGGGAGAGATCACTTCCAACTTGAGGATCAAATATAATCCCGGAGCTTGACTACTCAGAGTATCAGCTGGTCGGCATTATTAAAAATGAAGATTTTGGGGCCGCACCAGACCTATTGAACCTGCATGTTAGCAAGATCTGTCGGCTATTAACATGTGTATAAAAGTTTGAGAAGTGCTAGTTTTTTAGTCCTTACTTGGAAAAGCTAATCTTCAATGGTGTTTCTTTGGAATTTTCTTGATCTTTGAATTCTTGTTAATGATCGTTGGCATTTCTATTTGATGAAGCGTAGCAGGATCCCAAACAAACAATTTTGACGGTGGCGTAGCAAAAAGCACAAGCCTTGGTCTTTTTCAAGTCTTTGATGGGACCTCTTAGAAGTGTTTGAAATCAACTAAATCTTTCTTAAATACTTTCCAAAGGTCATTAGAAAGAGAATTTATATAAGGACACTTTTTAACACCATTTTATATGCATCCACAGATGACTCTCTAGCCATCTCAAGTGTATTTTCAGAAAAGTTATTATCTCAAACAAAATCCCAAATCTGTCAACTTCCACATGTCGCATGACTGTCTTGCTACTTTGATACACTGGTAACCAATATATGGAGATTTCTTTCAACCTGCTGAGCGCTTCACAATTGCTGTTTTGGTTGCTAGCTTCTCATCCTAATGTGCTCTTTGAAAATCTCTAACTCAACACAAAGTTATTTAACACCATTTCTTGTTTCTCATCAACCCTCCTTGAAGGAATGCATTGAATTTAATTCTCAAGCAAAACACTTCATTTCTTGTTATTGTGTAAGTAAACTATAATCATTTGAAGTCGCATTTCACTTACATGATATGTTTGTAAACAGTGTTTCTGACATCTTGTAATATTGTTCTTGCTTAAAGTGTGAACTGAAATAAATGTCCCACAATGTTGACAAATCAACTCTCTACAACCAAGACATGGTGTGCTTTAGCTTTTAATATTTTCTTTCAATGGGTTACTTTCATAATTCTAAATGCAAACCCTCAATTAGAATTTGACTGGTTCATGTGGTGGAGTGAACAATGGGATAATAGCAGGCCTGGGTTCTGGGGCTCTATCCATGACTAGATGAGTGACCTTGGAGAAGTGTTCAAATGTCAATTCTTGCTACCTTCTTAACTAATAAAACCTTTTTTCTAGAAAGCACCTTCAGTTCTGGCCTCTAAATTCACCTCCCTGTCCCATGCCCCATCCTTTTCCACCATCTCAAAGCATAGCTAAATTTAACTTCTTGCTTTATTCAAACATTAGAGGCCTGATGCTCGAAATTCATACAAGAGTAGGCCTTCCTTCCCCCCTTTGGCACCCGGAACACTAGCTTCCCTCGAAGCCCCAGCTTCATCTGAAAGGTTGTCCAGAGGACATCTGGTCTAGGTAGCATATTATGCTTTATTATTATAGACTAGAGGCCCAGTGCACAAAAATTTGTGCACTCCGGGGGGGGGGGGGGTTCCCTCAACCCAGCCTGTGCCCTCTCACAGTCTGGGACCCCGCGGGGGATGTCCACCTGCTGGCTTAGGCCCGCTCCCCGGGGGATAGGACCTAAGCTGGCAGTCAGACATCCCTCTGGCATCCCGGGAGCCCTCGAGGGATGTCCACTTGCCAGCGGGGAGCAGGCCTAAGCTGCAGTCAGACATCCTTAGCACTGCTGAGGAGGCAGGAGAGGCTCCCCCCACCACCGCTGTACTGGCAGCCATCAGCCTGGCTTGTGGCTGAGCAGAGTTCCCACATGTGGGAGCACACTGACCACCAGGGGGCAGCTCCTGCGTTGAGTGTCTGCCCCCTGGTGGTCAGTGTGTGTCATAGTGACCAGTCATTCCCAGTCATTCTGCTGTTAGGGTCAATTTGCATATTACCCTTTATTTATATAGGATAGAGGCCTGGTGCAAGGGTGGGGGCCAGTTGGTTTGCCCTGAAGGGTGTCCTGGATCAGGGTGGGTGCCCGCTGGGGTGCCTGGCCAGCCTGGGTGAGGGGCTGATAACCGTTTTAAGGCAGGCCATGGCTGCGGGCTGGAAGCAGCTATCTGGGATTCATTTAACTTCTATAATTAAAACTTTGTAGCCTTGAGTGGAGCCCAGGTCCTGGAAGCCTCAGTTGCCCCTGGCAATTGAGGCTCCCAGCCCCTCCTTGAGCAGAGGCCATGGCAGCTAGAAGCAGGTATCTGGGATTTATTTATCTTCTATAATTGAAACTTTGTAGCCTTGAGCAGAGCTTAGGATGGGCAGGGCAGGCAGGAAGCTTGGCTTCCTCCATTGCCAGGGACAATGCTCCAGCTCCATGGCCACTGCCATCTTAGCTGGATTAATTTGCATATTTGCTCCTGATTGCCTTGTGGGCGTGGCTTGTGAGTGTAGTGGAGGTATGGTCAATTTGCATGTTTCTCTTTTATTAGATTAGATATCTCCTGAGTTTATCTTTGCCTTTGAGCCTCTCTTTTGCTACCTTTCACTGGTTTTTTTTTCCATTGCATATTTTCTCTCATTTATGTTCTCCTCCTTGAAAGAGAAATTACTTTTTTTCCTAAGCAACCCCCTCCCCCCAAATTTTGTTCTTCCAGTCTCATCACCATACTGTTTTCTTCAGGAAATCCATACCTAAGGATACTTCTTATTTTTCATTTTATAAAATGCTCTTTCCATCTCAACTCTGTTACAGGCTATTCTGGCAAAATTCTTCCCTTCATCTTCTCCCATTGGGAATTTGTTCTCATACTCCAAGGCTAATGATTAATGTCACCTCCTCCATGCATTCTCCCCATGACCACCCAGCCTGACGGATACTTTTTTCCATTGTGTACCCAAAGCTTTTCTTTTCCTGTCTGTCATCAAGCACTTATTACATTTAATCATAGCTATTTTATTATTCATCTCATCCATCTGTCCACTCATGCAAAAGAAAGCAGATCCCTGCCTTTAAGTTTACAGTTTAGTTGGGAAAACAATAAAAAAAGGAGCAAACTATTAAAAAAAAAACACCCCACAATTTAATCATATATAATTCTTCCTTTTTGATACAGTCAACATTTTAAGGATAAGAAATCTATTTTATTCAGTTGTGGCCCTAGTACATGATGTTCCTTGAGAAATATTTTACTTTATATTGTCTATCAGTGTTTGTTTTGAGAATAAATAATGCAATTAATAATTCATTGTAAAGGAATGTCTCATATATCGATTTTCTATAACATTTTTAAAGGGACTGCAACTTTTTGCTTCTAAATTCTTAGATTATTTCACTAGTTCTGTTAAAGTCAAGACTGTTTGCTAACAGAGCTTCCACTGGCCCCTTAACTACAGAACAGCCTCCTCTAGCTATAATCATTTCTAATTCATTTTCCTACTGCCAATAAGTGTTTTCCTCTACAAATATATTTCCTGAAAGTATCAAATAGAAAAGTGAGGTTCTCTTAATTTTGTAAACTGCTCCCTGGATCTCATTTGGTCATTTTTGGTCCCGAAGAGAAAACAAAACTGGAATAGAAATGCATCATGCCCTTTCCTGGGTTTGCTTGTATGAAGGGATCAGCTAAGTAAGTCTGTGGACAGGAGTGGCTGGATGCCACAAGATCAGAAAGTAAAGCCACGGCTGGATATGTGAACACAGAAGAAATCGAAGGCTGAGACAGCAAAATACAGAGACTGTAGATAAGAAAGAATACTTTTGCGGTTTTAGTTAAAGATCCTCACAGTGGTTCCCAGCCTGAGGCATGGGAACTCACTCCATCTGTGTGGGAGGCACACGTGGGGTTTTCTCAGAGTTGGAGTGGGCAGTGTGTCTCTAGGGACTCACTCAAACTCAGGGCCAGGGAGTGAAGCTTGGGGAGGGAAATGATTGCAATATGCCCCTGGGGGCTGCTCTTCATCTCTCTCCCCCTGTGTGAATAAGAGAGGCTTGAGACACCTGGACACCCAAAGTGTTCATAGTCATTGCTGCAGAGCCTCCAAGTACCCTGTGTCCTTGTGGGGGAAAGCCGACACAAAGCCTTCTGTCTGTCCTGTAGGATCACAGCTCTGAGTTTCTGAAAGGCAAGTCGGGCAGGCTCGCTCTCCATGGCCGTTTTCAAAGAAGTGTGACTTCCCAACACAAATGCTCCCCAATTTCCTTTTACCACATGGACTGTACCTTCTTAGGGTTCATTGCTAGTTCCCCCTCAACACCCCAATCACCCACCACTCTCACTTCTTCCTAGTCTCCCTGCCTTCCTCCATTCTGACCCCTTCCACCTCAGACACTTCCTCCCTCTCTCGAATCTTCCCCTCTTTTTGTATGGCCTGTCCTTCTTCTGCAAACTGCTACTCTAAATGTTCACAATAGATCCACCTTTCTTCAAGCTGAAAAAAAAATTCTTTTGAACATTTGAGAAATATCTATAGTAAAAACAACAGAAATCGTCAGAAAAAAACTGGAGAACAATGAAAAGGTCGACATTAGTAAAATCTGTTCTTGATGACAAATCTAATGTGACTCTCCTCACTAAGAAATAATACAAATATAAATAACACCCAATAAAACTATTTATACATGAATTTTACTTACAAGCAGCAAATGTCAAAGAGAAAGAAGCCACCATATTATATTATAATATGCAAGGTATGATTATCTATTGCATGAAAAAACATTTAATTCTTATATCAAAAGTTTAAACTTACATTAAGCTCCATTCTCTGTCATTCTCAAAAACCCCCCAGAGTCTTCTCCTTAGGAAGAGTTCATGTATGTACATCTTGGGAAAAAGAAAAAAACATGTTCATACTAGAGAACAGAAGGACACCTATACTCCATTCATTACGGTACTAATTAGGCCTTTGTGCTTCCTGATCTTGATTTCCCGCCCTACTACATTAACTCAATTTTACTTACTTGGCCCTGGTTTGAGTGTTTCTGGGAGGGATTGACCCATAGTAACAAAGAAGCGCCAAACTCCATCATTAGTTCATGATTTTTACTTTGTGCATAAATGAGATCATTTTCATTTATAAAGATGTATCTGCATCATATGCATAATAGGAACTTGATACTTGATAGATTTGGATACGGTAGAGATAATGTCCTTATGGGTTGATCACAATAAATGTTTCCCCCTTGGACTTCTCTAACTCATATGATCTTGAGTTTACTCACATGATCACAAATTAAATATTAGCCACCTTTGTCACTTTTGTTCAGAAATAATTTAGAGCAGACCCTTTTCTATGCCTACTTTACAATCACGATCACTTACTCCATTTTGATGTCCCCATTCAAAAGTGAGGGCTGAAATCGAGTTTTTGAAATGGAATTTCGCCAGCGCCTGGATAGTGGTTCTGCATTCTATTCAACAACCTTACAGTTCTCATTCCCGTTAGTAAGCGGCTGCAATTCACTCTGACCTCTAGGTTTTATGAGGAAGTGAACTGTTTCTTCTTTCATTAGGAATGTGCACGAAAGGGTCCTGCTCCTCCTCCCACTGCACAAAGTGCTTGCACAGGGATGAGATGAGGCAACAGCCCCCCCCCCCCCCTCAGATTCTCCATGACCTCTAGCAAGCCCCCAGCACTGTGCTACACACAACTCTAGAAAGTCTAGACCAGATGCAAAGTTAGGGAGAGGACATACCGGGTGTCATTATTCGCCAGAAAAATAAACTAGGATGTTGACTGACTAAATGGCAGGGAGAATGACAGTTTTCTGCGTCATTCATGAAGATACTTGCATTTAAGATTTTTTTTCCTTTCAAGTTTGAGGTTTGGGGCTTAAAACCCCTTTTCGGACAGAAAAAAAGCTGAGCCAGCATGGCTGGGCTGGTTCTTCCACAGGAAGCAGGAGGGACTCTGGCAGACTGTGCAGTCCTATAGACCCAGCCCAGGGAGGAGGGAGGAGGGGGAGCACCTTCCAATCCCCCTACTTAAGCAGTGCTTTGATCTTTTGCTTTTTAAAATTTAACCATTTTTGCAAGCATAACATGCAACAAAATTTCTGCTGGCAGCACAAGCTATAATAATAAAAGGATAATATGCTAATTAGACCAGATGTCATTCCAGACATCATTCCTGATGAAGCCGGGCCAGAGGGAAGCCCAGGTCCCGGGTGCCAGAGGGAAGCCAGTGCTGGGGCCAGGGAAAGGAAGGCCTACACTTGCACACATTTGCATGCACCAGGCCTCTAGTTCTATCTAATAAAGAGGGAATATGCTAATTGACCCTCACACCATCACAAAGATAGTGGCACCCACAGCCAATAAGGAGGGAATATGCTAATTGACTGCCACGCCCTTAAAGATGGCAGCATCCACAGCCACAAGATGTGGCACCCAGTCCCCTAAGCCCTGCCGGGGTGGCAGGCGTGCGGCAAGGCCAGAGTCCCTGAGTCCCCTCAGCTCCCCAGATGCCTAGGGCCGGCCTGAGGCACAGGCAAGCCTCAGTTGGTGGCTGCCCAGCCACCCAGGGCCACCCGAGGCTCAGGTAACCAGGGCCGGCCAAGGTTTGCGCTGCTGGCAGTGGCAGCAGCAGAGGTGTGATGGGGGCATCGCCTTCCCCTGATTGCCGGGTCGCCTCCCACCTCTGAGGGCTCCCGGACTGTGAGAGGGGGCAGGCTGGGCTGAGGGACCCCCCCCACCCCCCCAATCCAGTGCATGAATTTTCATGCACTGGGCCTCTAGTTTCTATATGAAATTCTTTGACATACTGTGCGAGAGAAATTAAAGGGGGGGGGGTACATTTTATTTTCTTCTAAAACTAGGTATTTGTGAATGTATATGGGCTTATCATATGCTAACAAAAATACAGTATTTTTATCTTATTATGAAATTTCACAGCTGTCACTCTTATTTTATTGTTAGAAATACTTGTTCAAGTAAAAAAAAGTATTCAGATGATTGACTAATTAAAGTAAAAAGAGTCATTTTAAACTCAATTTTATACTTGCATTTAACCTGCATTGTCAAGATGCTGTTCTTATTCAACCACATTTAATTTTTAGCATATCCAATCTGTAATAGGCCAACTAAGATGCTGTCATCAACATAACTTTCCAATGATGTTTTGTGGGATGTCTTGCTCTCCAGGTCCCTGTGGACTGTGTTATGACAGAGAGCAGTAGAATTTGCACAGTCCTCAGTAAGGCTATAGACCTACATTCTTTTTCTTATTATTGGAGTGTTAACTGACCCTGGTTCTGCTCTCTGATAGCAGTGGGAAAGAATGTATTTGTCCTGTTAGTGACTACAAAACACATACCTGAGTCTGTTAATCTGCTGAAGTAAACATCACATATTTTAGTCTAGCAGAAAGGACTATTATTTGTTTGAGTTTGTAGCAGTCCATTGTTCATCACCAGAATCAATCTTGTTGGGGTCTTGTAAATTTAATGGAGAAATGATAGGGACCACCCACCAAGCATTTTCTAAGTTCTAAGGTGGCACTCACCTTTGCCATGCCTTCTAGAATATAATATTGTAGATTTACTATTTTGGTGCTGGGAAGGGAAAAGTTTTAGAGAGTCCCACTTAGGGTTTCTACTTTATTAGCTAAGAAGCCAATAATTTTTTTTTTTTTTGCATTTCCCTGGAGATGAAAGAGCCTGAGCACCTCATCATTTGTGTATCAGTTCTTTTGTGATGTGCTTGCCCATGGCTTTTGCTACTTTTTAAATCAATTGTCATTTCCTTAATTATCTGGAAAATTTAAAAAGTATATATGAGTTAGAAGAAACTTTTCCCACTTGGTAGCTTACTTTTTTTTACTCTTACTGGTCTTTAAAAAACCGTTTTGAAGGGTATAATGGAAGGAGGTACATGTCATAAGAGTAGAGCTCAATGAATCTTCACAGTGTAAGCATGCTTGTGTCAGCAGATCAAGAATCAGAATAGTGATAGGAAGCACTGCTTACTGGTATCTTTTGGTGAATAAAAGTTTTTAATTTTAAGCCATGCTAATTAGTCTTTTCCTTTAAATTAGTGCTTTTTATAATCTTCACTAAGGACACGAGGATATTGTTGCACATTTTTTTTTTTTTAGCAGCTTTAAATTCATACTTTTTCTGGATTTATTTCTCGTATCTACTATACAGTAGAAGTCAAGACTTTTTTCAGATAGATATCCCATGGACCTGGTGCTATTCATTAAAGTAACAACCCTTTCCCAAGTGATACCTTTGTCATAAATTGACCATATAGGTTTGAGGTTATTTCTGGACCCAATAGATGGAACATCTATCTCTTTGGTTTCATTGGTCTATTTGTTGATGCTTGCCCCAATAGCACCCTGTCTTAAGTGCTACAGATTTATGACAGACTTTGACATCCAGACTATAGGTCTTTCAACTTTGTTCTTGTTCTTCTTTGAGGTGATCTTTGCTATTCTTGGGGCTTTTCATTTTCATACAAATTTTAGAATTAAATTGTTAATTTCTAAAAAAAATTATTCTTGAGATTTTTTTCTGGGGACTGTATTAAATCTAAAAGGTAAGTTTGGGGAGAATTCAAATTATACAACACTGGGTCTTTTATTCCATGAGTATTTTATATTTCTTTATTTGTCTTTAATTTTCTCAAAATGTTATTTGTTTTATATTCACTTTATACATAGTTTGTTATATTTATTCCTAGGTGTTTCTCATTTCTATATAGTATAAATGGTTTCATTTTTTTAAATTATTATTTCTAATTGTTTATTGCTGCTTTATAGAAATGCAAATAATTTTCTAAAGCGACCTTACTAAATTCACCTCCTTATTTTAATGTTTTATCTATAGATTATTTTGGGTTTTCCTCAAACACAATCATGCCTCTAAAAAAATAGTTTAAGTTTTTCTTTTTCCATCACCATATACCGTTTTATTTTCCTTTTCATTCGAATTCATACTTTCTGGTACCTCCCCATGAGTCTGTAGGACTCTGCCTAGATAGAAAAAATCAGGAGGAATACCCACTATGAAAGTTCCATGGAAATATTGGAGCATGTAAATCATTTCTTTGGGCTCAGCGATTAATAACTTCCAAATCATTTTTGTTATATTCTTTTGGGGAAATGTTGTTAGAATATATCTACTGCTGAAGCTACATTTTTAAATGTGTTACATATTTTCTGGTAACTTGCATTGAGAATTGATTACTGTGGAAAATAAACTAGAAAACTGTTCTGGAGCCCAGAGCTTAATGGACAAACGTTGGGGGTTACAGTTCCCTGTAATTTGTTGTACTCTTTTCTGAAATCTGAAAAGTTAATGAATTTGACTTCTAAATATATTTCCAGCACTGATTTTTTTTCATTCATGTTATCTAATTATTGTTTTCCTCAATCATTTGTTAAATAAAATTTCAGTCATATGTTGTCATCAGAGGGAATACGATTTCAAATGAGAATTTGAGTTTCTAAATGGAAGCGTTTATTAAATATGTAACCAAACATTGCCTTTGGGTAAAAATGCAGATATGTTACAGATATTTTAATAAAATCAAAACCATAGATTTGAAATATGGCATTGAAAGGTATTTGGTGCGTTGATAAAGTTCCCTGGAGGACTCTGGATGTTTGAAGCAACAGTTTGATTGAACAGAACAATAAATGCAGGGGTATTTTTTCTCTTTCTTTCTCATCTACTAGAAAAATATAGATAATAGAGCTCATTTATTTCCTTAACATTTCAGAGCTCTGCAGATGGGAAAACACAACCCAGTGGAAATTATTTCTGGCAACCTTGAGAAGATATGTTAGCATTTTGTGGCATTTCTTTCAGTGACATGTAAAGCATGGCTTTCCCTCATTGCAGTGTCACAGTGAAGTGTCACAATAAAGCCAAAATAGTGTGCCCTCGGGGAAAACGAGGGAAAGGGGCCATTTTCCATGCGCACACAAAGGGTAATATTTATTATAACGCCTTTTCATTTTAGCTCCGAATGCTGTCGGGGGCCAGGGCTACTTTGCAATGGAGAAGCACACAGAGTGTGAGATTTAAAGCAAATGTTATGTATAAATCTAATGTAATTTATGTAAATATAAATTAGACGTAAAAAGAGGAAAGTGCCTTTATGGACATGCAAGCACGCATACATCCGCACAGTGTGTCGGAGAGAGATGCTGCAGAGTGGCAGCACCAGCCTGATGTTGATGGAGTCCAAAGAGCACTGATCTGGGAGTCAGACCAGCTCTATCTTGACCTATTTTTGTTCTTACCAGCCCAGATGTTACATTCTACCAGCCACATGTGATATGAAAATGGTTACCCTTGTTCTATGGATAAGGAATTTGGTTTTCCAAAAGACTCAATTCTATGTTACAGATTACACAGCTAATATGACTTAAGGAACGTCATTTGATACACCCAGTGTATCCGATACAGTAACTTTATTTTCAGTTAAATGTGTACTTTTGATAAAACTGTGTATTTCTTCTTCGTCCTTGACACAGTTATTATTTGGATCCAAATACTGATCTTGAGTTTTATTGCCATTAAATGTCACCTCATTAGATTCACTCTACTGCTCCATCTCTGGACAGTTTGGGGGTCTTGATTACATTCCGCAGCATGCTTTTCATTGCCGCAAGTCAGTAGCACCCCCAGAGCTAATGGACATCATAAATACCTGCACCCGAAGCATGGGGCAACGCCCGGTGACAGGCAGCTTCCTTCCAGTTAGAGAGGCGGCTGGTTTATCCAGGCACCACTTCACCCAACTGCCACATGCAAATGGAAATCACCCGAGTTCATTGTTTGGATTTGGCAACATGCGGGAGGGAGCCTGAACCTTGGTGCCCACAGCCTGGGATTCAGCACCACCAATGACCGGATCTGTGATTTGGGGAATGTAATTTGTCTTTATAAGTACATGTAGGTAACAGTGTTAACCAGACAGAGTTTGTAAGGGTGTTGCAGGCAGTAGATGTATAGTCCCATTCCTCACCCCAACCATCAAAGAAAAACAGGACATTTTTCTGGCTGACCAATTCTTTTTAACCACCCCAACCACCCACGTCTCCTTGATCAGTGTTTCCAGGACTGACACATCTTCATCTTCGTAAACTTTCTCAGCCTCTTTCCATTGTTATGCTTAAGTTGGTTTTAAGAATCCACTCTTTTTTCCTGCTTTAATATATGAGTGACATTTTTAAGAACTCTTTTATTTTCTATAATCCTTAGTTTGAGATAATCCTTTAGTGGTCTTGTATTTCTTCTGAGCATCTTTGATGGAAATTCACTTGATGTAGGAGACTTTCGTTTAGGGAACTTCTTGAACTTTTTTTTATATAACTAGGAAATTTATTCCCTTTGATATGTTTTTTTTGTCCCTCCGTCTTCAAAGGTCAATCTCCTTGAAAAGAAGGCAAGGGGAAGGGTAGTTCTGTGTCTCTGGGCTTGGTCTCATGCTATCATAACCATATTTGTAGGCTGTTTTCCTTGACGAATTGGTAGGTTCAGGCCATGTAAGTTTCTGTTTGCTGCGGTCTTCTTATAAAGGCACATGTTTGCTCTCTGGTTATATTCTCTTTTGCTCCATCTTCTGTGCATGGTCAGTTTAAATTTGAGCTCCGAAGAGAAATTTTACACAAGCACATTAGCTTATTTAGGCACTACACCCTTCTCTTCCTCAGAATAATTTTAAATTCTTCTATTTTAATCTATTTTCCCTCTAGAAGAAATAGTATTTTTTCTTCTGACATTTTTTATCTCCTTTTTGAAATCCAAGGATGCATGTATAACAATAATCAAGTAATTCTCATGAATGGGCCACCATCTTTGCATTAATGTTTCTAAAGAGAACAACTTAAGGCCTTTGTCTATTTAGTAATATTACTGAGCATTTCATCAGTTTTTTAGTGATGGAGTAAGGAATAACATACTACTTTGAGACTCACTGTTGCCTAAACCCTCTGGTCTTCCTGTATCTTGCTAAGAGAATGCTTGTCTTAACTCCAATACGTAGAGTGAGCTACATTAAATCTGAGTGAGCTGTATGCAGGGAATCTATTTGAAAGGGCCATCCTCAGGAGCATTCTCAAATAAAACGATATGAAAACAGGAGTAAGAATAAATTGTTGCCCATTCTTGTGAAATCCAGTCTTATTTCTCCTCCTTTTTTGGGGTGGGGGGGCTTCTGGAGATGGGCTGATTAAATGTTCATCATGTCCCCTTCTTTCATTCTCCTTTCTTCAAGTCAGAGCTCAGGATGTGGCATCTCAAGTTTGATGTGCAACTGTGGCAGAGATAAGCATTTTGGGTAGCAAACAACTATCGAAAAACCTTGCAATTTATCCATCTTGGGCATGTGTGTGTTTTTTTGTATCTGGTGGTAATTTTTTACATTAGCTGTTTCTTAGGATTAGCAAGCCAGTTCAAATCTTATTTCATCCTTCCCTGGGTATTTAGTGTAGCGCCAAGCAAAGCACAGATTCACATATGCTTCCTCAGGATTAAGGATGATCTTTGGATAGGCAGTAACATAGAATCCACAATAGATTCAGTGGATGGGCTGTTTTCTTTCATGCCAACAACAAACCCTAAAATTTAGGGTTTGCCAAAAACAAGCCCTAGGCTTTTAGTCCCAAGTTCCCACAGACTTGGAGTCATACTCATGAACGTCAAATAGCAGTCATCTATTTTACCATGTTCTTCATTTGCCTCAATCCCTACAGTGCGGCATATGATTGCTCCATGGCAAAGAAGAGGAGAGCTGAAGAGCAGGCCTCATGGGTCCCTGTCAACAAGAGAAAGTCCCTGCTGATGAAGCCCAGACACTACAGCCCAAGCATGAACGGCCAGGAGGGGCTCGATAGCAGGACGGAGGTGGAGGAGGACAACGGCCTGCTGGGGACCAACGCTCACCGGACCACAGGTAGCAAGGAGGGGCCCAAACTCTCCATTTGCCCTCAGGCACCGAAGACTCAGTCTTAGCTTCTGCAGAACACATAGAGCTTGTGTGTTTGAATTTGGAAGCAAGATTAAATATTTTTTTCACGTCGAATCCATTTAGTGAGGGCTGATTTTTGTCTGTAACTGTGGGATGTCTCAAGCTTGCCCTGCGTTCATTTTCAAAATGAAGGATTGGACTGTGCCTCTTTTTGAAGAACATAAAAGATACTAAGCCTGAAAGCTGACGAATACCTTGACTCCCAAATAGTGTAGATGCCTAATGCCTGAAAGAACCTTTCAAAATAAAAGGGCAGATTTAATCTTGAGAATATTTAAGATATGATATACATGAATAAAACAAAATATTTTTGTTTTGTAAATATATATAGGATTAGTTAGCCCTCAAAATATAATTGGTGATAACAACATGGACCAATGCAGGTGGGATGCAACCTTAATATTTTCAACATTTAAAAAATAAATATTTATAGCAACGGACTGCAGAAGGACGTAAAGTTGGCTGCCTAGCATCTCCATCTAGAAAACTGATAAAGAAAATTTATACTATGCCCACTATTTCCAAAATACAATCATTTTAATTTACCTATAAGCACACATTATGTTTCATGGATTTAATTCTTCACTCATTAAATGCTGTTTGCATTACAAGTTATATGTAGTTACAATCTCAGAATTTTAGGTTGTTTCTCCCCAGTTCACAGTTACTCCCATTGGTCCCTGGTAGTCACAGTGCCTCCAGGAGTCAGAATATCACCAACCACATTGTGCATGAGGCTGAAATGAAAGGACATGCAAAATATCTCAAAAATTATATTAAAAAAAGAAATCTAAAGCTTGACTTATTAGAAAATGAAATTAGGTGTTCTAAATTAAATACACATGTTTTTTTTTTAAATGTGACTTTATAGGAATCAAAATATACCAAATGATTTGTAATTTGAAAAGAAAAAGTATATATTATACAAACCAAAGGCAACAAGAGTATTCGATCATAAATATCTGTTATATATAGAAATATAGTAACAGCAATCGGTGTCAACAGAAAAGATGTAAAAGCATATGAAAGATGAGTGAGCACGAATCTCAGATCACCATCCACAGATCTCCAGTAATCTTGGCTTACAAGTAGCTTGAGGTTCTGTAGTTAAAAAAAAAAAGTTATATTCTGATTTGATGATGTTTAAGTAAATTTTCTGACTTTCCTGTATTTAACATATGGCTTAAAGCCTCATGGCTCATTGGTAAATTATAATCATCTTTGGCTTTTTTTGTTTCCTTCAGTTGGTTAGATTTTTGTTGATTCATGAAAATTGCAGATAGAATCCAGAAAGTCCTTGAATCCGTGTGGTTGGACTTGGACTGTATCTGCCCACTGATCATGATGTGTAACCATTGTAAGAGGCTTAGTATTAACCAAGAAAATATATTGTCAAAATGTACTCAGTTAAAATTTCAGTTGTATGTGTTGATGGACATCTATTTGCAGGTTCAGAAATGTTACCTATTTTTTATATTTAGTACTGGAATCACTACTAATAACAATGAATATGCCGAAATTCCAGAAGTAGTGGCCATTATTGTTGAATTTTTAATATATTCTTGGCAAATAAGTTATATCACTTAATCTACCTGACAATGACATGTGTTATGATTATGGACAGAATTTTACAGACATGATGATTAAGGACCACGGAGATGTAATGCTTAAGGTAATGCAGCTTGTAAATGTTGAGAAGGACATAATTAGGAAACAATTGAAGAATAAGCAAAATAACCGGGTAGCCATGCTTCAGCAGCTAATTCTCCCCAAGCTCTGACCACCTTCAGAAAGCAGACTGCGCAAAGTTTCTGCAACATTAGGTCAACATTTCCAGAAATGACAGGTCACAGATGCTCCTATCTCTGGTCAAAAGAGCAAAACTCTTTTAAGTTTTCTTTAGTCCTTTGAGCAAGTGATTCCCCACCCTCAGAAGGAAAGAGAGTCAGGTTGGTCCCCAGGCCCAGTGTAAGGGCTTCTCATCTCTCTCTCATTTACTGCTGGTACTCCAAGGTTTTTACCTGGCCAGGGGTGCGCCTGGTTGCGTCTTCAGTGGGCAGTTCAGGTGCTGAAGAAAGGGTCTAGTGCTCCTGAAAGTTCACATCATGAGCTTGTATCCATTTAATGGCAAAACTGCACCCTGACCCCCCGTGTGGTAAACAAGCTCCACCTCACTTATGTGGGGGGCCCCATAGCCTCTGCCTTGCCTATCATCTAACACAGTATCTAGGGAAGGGGGAAGAGAGCCACCTTCCTGAATACCTGCGGGTGTCACGGGCTCTCCCGCGCTCCCCTGGGATGTCTGCAGGTGCCTCCCCGTGTGAGGGAGGACGCCCGGATCAAAGAGGTTAGGGACCTGTCAGCCTTGGAACAGAGCCCGGAATCAAGCCTAGGCCCCTCTGATATGAAAGGCAGGAATCTTCTAGTGATTTCAGTGGCAAAAGCACAAACTAAGTCACGGGGCCACCCTGGGACATAGAAACCTGCCGGGGTCCGACCCCAGCGGGTCCAGGGGTCCCCAAAGGTGTGGATGGAGTCGGCGAAGAAGGAACGACACGGAGACAGCGTTCAGTTGATCAGCAGCCTAGCCAGGATCTCCAGCCAGGATCTCCAGCCAAGTTCTGGTCTGGATCTCCAGAGAGGTTCTGCTTAGGATCTCCAGCCAGGTTCTGTGTCCATGTTCTCTTGCTAGGTTCTCCAGCCAGGTTCTGTAGCCATGTTCCCTCGCTAGGTTCTCCAGCCAGGTTCTGTCCAGGTTCTCCAGCCAGGTTCAGTCACCAGGTTCTAGTCAGGTTCTCTTGCCAATTTCTGTAGTCAGGTTCAGTCCAGGATCTTTTGCCATGTTCTCTCCAGCGAAGTTCTTCTGTCTCTAGGTTCTGAGGCCAGTTTCTGTCCAGGGTCTTTTGCCATGTTCTCTCCAGCGAAGTTCTTCTGTCTCTAGAGAACGTTCTGTGTAGGTTCTGTGCCTAGGTTCTGTCTCTCTCTCTGTCTCCTGCTGTCTTGTTACATCTGTATTTATACCAGTTGATTCAATCCTATCAATCTCTATTACAAAGGTTAGGGCGTTTCTTATCTCCATTCCAGGGAGTAAAGATTATGTAGCTTAAGCATGATTGTTCGTAGTTAAAGTGATTAATTACCCGCCTGGCACTTAGTTAAGAGGTTTTATTCCCTCCCTAACTTCAGGGGAAAATCCCTACCTGGGGAAACAACCTTTCTCAGAGACCTTGGTTAAAACACATAGTACCTAGAAGGTGAGCAAACATATTAAGAACAGTATGCCATATATGCCAGGTCCCTTGAAACAGCAAGCATGGACCGGCTCCCGGCAGAAACCCACTCGCATACAGAAGTAGGCGGCCCGTCACAGAGCTGGGAGAAACAAGTGTCTCGTCGCAGACCTGTCGGGTTCAAAGGCTCACTCAACTTTTTTCCCCCCTTGTGATTACAGTGAAAGCCAGGGAGAGAGCGATTCACGGAAGGAAAGTCGGATGGCAGCTTTTCAGGCCATCCTGGAAACCTTCGTGTGCAATGCGCACAGGCATGGCTGTCGGCAGGACTCCTCTCTTTCTGAGGAATAATTAATAAATATTTTCTTTTAGCATATAACAAACAGTTGAACCAAGCAATTATGTAAACTGGAAATGACCCAAAATGCTAGCAGTTGGCAGCGGCACAGTGAAGTGCATTGTCGTGCACATGTGCATTTTTTGTCACTCCCGCCTCTCTGGTGATCTGCACTTAATAGGAATATTTTAAACTATGTAGCTAAGCAACAGAGGTAATTGTTGCTTTCTAGAGCTTTTGTTAGCACTCTACCACAGCCCAAATATGCATAATTAGGTATAATGTCTATAAATCATTATTGTACACATGTGGGTAGTTAAGTGGAGTGAGAGAATAGTTCAATGAATTGAGCATATTCACTGAAAATGCTTTTTATTTGTTTTCTGTAGTTCATAATACTTTAAAATTATCATAACCCTTTACACTTTCTCTTAATCACCAACCGTGATATTGAGAAAAACTTCATTTGCATTTTAGACTATGTTTAATATATTATTTAAACCTGGAGTTCCTCTGATATGAATTCAGGAGAGGATAGACCATCCTATCAAACATTATGTGCTTGTTTATCCAGTCTCTTTTCTAGGAAGTAAAATGTTAAATTTTTCAGTTTATGTTGAATAGATCCCAACAAAAGACTGCACCCTATAATCAGCATTATTTAAAGGGGCTAGTGTTGTGACTAAATTCTTCCCTTCATCCAAAAATGCTTTTAGTTACTATGGCAATATTTACTTGATCCTGGCAGTCCAGTGTTGATTTAGGGAGATAATTACCAGAAAGGAAGATGATGGAGATGTATTTTTGAGTGTCCTTGTCAGAGACAATGTTTATAAAAAAAAATTAAATGAGACAAAAAAAGGCTCATTGTCTTCTGCTCAGACACCCTCGCCCACAGCCCTCACATTGGATGGCTGTGCTTTTCTTCCCTCCAAAGATGCTTATTAACACAGAATGCACTTCACTTGGTGTCTTTAGCAGTCCTTAAGGCAGCTGATTATTTTGTGTTGCCCGTCCCCCACTCCCCTCCTGCTCTTCTTCCTCCTCCTCCTCCTTCTCCTCCCACTCCTCCTCCTCCTCTTTTTTTGGTCATAGTGTTCACTAAAGGAAGCATTGCTGGGTTGTCTGGTGTATTTCACAGCCTGGTATGTGCTAGGTGCTGTGCTCGCTGGAGGACACCTTGACCTGGGCAAGGGTTAGGTCATCAGATAATCTGGACCCTTCACTGGTGTGTTTGCACTGGGACACACACACACACACACACACACACACACACACACACACACACAATCTTACCACCCCCACTGGGCCATTGCTGAGAAGGAAAGGGGGTGACGCTGACAACGGCCCTGGGACAAGAGGGGTGGGTGGACTGTCCCAGGCAGACCAGCACTGCGGCCTGTTCTCAGTCATGGGCTCCTTGACTGTCAGGACTCCAGCTGGTCCTGCACCGAGAACAACAGTTAACATTCAACATCCTCCAAACATCCCCATCTCCCGTCTCATTTCCTTTTCACACACATGCACGAAGCACCAGACCAGAAAATGTGTTACTGTGTAAGACGTGATTTGATCATGCTGATTTCCCCATTTGCTTGTGTTTCCTTCCACATGGAACTTTTGGGTGACAATTATGAAAGTGGTCAGGAAATCTAGAAAGCTTTCAGAACTTGTTTAGTTATCATCGTGTAGACGAATTTCGTATTTTAATGAAATCCCATAAAATCTGAAAGTATGTTTGAAAAAAACTACGAAGACAGAAAACTGAAACCAAATAAGCTTTGAAGATATACTGCCATGCTAACAGAGAAATCTGATGACTATTTCCTTTGTAGTGCCTGGCATTATATCTATTTGATTTCTAGGTGGCTAAGATTTGCAAATGTAAGAGGTAAAGTAACAATAATTTTGCATTCAGCATTCTGTTACTATTATGAATGGACTTCAGTACCCTAGAAGTACTTAGTTCTTAATATACTAAAAATTCTAATAGCTCATTTCTTTAAAGGTAATTCTCAGAATATGAAGGTCTAAGTTTTGTTTTAAGAAGATATATATTTTCTCCCTAATGCTTTTAAAATGAATAGAGCCTACATATTCACATATTTTACATATTATATATACATATGTGTGTATATATTATGTGTGTTTTCTTAAAGTATTTTTGAAAATAGTTCTTAAATAATTTTTAATTATTAAATACATTTAAATAATTTTCTTAGAAAAATTTCCATGAGCGACTTTTGTTCCTGTCTTTCAAATACTGGCGTGTGTTTTTCCCCCATAGAAGAAATCATGACAAAACCTCTGGGTGAGAATGTTCATTCAACGGCACAAGAAAACTCTCACGGGAAAGAAGACAGATACGGTTGCTACCAAGAGCTCGTGGTCAAATCTTTAATGCACGTGGGGAAACTTGAAAACAGTGCATCTGTCCAGACCACAAATGAAAACTTCAATGACAGTGGCATCCAGTCTCTCAAAGCAGAGAGCGACGAGGTGGACGAGTGCTTTGTGGTTCATTCCGATGACGGGAAAGACCACACCAGCGACTCCCAGCGGAGATTCTGCTCCTCCGATGACAATGAAAGCAACTCGGAAAGTACAGAGAACGGCTGGGACAGTGGCTCCAGCTTCTCCGAAGAAACCAAACCACGTAGAGTTCCACAGTACATTTTAGTGGATGATAGGAAAGACGTAGCGGAAGTTCCCGAAATAAAGACCGAAGGTGACAAGTTTATCTCTTGTGAAAACAGGTGTGATTCTGACCCAGAAAGGAGAGACCCGCACAGTGCTCGCACGGATGCCCTGGAGGGCAGGGCGCAGGCCCCCTTCCCCGGGGCTGAGGAGGATGACAGCCAGTGCCTGGCCGTGATGACAGAGGAGTCCGTGGACCTGGAGAAGGCGAAGGGGAACTTAAGTTTGCTGGAGCAGGCCATCGCCCTGCAGGCCGAGCGAGGCTGTGCTTTCCGTGACACCTACAAAGAGCTGGACAGGTTTCTGCTGGAGCACCTGGCCGGGGAAAGGAGACAAGCCAAAGCTACTGACATGGGTGGAAGACAACTCTTTAACAATAAACGTAAGGCATGCTTTTGCATTTACTTTAGAAAGAAAATGGCGTTAGGGTTGGGGAAAAAATTAGTTACGACTTGCTTACTTCTTCCAGATAGCTGTTTTGACAACTTCACACCATTTGAAAACTAGTTTATATTTTATATTATAAAATAAGCGATTTCTCTAAATTGTTCTCAAATCAAGCTTGGTCAGTTGTGTAGTGTTTTGACACACGATAAAAGGATCATTGCCTCTATTTCTTCTAATTTGATTGCTTTTAAAAAGAATATAGTACTTTTTAAAAAGTGCTTTATTGTACGTTAGAAGTATATTAGTACTTATTGGATTTTAAATCATCATATTAATCAAGTCAATTCCAGAAATTTATTATTTGTTTCCCACCCTCTTTCTGGGGTCATCTGACTGTCTTTAAGCTTCAAAATAGACCGGCCAGTGTGGCTCAGTGGTTGAGCATCAACCTATGAACCATGAGGTCACGGTTCAATTCTTGGCCAGGGCATATGCCCAGGTTGTGGGCTCCATCCCTAGTGGGGGACATGCAGGAAGCAGCTGATTAATGATTCTCTCTCATCATTGATGTTTCTATCTCTCTCTCCCTCTGAAATTAATAATAATAATAATAAAAAAATAATGTCAAACTACTTGCAAGCCAAGCAGGATGATCTATCTGATCCTTCTTAGGATAAAACTGGCTGTTAATGCTTTTATAAGCCTCTGCTTTTTACAAGCTCTCTGACTCAGGGTCCACAAAAATCTGGGCCAAGCTTGAATGCGAGAGTAAATAAGCTTAAAATTGTTCCTCAGACTTTAGGGAAATTGTGTTTTCTCTCCCATAAAGACAATCCCCTCCCCCCCTCTGCCCCTAGGCTTGCACAAGGTGGGCCTGATGATGATTTTTTACAGTTAAGTGGAGTTTCCCAAATGGTGGTATGTAAGTGCCTAGAAAGCTTGTTTAAGATGGGTATTTCCAGCATCTTATGAGACTCACTGCTCCAGAACTCGACATTTTTTTAAGCAAGTTTGTCAATTGATTCTTGGATGCCCTGAAGGCTGGTAACCACAGAATCAGGGAAAATCAAGGTGGTGGCCCCAAGCTTGTGCTTATTAGAAGAGTTAGATGTTTGGTTGCTATTTATGCATGAATGAATGGCATGTTTTGTCATTTTAAGTCCGTTTTAGTACTCACCTGCAATCTTATTAGGTATTGCCTTGCAGCTCAGAGCTGAGAAAGCAGAAAAGAATAAGATGATGTCATATAGTGAGGAACAAGATAATGCTATGCAAACATTCTGCCAGGGTTGGGATGGGGACAGAATATTAATGACGTGTGTGTGGTTTGGGACAGGACACTGTATTTAGCTCTGTGTACTCTACTAATATGCAACTGTTGGATTTATCTGCGTGTTTGGGTTTTTTGTTTGTTTGTTTGTTTGATTTTTTTTTAAATAAACTGCAAGCCAAAAATAAAAAATAAATTTACTTCCAATTCCCCCAACTCATAATATCTAATATATTACATTTCATTCATCCTAAGATGCGTAGTTTCCCAGTTTAATATCTCTGAAATCAAAGAATGTGCCATAATTAAATTTTAATAGTTGTTTCTTTCTTACTAGCATACAAATTATGTTTCATCTTACAATTGATGAAATCTTCCAGCCAATGAAATCCAGTATTTGGAGAAATTTTAATTATTTGTGCTACAGCTTAAAATACTTGATGATCCTTGGGTCAACTTTGTAGACCTTTTGAAACTATTTTTTGTTTTCAAAAATTAACAAGGTGTTGGAATCTGTGCTTGTAGACTTGGGTGATGTTGGAGATTTACTGAATGACTAATGCTGCTACATGGGTCAACAGTATATCTTATTGCATAGAGCAGCGGTTCTCAACCTGTGGGTCGCGACTCTTTCACAGAGGTCACCTATATACATCCTGCATATCAGATATTTACATTACGGTTCATAACAGTAGCAAAATTACAGTTATGAAGTAGCAATGAAAATAATTTTATGGTTGGGGGTCACCACAACATGAGGAACTGTATTAAAGGGTTGCGGCATGAGGAAGGTTGAGAACCACTGGCGTAGAGCATTGTCCTGCCTTGGGGTGTAAATAGCCGATGCCAGGAAGATCCAGACCAGATTAGTATATAACAGACAGGGAAAAAGAAGTGGAATTCAGAGAAATTGTAGGTGTGGTCCAGAGAATGCCCACAGAGTCCGAATTAAGTATTCACTTTCCTGTTCCTCTTTTTAGATTTGGGAGCCAGCAGCATTAGACATGCTTTATTTCTCTGGCATAAATTCCATGCTTCTAAGTCAACACTTTTCCCAAATGATAGCCACGCTCTTCAAAATATCATCCTCATCTTTTATAGACTGTGGGCATGTGACAGCTGTTAAGGAGAGAACAGTAGAATTTTAAAATGTCATTTTACCCAAGACTTCAGATGAGTCAGCAATTCTAAAGTAAAGTTTGACTATCCTGTTGCCACCAAACATCTAGTGAGACTTTAAGTCGAAATATAAGTAGAGTCATCGTAGAATGTATAGTTCAGTCTCTTGGAGTGAAGGGGAGGGATATGAACAACCGCACAGGTATATCAGGTGGGAATTGGGACAGTCCCAGACAAACCAGGATGTAGACTCATCAGGGGAGACGGTCATTATGCAGCATTTCACACAGAAAATGGAGGAGCCAGGCCTGAGATCACAGGAGCTCTGGCTTCTCAGCCTGCACAGGGGCTCTGCCCTATAGAGCATTTCATTAGCATCTCGTTTCACCCACAGAAAAGAGCTTGCAGACAAAGGTACATGATGGACGTCAGGGGACCACACCTGGTCGGGAGCCAGCCGGCCTTATCTCCCACACCCTCTCTGGCTTCCTGTGCACCGATAGTGTGGCAAAGAGGAGGCACACTCGACGCCAAACCTTTCAGTGTGGTTTGGAAATGTGGCCTCACCTGGGCGAGGTCCAAGAGAGGAGAGGCACCGAATTACACATTGTTTCTCCTTTTTTTCTAATTCCCTCTCCTGTGCTGTCAATCCTCCGAGTTCCGCTATCAGCAAACTTCAAGGAATTTGACCAGCGGTCTACCGGAGAGGACAACCTGAAAGTGGGCAACATTTTTGGATTCAATAAAATCGATCGCCATAAAAATCAAAGAACAAGTCAAAGCTCTTAATAGGACCCTTTTGTCTCTTACAGAAAAGTGTATGTTCTCCACATGATGGCATTTAAATCCTGTCTCTCTTTAAGCAAAACGCCTGCTCCTCAAGGCATCCCTATCTTTCCTCTGTTCATTTCTCACTTAACTTAGAGCTTTCTTTCGGCTCCCCTACCCCCAGCCCCTGAGTGACAGCTTGAAGGACCCTTGGCTCCTCCCCCTCTGCTGAAACCATGCTCCCAAATAATTGCATTACATACAACCTGCTGTGCCCACCTGCCCAGGACCGCTTGTACTCCAACAACTGGGGCGGCATGCTATCTCAGAGGCACGTCTGCTCTCACAGTCCTCTGCCCTGGAGACGGCTGCCACACCACGCGACATTGCCCTGCTCCCCGGGCCACGCTTGGAGTGGCGGCACATGTGCCCTCCACATCCACCAGGCAGGACTCCTCCCCGCCCCCCCCCCCCCCCCGCCCACACACACACCCGTCCCATCGCCGGCAGCTTATTTATTTTCATTATTATTTTTTCATTCCATGCACTAGTGAGGGAGGCCGGTTGGGCTATAAGAATGCATTTGTGTTTGAAGTTCATCTGCCATCTCGACCACAAATATGAAAATTCTATAGAAGGGCTCTCTGTTAGTTCTAACCTCCTTAGTAGTTCTGGTAGTCCTCATTCATTTTATATATTGAGCTAACCCTTTAGCTAACCCTCAGCCATGCGTGTGCCGGAAGACCAGAAGATTAACACCCAGGGCTTGTCTTCAGCCCTTCCCCTGACCAACGTGTCCCCGGTCCCTGCCTGGCTGTGCCTGGGATCCGCACCCCCACCTCTGCTCTCGGCAGCTCCCTCCAGGCCATGCAGGGCGGCCTCCACTCTTCGTACTTCCGTTCTCTCTAAGTCTCCCGCAAGAATGTTGCTTTGCCAAACCTCCTTCCTGCTGCCTCTGTTTTTAGCTTTTGCGTTCAGAGTAAAGCCAGCAGCGCCTTTTCTGTAGTCACTGCGTGCAGATCCCAAATGGCAAACCATTGGCGTTTTGGAACCTTGGGCCTCTGCAGCCCTGGGCATGGCACCAGGTGGCATGCTGGCATCCTTGTCCTAACTCTCGCAGAAGCAGGTTCCACACGTGTCTAGGAGCAGCCGCTGGGCCCTGAAGCCTGGGGCCACCTGCTCTGTGAGTGACAAGGCCAGAGATGTCTTTCTCAGATATGGTGGCTTCTTTGTTTGGTCATTTTGAACCGGCTTTTTCCAGATGCCTTCAATAGGAGGTAGTTTTGGGTTTAAATAAAGTCTTTCTTCTTTCTCACTTTTTTTCTTTTTCTTTTCAGGAGCCTGTGCATCCCGTGGTGTGGACTTGCTTTTTAACAATGAGGCTCTAACTACAGTCGGTGGCATGACAACTTAAAGCCATCTTGTGTTTTAACACTCCCTTGCCCTGGGTCAGCCTCTGCTTAGGAAACCAAGGAAATGGAAAATCTTTTTTATGTGTCCACGGGTCTTAGTTGAGGGTCTCACTCAAGGCAACGTGAGAAGAATGTTTATGATGATAAAACTGAATAAAGTGAGAATGTCACCCTGCAAGGCCGTTCTATTGAAAAGGAAGGGAAAGGAGAATAACCAAACGAATCTTTCCATTTTATTTCTCTGCAGATTCACCGAGGCCTGAGAAGAGGGAGACCAAGTGCCCCATCCCCGGGTGCGATGGCACAGGCCATGTGACAGGGCTCTACCCCCACCACCGCAGCCTTTCGGGGTGCCCCCACAAAGTGCGGGTTCCCCTCGAAAGTGAGTACTGCTTAGCCCTAAAAGAAGGAACTGCCTTGTTGTACATCCCACAGCATCACAGGGTGGTCCTCTTTCTCCTCTAAGTTGGAATTAGGAATGGAAATATAAAGTTGTTAAACATTTCATCAAGATCATTTTCATCTGGCCTGGTGTTTAAAACACAGTGTAGAGATAGAAAACGTGGGAACAGTCAGGCCAATAGGTCATGCGATGACTGATATTGAGAAGCTAATTTGTTACTCACAGTTCCCAAGAGGAGGGGGCAGGCCTCACCAGGCAGGGCCACCCCGGGAGGTCCCAGGGCCAGTTGGGGGGCAGAGTGAGGGCGGGGGTGTGTTGTGGGCAACAACCTTTATTGTGGTTTCCTGGGAAGGAACAGAGTGAGCAGGTTTAGGATTGGCTAGATCAGTGGTCGGCAAACTGTGACTCGGCAAACCATGGCTCGCGAGCCACATGCGGCTCTTTGGCCCCTTCAGTGTGGCTCTTCCACAAAATACCGGCTCTTCCACAAAATACCGACTTCTGCGCATGGGCCACGAAGTTTCAATCGCACTGTATGTGTGCGCCCGCACGTGTTATTTTGTGGAAGAACCACACTCAAGGGGCCAAAGAGCCACATGTGGCTCGTGAGCGGCGGTTTGCCGACCACGGGGCTAGATTGACTCCTTTCAGGGCCTCTGGCCCTGGCAGGTTGGGGCAGGTGCGAGGGTTCTGTAGTGCCAGAACCTGATGAAAGAGGCCGTTGGGTGAGGGCTCCGAAGGGGTTGGTCTGCCACTGAAGATGTTTACTGTGTCTAGGAATTAGGTAGCCCTGGGAGGGGCAGGCTCCCCACGGTCAGCAAGGCCCCAGATACCAAAGCATCAAAGTACAGAAAGTGAACGGCATGGCTGATCCCCTGTGTGACTGACTGCACAGCCCTTTCTTACTTAGAGGCTGGGCTCCTTATGCCCACAAGAGCGTGAGCCTCAGGGCATCACTGAAACGTGGGGAGTGCGCCACTTCGCCAGTGCCCGCCGGACCGCCCCTGCGCTTAGGGCCACGGAATGCCTGGGATGTTGCCCAGGACAGCCTACAGCAGCTGGGGGCCCTGGGCAAGAGCAAACCTGAGTTGGTCTCTCCACCCACATGCCCACTGTGAACTAGGAAACTAAAGGAAAAGGAAGGGACTGCCTCCTAGGTTTTCAAGTATCGCTGTTACATCCTCTACTTTTTGAACCTACTCATTGAAACACCTCTTGGGTCATAAAAACCACAGTGATGGGAATGCCTCAACATCACCTTTCTCAAAAGGGTTTTTTGTTTTTTGGGTTTTTTTTTGCAAATCACTGAAACTAATTAGCTCATCACTGCCCCACTGGATTAGCAGGTCCTCACACTGATTGCCTCAACCACACTCTTCCACCAATAATTGAATGGCAGTGGGGGGTGATGGACAAAGAATCAAAATAATGTCTCTTGGGAAATAAGACCATATTCAGAACTTCACACTGTGGGGAAAAGATAGAAAGAACAACTATCTATACTAATAAAAGCCTAGGTGCCTCTCATGTGTGACGTCATCACAAGATGGCCACTACAAGATAGCTGCCACAAGATGGCCACATGCACAGCAGAGGTGGGGCCTGGTGGCCGCTCCGCACACTGAGACCTGGGGGTCCCATGGCTCCGTGCGGCATGGAGGAGGCCGGTCCCAGCATCTCTGCCGCCTCGCGCGGAGGAGGCAGGTCTCAGCAGAGGAGGAGGGTCGCGGCAGGGGAAGGCAATTGTGGGCAATTGGGCCAGGAGAGGAGGGCAGTTGGGGGCCATCGGACTGGCAGGAGAGGGCAGTTGGGGGCCTTTGGGGAAGCAGGGGAGCAGTTAGGCATCAATCAGGCCAGCAGGGGGTAGTTAGGGGGCGATCAGGCTAGCAGGCAGAAGTGGTTAGGCGCCATCAGGCAGGCAGGCAGGCAGGCGAGCGATTAGGAGTCAGTGGTCCTGGATTGAGAGAGGGATGTCCGACTGTGGGATCGGGCCTAAACCGGCAGTCGGACATTCCCTGAGGGGTCCCAGATTGGAGAGGGTGCAGGCCGGGCTGAGGGAACCCTCCCCACATGCATGAATTTCATGCACCGGGCCTCTCGTTTGATAAATAATGTTTTCCATTCACTCCAAGGAAAAGCATATATATATATATATATATATATATATATATATATATATATAGCCATGGTCCGTCACATCTAAAACAACTGAAGGCTCAACCTAACGCCCAGGCTGCATATGCAGCAGGCTCTGGTGGGTGGGGACTTGTGGTAGTGGGGCTGAGGCCGGGGGAGGGGGGACCGGCACTCACACTCATTCACAACATACACACACACAGACACACACAATGCCTACCAGCTCACAGTCTTTTCTCCCTTTCTTTCCCTCCGTCCCAGCTTGCTCTCAGAGTCTCTCTCAGAACGAGGCCCCAGGGAAGGCAGAGGATGGAGCTGCCCCCATTGGCCCTGCCCGCTCCCAGCTGGGAAAGAGGAAGAGAAAGGGAGGCAGGGAGGCCTGGAGGAATGCTAGAAAAACAAAGAGAGACAGAGACAGGGAGAGACTGGGATGGAGAGATGGAAACAAAATAACAATATTAAAATATTTCCTCTAATTAATCCCCTTTTAATGTGCATGAATTTCATGGACTGGGCCACTAGTATAAATATAAAAGGAAGCACATAAGCTTTTCAGTTTAAGTTAAATATAAGCAGAATCATCTCATGTAAGTCTAGCGTTAACCATAATATGAAGTATAGGAAACCGCAGACTTGCTGAATTTAATTGTTGAAGTCCTGAAGTGCCCATTCACTGCAACCCCAATGACTATGGGAGGGAGCAGTGTGGGTTATGTAACTGAATTCATTTGCCTGCAAACTTGAGACACCATCTTGTGCTTGTGTCGTGTGCTTATCGTATATTATTTTTTCCTTTTATGTGCCATTTTGTGCTTAGTTCTTGCAATGCATGAAAATGTGCTCAAGTGCCCCACCCCAGGATGCACAGGAAGAGGGCATGTGAACAGCAACCGGAACACCCACAGGAGGTAATGGCGATGAGTTGCTAATCTTTTACATTACAAGAAAGAAGTGAGAGACACTTCCCATCAAGAAAATAAGAAGCTAGCCATGTGTTATCCAAATCACTGCAGCAGTACCAGATACCTGACCACTTGAAGTAGATAAGAAGTATTCTTAACTTGTGCAGACTAAAAAAAAAATGACCTCACTATTTACTCTCCTGGAAATGTTCTTTTAGCAGTCAATGATGCTAACACAAACGTTAAATTTGAAGACCAGGATTACACATTCATATAGTCATACAAGTAGAACATGTTATCTTTTGCTCTGAACCCATAGCTGTTTTGATATTGAAAAGAATCGCTTAGGAGTTATCTTGAACCCCATTCTAAAAGTATTAAAAAGGTACCCAAAGGGCTTCGGTATGCTGTGGTTTTGAATATATATTAGGATGAAGCTAAATATTATTACACTTCATGGAGAGTCATCTCATTGAGATCTCATCTACCTTAAAACACATATGTGCATTTATATACAAATGTATTGTGTATACGTAAATATTTTTTGGTGAAAATGCTTATTGTTTTATGTGTATTTTGTATTATGTATAGACTATGTAGTCTGGAGATACTATTTGATTCATAAGCATATTGCCAGAAACCTTCATATTCTATTTAAACTCAGATATCCAGTGAAGTCGCTAACATTTCCCTAAAGATCCGAAGATAAATCATGGAGTTATCATGCTAACATTTATAGTTGGATACATTGCAATTGGAGTGAGCACTGTCCACTTAAAATATTATAGAAGTTTCAGGATAATTTAGTTATTTCTTCTTTAGGTTATACTTTGATTTTTAATATGAGTTTGTTAAACTCATAACCTCTGAGATGTGGTTGAGGGACATATGTTGACACTATAGTTTGCAAACCCCTTTACTGTGCTAAGTGAGCTATTAATGTGACTTAATAGTGTGTGCGAGGTATGTTGTGAGGTACCTGCCAAAGCAAATGATGTTATCTTTTTTTTTTTTTTAACTCAAATCCTCACCTTTTTATTTTTGACAGTCTTTCGGGTTGTCCAATTGCTGCGGCTGAAAAATTGGCAATGTCCCAGGACAAAAGTCAGTTTGATGCTTCCCAAACGGGGCAGTGTTCTGACCAGGTTCACAGGTATGACCCTCCCAGGACACGCCTGGCACTGTATTCATGCCACGCTCCTGCACAATGCGTCTGTCCCCTCTCGTGTGCGAGTTCACTGCAGCCAACATTCATTCTCAGCTACCAACAGCCGCTGGAGAGGCTGGTCCAGTTGATCACACTGTCACTTAAATGAACTTCTAGACCCTCTAGAAGTTTCACTTGAAATTAATCCGTATGCAAAGGTAACATAATGTGGTTGAATCTAAAAGAACTAAAGTATATGATAACATATATTAATCAAAAATTGGCACCACTAAAGGCAACCCATTCCACTGGTCAGTTATGGTCTTCCTAATGATTGAATTAACCTTTCCCCCCAGAGAAAATGCCACCATAAATCACTCATATCACTCAAACTACGTGATGCTATATATTCACCTTCTCTTCCACATGTACATTTAACTTTTTTTAAAACAAAAATTTAATTGAGTAAGTTGATAACTATTAATAAAATATATCTAATTGGTCCTAGGTGCATCACAATCTCTCGTAGTTTAGAAGACAATATTTATACCTAAGTAGTAAACTATATATGATTCCACTTAATGTGATGTTATACATTTAGTAATATAAAAATCATATATCTAAGAAAAGTCATTTCAGGATGAAAACAGATGATCAGATCTTCATTGTTACTGAGACACTAAAATGCAAAATAGATAGTAGGAATATTTTTTTGAGATTTGGCTTCTATTAATATGTGATCCTATAGATTTAATTAAAAGATTCAAAATAGGAATTCAAATCCCATGAGTGAAGAATATATGTCAAGCCCTAACAGGTTTGACTCAGCAGATAGAGCGTCGGCCTGCAGACTGAAGGGTCACGGGTTCGATTCTGGTCAAGGGCATGTACCTTGATTGCGGGCACATCCCCAGTAGGGGGTGTGCAGGAGGCAGCTGATCGATGTTTCTTTCTCATTGATGTTTTTAACTCTCTATCTCTTTCTCTTCCTCTCTGTGGAAAATCAATAAAATATATTAAAAAAAGAATATATGTCAAATGAAGTACATGAATTACTGAATAACTAGCAATTTAATATTTTATAATATGCTTCTTAGTATTACTGTATTCTCTAGTTTTCCCCTAAGTAGGTTATTTATTAAATATAGAAATAACATTAAATTTTAATTTGCTAATTTCTTAAAAAATAAATATTGTTTTAGACTGGAACACATGCAACATTAGGAGTATAAACCAAGTTATATACACAATAGCAAGATTAATTCATCACTCAAAATATTTTTATATTTCAGCAAAAAAGTTTTTTTTTTACCAACTCCAGGAAATATCACCAAAACTTTGACATTCTGATGAGTCAGGCATGTTTTGGTAGGAGACACACACACACACACACACACACACACACACACACACACACATATATATATGAATCCTCCAGAAATGTCTACACACTTTGAATGATTATAAAGTAAGTGTTTATTAACATACAGGTCATTTTCAAGATTTAAAAGAATCTATAGAAATGAATAATTTTTTTTGGTCAACACCTGTTTTCAAACTGATGACTGTTCTGGTCCAAGCACTGCTGATAATGCAAAGCACTGGAATTACAAGCATCAAGAGTCATTTCCTTCAGGTTTTGTGCACCCTCAGTTTGTCAGCTGTTGCCAGTTTTGTACTGTAAACTTTATCTTTTATGTATCCCATAAAAAAGTCTAGTAGATAAATTTTCTTAGTTCAAAGCTTAGTCTGGCTTCGCCTATTATTTCAAATCAGTTGAACCTGAAAAAGAGTGAAAATTAAGTGAGTTACCAGCTGTTAAAGTATATACATGTTTTTTGGGACACCTTGTATATCTATCTATCTATATCTATCTATCTATCTATCTATCTATCTATCTATCTATTCTGAAAGGTATATTTGTTTAAATTCTTTTACCATTAGACCATAGCACAACAATATTTGTGTTTTCATTGACTGGAACCGGTACTCCATAAATAGGATGCCCTTGTTTAATCCAAATACAATAATTCTAAAGGAATAGTTAACTCACATTTAGCTTAGATCGGGATAATTTTGTTGAAAACTGTGATAGCTGTGATAACACAGTAATTTAGATTCCTATTGAAATGATGGCAATTTAATAGCTACAATATTGAAATACTATTTAAACTATTATGTAAATTAGCAAAAACATTCAGACTGCAGTTAGCAAGAACGATAAAAAGCCTGAAAAGAAACTCACAATCCAGGAATCCGATCCGTTTCCTGGTGCCTTGGCTGCCCTTTTGGGTGCCAGGCTCCTGCCAGTTCTGCCGAGCATGGCAGGGAGGCCAGCATCACTTCTCCTGATCGGAATCTAACGGCTTTTCCTCACTGGTTATGTTACTTGGCACTGCTAATTTGATGAACAGTCCTCGCAAGCAGAACGTGCACACCTTGTCAGTGCCCTGCTAATAGTTACACGGCACTTTTCTCTAAGGAGCGCAAAGTGCTAACATCCATCGAATCCTTGCTCCTCGTGGCATCTGCATCAGATGAATGGGAGATTGTACACCTTTCCTTTACGGATGGGAGACTCAGACACACAGAATGAAGCCTCCCCTTAGCCACCCCGAGCCCAAAGCGCCTCCCTATCTCTTACTCCGGGTGCAGGGCTGTGGCCACAGGCCTTTCCCGCAGTGCAGCGCCGCTAAGGGTGCCCGCAGGCCTCTGATCTGCTTTAATTCTGAGGCTGGTGTGTTCACCAAGAGTCTCACCATATTTCTTTCAAACTCTTCAGGACAAGCTTGGTGAAGCAAATAGAATTCAATTTCCGATCACAAGCCATCGCCTCCCCCAGAGCCATGGTGTCAAAAGAACAAGAGAAATTTGGAAAAGTACCGTTTGATTATGCCAGCTTCGATGCACAGGTTTTTGGTAAACGACCCCTAATACAAACAGGTCAAGGACAAAAAAATGCACCGTTTCCTGAATGTAAGCTTTGAATTCTAATGCTTATTCCAAAAAGTGTATATTGTGTATGTGTGTGTTTGTGGGTGGGGGCGGGGGTGTACTTAAATATGCTACTCACTGCTGGGAGAAGAGAAAATATATTGTACATTGAAATAACAGAAACAACGATAAGTTGATGAGTGTTGCTGATTTTATATGAAGTTACACTGAATATGGTGATTAATGAATGAATTAATTATTCTAAAAATGTGGTACTATTATTGAGTCTGAATACAATTTTCTAAAGAAGTATTTAGTTCACATTAGGCTGAGATTGGGATTAATATATTGAAAATGGTAATAGCTATTATAAGAGAGTAAATTTGACGGAGAGTGGAATTTTGAAAATTTAATAGGTAAAATATTGAAATACTACTTAAAACATTACTTAATTAGCAAAAGTGTTCAGACTGAAAGTAGGAGAAAAAGTGAAAAGACTAAGAAGGAACACAATTTACTGGGAAAAAACGTGTGTGGCTATGGAGATATTTACTCACAAATTTAAGAATTTATATAGAAACATTGAAAATGTGTTAATACTCTAATGCTAACACATCCACATGGAAGATGTGTTCATAACTCAACGATGCTCTAACATATAAAGCTTGATGGTTTTCCTAACACATTATTTTTCAAGTTGTTTAGAGTCTTTTGAGTATTTTAATGAAAAAGAGAGAAAGTGACATTGGCAATAAAGCCAGGAATGATTTTTTCATTATAGTAACTTAATCATAAGGGAAGAAGCAAACTAATTCCCCACTTTGAGTCCTCCATAGACCACGAAGTATATATGACATTCCACAATTCTGTGAAATCCTTTGATCTCACACCTCTTCACCAAGACTGAGTGCTCCTACCACACAGAACCTTTGCTTCATTCTGGGATATTGATCTCCTTTTTCAAAGGTCTAGGATGCTGTATGAAACCCAACAGTATAAAACCAGGCCTGAAATGAGTCTGCTATCAATGAGAAGGAGCTTATCCTCCAAATATGCTTTGTCTAGTCTTTCCAAAAATAGGTCCCAGACACCATGAATAAGCACTGAAAACCTGTTAGATTAAGAAAAAAATATCACACACACACATGTGCGCACACACATGCACAGAGTATGTTTTGTATCTATCTATACAGTGTTATATATAGTTTCATTAAAAATATGCAAAACACACACACGTGCATATCTGTTTAATTCTGGTAAAGCTAGTTAATAAGAGCTATCTGTATACTCATGTAATATCAACATTGGTTTAAAAATGTGAAATATTCAGTGATTTTTTCATATTTTTATGTAGGGATAACATTTGATAAGTTTTCAAATTTTGTTTTATAAAAATAATGATAAAGCATTTAAAATAACCAATATTGACAGCAAAATGAATAACTAACTGCTTTAATGTAATCCCCCATTATCTTGGGTGTGTCTCTTGTAATCTTGAGTGATGTTTACAAACACCCAGTGAAGAGAAATATGCATAATCCTCTCTCTCAGCAATGCCTTGGTACCCACAACAGAAACATACAACAGAAACTCCGCCGTGATATCTAAGTTGCCTTTCTGTTCACCTTGAGGACATTTTCTCTGTCCGTTGCTCATTGTGTGCTGCCTGAATATGCAAAATGCCAGCTCATTAAAGACTCTGCCATCTAGTTAGTTCCATCTAGTTGGAGGAAGAACAGCTTCTACTGGTTTAAGTACAAAACAAACCTGGGTATCAAATAAACAGAAATGCAATTCCATATCTAAATATAACTTGTTATTGTGAAAGCAAATATTGAAAGGATATATATTTTCTCTTCTGGAATGACTGTTTACACAGTTTACAGATGTGTAAGCCTTCACCCTCTGTAGGCCCTGATGTGTTTTAGCTAGAGTGGTTTTTAATATACAATCTTTGCCCCAAATGCTGCCAGTGCACCTGCCCCATAACATTAGCTGTGGAGTTTTTGCTATAAGATGTATAAATACAAAAAATATTAAGAGAATAGGCATCTTTTTTCTCCAGCATTCACACCATCTGTGAACTTCTGTGATAACCAATCTGAGTAACCTTCCTTGAATGTACCAGTGCATAATGGATCATGTTTTAATTCACTCTTCACATATTTTAAAGCAAGAAGTTATATCTTTAAAACAAATCTGTTTAATGACCGGCACCACGTACATGCAATTGCTAATCAAATCTCTTTTCAGCAGCGAAGCATTTTTCAAATCCAGGGAAATTTCCTAATGGACTGCCTGGTGCAGGCGCCCACACACAGAGCCCTTGCCGTGCCAGCTCTTACAGCTACGGTCAGTGCAGCGAAGACACCCACATAGCAGCAGCTGCTGCCATCCTGAACCTTTCCACCCGCTGCAGGGAGGCTGCCGACATCCTCTCCAACAAACCACAGAGCCTGCATGCCAAGGTAGGCCAGTCCAAGAGCCTGGAGGGGGGGCCGGCGACTGAACCCTGAGAGTAAACTGCCTTTTATGTTCCTAACCATGTGCACTGCCCTGCCGCTCCCGTCCCTAAAGCACATCCCCTCCTTGTCTTAAGAAGAGGGTCAGGGGCCACAGTGACAGGGATGAGCTTGGCCGGTTCCAGGAGGCGTGAAAGAGGGGCTGTTCTGGAAGGTGGTGCTCCCAAGTTGGGGGCGACGTAAGCTATAGAGACTGGTTGGGGAGATGTGTAGCTTTCAAAGTTATGTTTTTTTGTTTGGTTGTTTGTTTGAGGAGTTTGGCACACAAGAAAAGAGGGTTGCCATTAAAATCAGTCTGAACAAGGGAAGCTTTTTGCTGTCTGCGAATCAAAGAGGGTAGGAACTGTATGATTCAACAGTGACTCGTAAAACCTTCGCAAAACTGACTCAGGGCATTTTGTAATTGCGTGTGATCGCTAGCCCAGGGCGCTGTAGCTCTCAAAGGACATGTAGTAAAACCCAGACACATTAAATCCACAAGAGATAGTTCAGGGGGACTTGAGGGCTTAGGGCAGGGGTGGGGAACGTCCGGCACGCAGGCCCATTTAAGGCCCGTGAAATCATTTGGTCTGGACTTGGCAAGGCATTAGGGGTGAGCTAATTAAATGCTTAACCAACTATAGATGGCAAATTTTTAAGTTAATAATTTTTATCACCCTTGAATGATGTTATACATATCCAAATGGCCCTTGGTAGGGAAAAGGTTCCCCACCCCTGGCTTCGGGCATCCAAATCCAAAATCTAATTCTCGGAGGTGCATGAAGATGCCACATTTCTGAAGCCTCAGAAGTTAATTCTGTTTCTCTAATGACCTCGCCTTTCTAAGCAGCAAGGAGAAGTCCACATGCGTGTTTCTGACACCTCGATGACAACAGGAGCAGAGGCCCTGTGTCCTGCCTTTTGAGAAGGAGGGGCTGATGGGCTGCGAGTCGCAGTGATCCTCCCCAGAGGGAGGGCAGGATTGAGCCTGCCATCAGCCTCAGCGGGAGCCAGCGAGTCCTACCTACACAAAGGGCTCCCTTAAAATAAACCAGTTCCTACCCAGATGGCAGAAGGCAACCGAAATAGAGTGTGGGCTTATTTGGAGAAGAGATTTTACTGCTACTTTCAGTGAAAGAGCCTTGGGTTAAACGCTAACCCCAAGATTCAGGCGATCAAAGGATATTGGTCTCGTTGCCAATTAAGCGCAGCCCCATCCCCAGTGTGGTCAGCTGCTCACCTGTGCCTGCCAGGCCTTCAGGAGAGTGGGAACGCGGTGCTATGGAGCATTTGACAGAAGAATCGGAATTAGCTTCTGGACAAATCTGAGCCAAGTAAACCCCAGGAAGAGTTGGTGGCCAAGAATCACTCAAAAACAATTTTTAAACAAATGAGATTCTTAAACAAAGAAAAATACATCCTCTAAAAATATAAGGAAAATACCAACTTATCCAAATTCAAAGGACACCAAGTCAGAGATTATTTACTTAAATAAATGATCTAGGTTACTTCAAAGTGCAACTTTTGTTATTTTAAAATTTATTTTTAAATCTGAATATTTTTTTCCTTTTTCAATATGCAGGTAGTTGGAGAAATACTGAACTATTGTTCTTCTTAGTGCTTTATTATTTCTTTATATAGGCTGTTCTATGAAAATAAAGGGCCAATATTATAATGATTAGTGCTGCTAAATCACTTGAGTAGAAGATTCTAGGTCAAATGCTTTCCATGTGCACATGCAGATATTTTTTTGTTTCTCAGAATTCTGACTTTAACCTTAATTAATACACTCCTGTGTTCTATTAATTGATGCAGCCAAACAATGAATCAAACAAAGATGACTAAAATCTGAGAGCATTTTCCCTTATCAATATATGTTCTCTTTTTAAAACACATTTTTTTTCTGGTCAGAAAAGTGACTGTTAAATTGGTTTATTTCAAAAATGCAAATGACCGACTTCCTGTGTATGTTCCTCTGCTCCCACTGGGCGCGCTCTGAGTGCCAGTGTCCCCTGTGGAGCAGATGCGCCTGCCCAGGGGACAGGAGCTCACTGCTGGTCTCAGCCTCCCAGCTGCCAGCCCAGTCTTCACTGCAGAAGCCAAATCCGCGACGTGATGATGAAGACGGAAGAGACGGGAAGGGCAGAGATAGACTTTTAGAAGGAGTCTGCTATTCTGGAAGCTTTCTAAACCATTCCCCCATGAAAGTGACCTCGTTTGGCACAGTGGTCGTTAAATAGGCTAAAGATGGCCCCTTGGTAAGGATGTCACTTGGTAAGGAATCCTTCCCCCAGGCACACATTTGCACACAACTGTAGCAATTGGTAGAATTTGGTCCTTGTCGGATCCTGTTTTCTGAATAAAGAAGAGAACCTCATAAATTCCTAAAACCACAAAACATAATTTTTGTAGCAAAAAATAAAATGGGGGGGGGGGTGAGGGGGAGAGAGAGAGAGAGCGAGAGAGAGAGCGAGCCAAAGTAATTAACCCTGAAAATGGCCTCTGACACAGTGCCCATTGTGGGCCATGTGTATCGTCAGCATTGCACTTTGCTCTGTGCCTTTTGTTTAACGTTGGATGAACAATCATCCCCTCCACGATGAGACTAGGCTGACTCTCTTTCCACTAGCTTTGCTTTCCCCCCCGTGGCAGGCTGTGAGCATGTTTATGTCGGATGGGAAACAGCCATAGATCTCTTGAGTTCCCTGTTCGGAACCAAGGATGCGGACATAGGAAGTTTTCCCTTACTCTTGACTTCTACAGCCAAGCATTTTTGATGTACTAGAGCAGCGGTTCTCAACCTGTGGGTCGCGACCCCTTTGGGGGTTGAATGACCCTTTCACAGGGGTCGCCAGAGACCATCGGAAAACATATATATAATTACATATTGTTTTTGTGATTAATCACTATGCTTTAATTATGTTCAATTTGTAACAATGAAAATACATCCTGCATATCAGATATTTACATGACGATTCATAACAGTAGCAAAATTACAGTTATGAAGTAGCAACAAAAATAATTTTATGGTTGGGGGTCACCACAACATGAGGAACTGTATTAAAGGGCCACAGCATGAGGAAGGTTGAGAACCGCTGTATTAGAGAGACATTTTAGCAGATGGACTCTTAACTGTATGGACCAAAGGTGTTGAAGTGCTGGACTGCTCAGGCCCAAGTTAGATCCCATCACAGGCCCTGCCTTCCAGAAGCTTTACAGACCCAGTAGGCACAGTGGTTGTCCCAGGCAGAGGGCTAGGTTTTCAGCGGCCATGGTCCTCGTGTCCAGGTGCGGATGGGTGGCTTTGCAGAGAATTTGATAAGAACTTGGGCAGGAGCTGATTTCTCATTTTCCTTCTGCCTCCATCCAGTCCTTTCTTTTACGTCAGCAGCTTCTCTGAAGTCACTGAAAGCGCCCAATGAGAGAACAAAATTATAGATCATGATGTCACCCAGGCACAACCTTCTTAACATCAAGCCTAAGGACAGGAACCTTGACATTGCCTTCCTATTCACCTGTTGAAGTGAATATAGATTTTTTCATGCTATTGGAAAGCTCTCAACCGATTCCAAGTTGAGTGTGAGATCTGAATTCTTGATTTGAAAAATCCCTACTCTAGTGGAAGATAGAAGCAGAGGCTGTTTTCAGAGTGGAAGGAGAGCTTTGAGTTCTTAACACTAAAAACAATGAAGATTGGGCGTTCTGGATATTCTAAAACGCTCTTCTCTTTCTGAAGTTCCTCAGCCCCGAGCAGCTCTCTACTCAATACTGGGACACGGTCTTCATCAGCCCTTCCCAACACTGCTCTGAGGGTATCAGTACTAACACCCCTGCCCAAACTCAAGTCCATTGCATCTGAAGAGAACTTTTAAAGGGATTATTCATTAAAATACAACCTGGCGTGAATGCAACACATCCACCCTGCCAAAAATCACCCGTATATGTTTTAAGTATCTCTTTGAAGAGTCAAGTCAAGAGAAAAAAATAGTATCAGTACTTAGTGGATAGCATCATCGTTAGAGGTAATTTTGTGTGAGGTCTGAGCCCTCTTTTGATTCTAGTACTTACATTTGTTCTAAGATTTATGTAATGTCCTCTAAGATTTATGTAATGTGGAATTTATATGAGTTTGTAAAGCATACACGGACCACAGCCTCAGACACTCTCCCTTTAGTCTGGTGACTGTTGCTACTGATACTAGCGGAGAATTCAGTCAAATGGGCAGCAGGCATGGGGTGAGCATCCCGGGCGTGTGGGGTTTGCGGAGTGCTTTCCTCCTGCCCCGTAACAGCCTGTGCCAGCACGTGTCAGAGATGCTCCCCATTTTCCTTCCTCCCTCCCACCCTCACCAGCAGAGGTAGGAACACGCTTCACAGTCTATCTTTATCCCGGTCGCTGCTGCTTGCCAAGCGTTCTGTTGTTTGTTTTGGTGTCTCCCCCACCTGTTTAGACAAAGTGGCATATGCACAGTGTGCCTTAAAAGAAAACAAAAAATTGACACTTGCTTGAAATGTTTAAAGTTCAAAGTCTGTTTTGTGCTTGAACAAGGCCGAGAAACAACATGATATCACATCGCCATTCTTGCTGCCTGATATCAGAAATAGCCTGGCAGCTCTCAGGGTGGTTAGAATCAGAAAGCAGCCTTTTCAGTAACTTTACACCATGCACTGTGTGTGAAATGCTATAAGGGACTCGGGTCAAGGATTCCAAGGAACCAGTTAATACATGTGTAGGGAAAATAGATATTTAATAACTGGCACTGTACCTCTGTGCACAGTAGCATAGAAACATGTCTCTTTTGGTATTCAAAAACCCAAATTATTATTATTACTAGAGGCCCAGTGCACGAATTTGTGCATGGTTGGGATCTGGCTGGCCTGCCCCGATCAAAGCTGATTGGGCCAGGCCGGCAGGAAGGAGGGGTGGGAGGTGCCGATCGGGGGCAGGGCCAGCCAGGAGGAGGGGCCGTGGGCGGTTGGCTGGTTGGCCCTGCCCCCTGGTTGAACTCCCGGTCAAACTCCCAGTCAAACTCCCGGTTGAGGGGACAATTGCATATTAGCCTTTTATTATATAGGATTAGTTGTCACTCATTGAATACCTATTATGTACCAGGCACTATAAGCTAGCACTTTGCCCACATTAATCCTGTTTAATCTTTCTAGAAATTCCATAAAGCAGATATTATCTCATTTTGCCGATGAAGTAGCAGTGGTGCAGAGATATTAAATAATTTTCTCCTAGTGGCACAGCCATGAATGTTGGAGCTGCCATTTGAACTCACACCTGTTCCATGTCTCATCTTTTTAGAGAGCTTGTCATTGTGTGGTATTCAGACTGCTGGCCCACCAACAATTTCCACTGACTATGATTCCAAGTCCCAGACAAAGATTTTTGGGGAATTCCATTTTAATTTCATACATTTTTCAGACAAAGACTTAGGGGAAATATCATTTTAATTTTATACCCTATGGCAGACACTTATTTTTCCTCTGAATTCCACCATTCTATTTATATTCAGTACATTTCACTAGTTTATACTCTTAATTTAGGAGTTTTAATACTCAATTACTATTTAGTAAGAATTAGATATTTATTTTTCCCCTTTATTTTCAATAATCTGCCTGCTTTGAAAGCAGATTTCAGATAGCTTCCAATCATGAAAAGATACTCCCAAACACCCTGAAGCTAGCGTGAAAGAATACAAGAGATGAAAATGAGGGAGGGGCTAACACCCCAGAAACCTAGGCTGAGGGACACTTCATTTTGCCCGCCTGTTTAGCCAAGTCAGAAAGGAAAAGGTGAGGGGAGACCTACCTGGTATTAAGAGAAAATTTTGCCAAATATGGAAAACAATGGCTTATCCTACCAATATTTTGAATATTAATAGTTTTTATAATCAGAACATTTAAAGTAAAAATTACGATTTTGCTCCTTTAACTGCATCATCATCATTAATGTATGAAAACATTTTTAATTGTTGAAACAATGCACTATTTTCATGTGCCTGGAAAATATTGGAGGGAATAGCCACAAGTCCATCCTCTAAATAGAAGGACCATACTTTATGCAGTTTTCTTTTTTGTTCCTCTGGAGACAAATTTCTATTTATTTTTTTCCTACTTGTAAGCAGAGTAGAAATGCCAGGCTGTTTCCTGCTTTTGGTGGTAGGTGATATGTCTTTTCCATGCTACAAAGTCCTCATAATTATTATTTTACAGGTTGCATAATGTGTCATTAAATAGATGTAGCATAATTTCAGTAATCATTTCTCTGTTGGTGTACAACTGAGACACTTCTTATTTTATAGTGCAGATAACAATTACAATGAATAATTATCTCAATTTTCAGTTTAATAATTTATAACATTTATTAAATCACCTTTTACTACAAATTTCTTATACACATAAAACAAGCTCCTCGGAGTCAGGAACAATGTATTTTTTTCAATTTTCTTTCCCCCCAAATATAGTAGCTTAAAAATATTCAATGCTTTATCAGCAACTCAATGAATGAATAAATGAATCATAGGTAACATCTTTAACTTGAAAGTGGCTGAAATGGATAAGATGGTGTTTGACATGCTTCCAAATTGGAAAGTACATGAGTAGTGACAGACTTATGCCTACCCTCAAGAAAACTTAAAATTTAAAGTTAAACTAAAGATCCCAAGGAGCACTTTGAAAAATGAGAATATTAGAAGTCTGGGGGTGGGGCTCCATAGCAGCTGAAGGGCTATTTTCTCCTCCTCCAGTCACCCGCCCCCCTCAAACTCCTCCCCACTTTCATCCTGGCATTTGGAGTTTCAGACTGGAGAGAAGTGATGTCCATAGACACAGCTCTGAATAAAACCCCGTGCAGTGAACGTGTGATCCACCCATCGACGGGCAGAAAGGGACCCTTCCCTGGGACTGTGTGTAATTGTTGAATGCATCTGTGCGCTCACTTAAAGCCCATCTGTACCCTGGTGCCCAAACGTGCTCTCTCCCAGGCAAGTCAGGTGCTCAGAGCAGCCGGCTGGAGCCTGGGCTGTGGGAAAGTGCCTCTTTTAAACATTAGGAGTGATTTTTTTTTTTTCAATCAGCACACGATTACTCAAGATGTATACTCATAACAACTGTATTTTTGAAAAATGTACTATTTGGAACCTTTCCCCCCCCCCCTGTGAAAATTAAAATACATATTAGTGTTGCCTTGGGATAATTGATATTTTTCAGTGAGCTCAAATCTGCACTATTTGTGGGTTTTGTACTATAAAACTCTGCAGCCCAGGCACATGGCTCCCTTTCCCTAAGCCATCTGTCACAGAGGTCTGGAATTTTATGTGAATGTTGGTTGTGCAGTCTTAACCCAAGTTTTTTTTTTTAATGAAAAAATGCCAGCAACTATGACATTTAGCACTTTACATTGGTTATTAAACTTGATTACTATGGATCTGTTTTATTGCTGTAGTTACATAGCAGCTATGAAGCCAATAATTGCCTTGATATGCTCATGACAGAATGCATTGTTATATCATGGAGTCAGCACATGGCACTGATATGGTTAATATCTTGGGTTTTTGTAACTAAGGTCTATTAATGCTGGTCGAAAAGTGTATTTGATGTTATACAGATGGCATAAGATGTTGTGGTTACTAAGTTATTATCCGGGATAAGCTGTACTGTCAAATTCAGGGCTTAAAACTATCACAGGAGATTAAACTATTTACTAAAAAGGACAGAAAGATATGGCCAAAGCGTCTTAGTACAAACATGTTAGAAGTGTATTTACCTCCCACAGATACAATGAAGCATGTCTGTCTCATAGCCCGAGAGCCTGAAGATAGGAACTTTACAGGTAGAACAAACAGACAGAAGAGGTGATTTTAAAATATATTTTTATTGATTTCAGAGAGGAAGGGAGAGGGAGAGAGAGATAGGAACATCTACGATGAAAGAGAATCATTGATGGGCTGCCTCCTGCAGGCCCCCCATTGGGGACAGAGCCCACCACCCAGGTGTGTGCCCTGACCCGGAATCAGCCGTGACCTCCTGGTTCACAGATCAGCGCTCAACCACTGAGCCAGGCGGCCTGGCTTCGTTTGCTAAATCAGGGGCAAGCAGTGAGCCCAGCTACTGTGTGTGGCCCACGCCTGAGTGGCCGCTGTCGGGGAGGTGAAGGCAGTGAAAATGGGGAGTTCGAGTCAATCCCCGGGGAGGTAACTGGCTACCACACACGTCAGGGAGCCTGCTCACATATTCAAGGACCCCTCCCGCTTTGCCAGCCTGAAGGACAAAGAGTAGAGAAGTCGTTCAAAAGTTAAACGTGAATTGACGGATGATGGCAAGAACGCCAGAAAGACTCATTTGACCCACTTAGGAACATGACAAGCGTGTTCTTCCCAGCATCTGGCAGTGCTCCCGACTTATGACGCCGTGAAAAGCCCGCCTGAGCAGGCACCTTGCAGAATATGCAGACACACGGGCACGTGGGGCTCAAAAACAAAACAAGAAAACCTTAGCCAAAGGTGTCCCCACAAGAAATGCTGTGAGGAGGGTAGTTTTAAGTCTTTTACTAAGTATCACCTTTCTTCTGAAGATTTTACTGTAGAACTTAAACCGTGAGCGGCCATCCTGGCAGCTGCTACCCAAAGGCCCCGAGTGAATCATGGTTTGCACATCTGCCTCCCCCAAGCTGCCTCCCCACAATTTAACAAAGCTTTTCCGGTTCAAGTAACCCAGGGTAAAATGTTACTTTCATGTCAATCTAGTATTCCAATAAGAATTCTCTTCCGGCCTGGCTATTTTTCCACTTTTCTCATGTTAGGTTAATATTGTGATGTGGGGGTTGGAGGGAGGAATACTGTTGTACCTTTTTAGAAAGGCAAGTATTAATGCTTTCAGTGATGGATTGCGAGTGAGAATTCTGCAAACGAGGAAAGAAGATTTAAAGCTAAACTTTAAAAAACACCTGACCGGTTTAGCCAATACATTTAGTATTTGGAACCTCTTATTTCTATTAGCCTTACTTTGTTTAAACCCAGAAACATGAAGCTCACTAATGGGGCTGCTCTGAAAAGTCTGCCTAAGAATCGAACATTAACCAAAGCAAATCAGAAAGCGAGGTTTAGCATCAGATATACTTACATAAAAGCTTGCATTTGAAACGATCCCTTTAAAGCCCCACGTGGCTCAGCTCTAACAGCAAACTGCTTAAATGTGGTTTTTTTCTGTTTCCTATGTGTACCAGGGAGCCGAGATAGAAGTGGATGAAAATGGCACATTGGACTTGAGCATGAAAAAAAATCGACCCCCGGACAAAGCGGCACCCCTAACTTCCTCCAACACGTCTATTCCCACTCCTTCCTCTTCCCCATTCAAAACAAGCAGCATTTTGGTCAATGCAGCGTTCTACCAGGCTCTGTGTGTCCAAGAGGGCTGGGATGCTCCTATCAACTATAGCAAAGCTCATGGGAAGACAGAGGAGGAGAAAGAGGTATTGCTTCAGTATGTCCATAAGTTTAAGATTGAAGGGCATGATGGAAGGGTAGTATTGGCTTTTTTTTCTCCTAAATTATTTTTCACAGTCCTGTTTAGATGATACATCATTCTGTGCCTTGTTTTAGATTTTGGTAGAGTGTTAACTTAGAATTTCAGAGGAAATTTATAAATAAATCCAACCTTTCCTGTTACTTGCCTAAAATAATATTAAATTTTTTTGTTTTGTTAATCATCACGTGAGGATATTTTCCCATTGATTTTGAGAGAGTGGAAGGGCGAGGGAGAGACACACACACAGAGAAAAACATCAATTTGAGAGAGATGCATCGATTGGTTGCCTCCCACATTGGGGATGGAGCCTAGAACCAGGTATGTGCCCTTGACCAAATTCGAACCTGAGACCCTTCAGTCCACAGGCCAATGCTCTATCCCTGGAGCCAAACCAGCTAGGGCTATTGTTGTGAATTTTATCTCCATTATGGCTACAATTGTGTGAACTGGGCGAGAGATTATATTACCTATGCCTTCATATACAGCCGCCTGTATTATGAGTTCTTTCTGAGCCAGAAAATAGAAGATAAAACCAATTCAGGGACAAATAGGAGTCGTGTCAAATGTATTTCCTTGGTTTTGTGAAGGAACTGTGTTAGCACCACTATGTGCAGTCCGCCTTGCGGAGTCACCCAACTCCAGATGGAAAAATTCAGAAAAAAGTTACGTTGTTGCTGACGTGTGCTATGTACTTAAACCAATGATTGAATGTGCGCTGAACACAGAGACATTTTTTTCCTTGTCGTTAGTCCCTAAATAATATAGTATCACCACTATGTCCATTGCACTTATATTGTGTAAGGCATGATAAGTAATCTAGAGATGATTTGAAGTATACAGGAGGATGTGTGTAGGTTACATGCAAATACCTCAAGTGTCCATGGATTTTGGTATTTGAGGGGGTCCTGAAGACCCCAAGGAACAGCTGTATGGAGTCATTGGGTCACATGCTGGGTGACAGAGTTGTCTCAATCCCAAAGTCAAGAAGATGCATTCACGTACTTGGTTATCTTAGAGGCGCTTTTACGCCTGCAAGCCAGATGTCGTGACTGTGCAGGAGTTCCTGTAGCCTTCATCTCCCTAGTCTGAGCCACCTGGCTTGGCCTCATTAGCATGACTTAGTGTCATTCAAAAGAATTCATGGCCGGACCCCTCTGTGGTTTAGACTCTACATCACTGCAAATGTGACCCTAATTGCTACAGTAAGCGATTCTCGTTTGCTTGTTTGTCAGGAAAGTTATAGATACTTGCGTTTACATGTTTAAAGAACTGAAGTAGCCATTCTCTTTGGAAGTGTGCACCATCTTTTCCAGGTTTTTGAAGTCCAGAGACTTTAGGGGAAGAGTAATTTCATTTTAGCATATGCTTTAACATCTCAGAGCATAAGTCAATATAAACAGTAGTGATCTCAGATGGGGTTGTTTGCAATCCCTCTCTCCCCTCTCTCCCTGCCTCCCTCCCTCCCTCCCTCTCTCCTCTCCCTCCCTCCCTCTCTCCTTCTCTCCCTTCCTCCCTGAAGCACATGTTCACTGGCAGTATTATCTCTATGTCTAAGGTAGGCCCAGTACCATTCTCCCACCACATATGTGCTCAATGTAGCTGGAGGACTGACTTAACAAATCCCGCTGATAAATGGAGCAGGAGCGGGCACACAAAGTAGAAAGGAAAGGCCAACCCTATGTGTCATGGCTGGGGACGGGTTCCTGGGAGTCCCGAGGACCCAAGGCACGCTCTGTGTCACCAGCACACACACCATCCCGGGAGTGGAGAGGGAAATTGATACAGCAGCTGCTTCCGATGAGATTCTGTCATGCTGGACGTAGTCACTTTATTATGCCTGCCTTTTAAAAACGTATCTAGAATGTTGAGGGATGGTCTTAGTTCATCTATCCTAATTGTCTTTTAGAAGAACAGTTTCTTAAAATAATATATATTTGACTTTACTAAATATAAAACCGACACATACAAAGTATAAAAAGCTGGTTTACCGTAAGCGATGACCACAAACTGACAAACATGTGCTCCTTCCGCCCACCACATTCCACCCACCCCCTACCCCGCCACTTCAGGCTCCTGTCTGTTTTTATAACCCAGAAATCTGCTGAAATTCATATTAACTGATCAAGCATAGTCATGATGAGATCAAGATTGTTGATTCAATCCCACTTCATACAAGTCAGCTTTAGAAAAAGGGGGGGGGGGCTCCAATTCCCCAGCCTTCTGAGTCTCCAGCCAGTCAATTGCTGATGGGATTGTGGCCTATCCCACCCCCGCCACTAATGGGAATCCTAGTCCACGTTATAAGATCTGTTGCTGGGGGTTCAGTAAAAGCCGTATGTCACATGAAGGACAGTGCTTTGCAAAGTCAGCATAACTGCGTTCTAATTCTTGGATGAATCCTGCTGGGATAAAGCCCACCATGTGTGCAAGTGTCTCAAGGCCATGTGCAGGGGGCACTCAGGCTTTCTGGCCTCATCGTTGTGACCGTGCGGTAATGGGCCATGGTCAGTGTTCGCCGGACATCCTTCTATTCCTTCAGAGTCAGACAAACGGATCCAGTCCTGAGTTAATGAAGTACATGTCAGTGGGCTCTCACGTCCATTTAGGGTCTTGTGTTGGACATTGGTTATAATTCTGTGCCCTCCGCAACAATGCCAACACTGTACCTTTAATATGCTGAGAAATTCCTCCCATTTGGGGGTCTAATTAGTGCCTAAGGAACCTTGTTGGCTACACTTTTATCACTCAGCCAGAGTGAGATCTTATAACAAATAGCTTATGTTTACTTTCCAAGCTCATTTTTTGCATAATTCCCCCAAAATATGGATTCACCTTGGCAGCTTTTATAATTCAATAGAAATATGTTCTTACCAAATGCTTATATATACTAGTATATGTGAGTATGTTTTATTTTCTGGCAAATTCATGGGGAAAAATGGATTTGTTTAGATTCTTGCTCTTTTCGGATGGTGTACTTACTCCAGGTCTGATAGTACAGATTTTTACTTCTACAGTTTGCAACCTAAATAATCTAAAATCTGGAATTTAGAAAGTATGTGGAGATTCAATGTCATTAAGAAGAACAAAAAGGGCCCTGACTGGTTTGGCTCAGTGGATAGAGCGTCCACCTGCGAACTGAAGGGTCCCAGGTTCGATTCTGGTCAAGGGCATATACCTTGGTTGCGGGCACATCCCCAGTGGGGGGTGTGCAGGAGGCAGCTTGTCGATGTTTCTCTCTCATCGATGTTTCTAACACTTTATCCCTCTCCCTTCCTCTCTGTAAAATATCAATAAAATTTATATATATAAAAAAGAAGAACAAAAAGGAATTTGAAGATGCTAAGTGAGTTCTTAGAGTCAAAGTGCTTGCCTAGGTTTGAGTTGACAAAACAGTTTTTAAGCTTAATGCTTATCACTGCAGTTATCTGACATGGGTGACCCACTGCTTGGGGGAGCTACAGCCAGTGGGGACGGGCAGGAGAAAGAGTGCTCTGGATCACCTTAGCCCCCAGCACACGCTCTCACCTTTTGTTCTTTGTTCCTTCACCTGTGACAAGGTAATCAACTAATAGAGAGTATTGTTCACATCCTGTTCTGAATCTTGAAAATGAGAAGTGAGATACTTAATAGGTATTATTTTGAAAAAGTAGATTGCATTCAATGTCCTCCTTGGGAAGGTATCAGAGGGATACCATGTTCAGTAAAAATAAAGATATCTTTATACTGAGATCTGTATACTGAGAAGCAGGATTATTATCAATGTTTTAGAGGAGAAAATTGAAGCTCAAGGAGGGAAAGGTGTTGATCCTTGGTCATGCAGAAATTAAGTAATGGGCTGGGCTTCCCTAATGTGAAGAAAAGGGAGAAGAGAGAAAATAGAGAGAAACAAAAGAAAAAAAATACACCAAAAAAAAAAAAAATGGAGACAACTAGGGAATATTGAAAAAAATTAGAAAGGAAAGAAAAAAGAGAATAACGAAGAAACAGTATGTGGCAAGGTTGGTGGAGGCAACCGTGGTCTACAGTGCTTCTCAGAATAGCGGGATCCAGAACTATAGTATGTGACCACACAAGTTACAGGGACTGGTCCACGCTTGTCATTTTCAGTGAGCTTCACTGGCGTGGCTGCACACGGCCCAGTGATATACTGAAGACCACCTTGTGGTCTGTTCCTGCTCCCGTACCCCCGTCCCTCCTGTTGCCACCTCCGTCACCTCCCTACCCCCACCTCACATGACACACATACATCTACACACAGGCAACCAGAAATTGAGCGATTATTTCTAATTCATTGTTATCTAGCTCATATGCACAACAGTTGCTTAATTTTGGTGGCAATTTTCAGAAAATATTGTCTGTCTCTCTCAGTGAAATAGCCTGTCCAGATGCCCCCTAAAAAATTCCTGAATCTGGAAAAAACTCAAAATATCTCAGAAGGAAAGTGCTGAGAAATAACTACGGCTGTCAGTTTCATTCAACTGTCAGTTCTCCAACAATTTCAGGGCTTAAAATGTTAAAAGTGCCAGATGCTATTATCTGTTATTCATGTTACCATTATGTTCTGGTCTTTACTAAAATCCATATAAACGTCCATCTGTACATTAAAGGAATCTCGTTGCATCCAGGCCCTCTCTAAACACAGACGTATATGCCATGTTCTTTCTTACATAGCCATAGTATAAAAATATTAACTTCAAAATATTCATTTAAAAATAATATTATTTTATTTAATGATATTTTATATATAAAAAAATTCTTATATATTCTTATAACTTATTTTTTTTACTTAGTCCTATTTAGGAATTTATCCAATATAAAATGCTTCTGTAACAAATGAAGAATTTTCTTAGTGATGGCCATCTGTATTTGAATATCTATGTTCTCTGCAAGTGTTTTAAGGCCAATATGCTGAGCAAAGAAAATGAAGAAAACAATTATTTTATAATGAAACTAGAGGCCCAGTGCACGAGATTCGTGCATGTGGGGGGAGGGTCCCTCGGCCTGGCCTGCATCCTCTTGGGGGATGTCCGACTGACGGCTTAGGCCAGTCCCCCCGGAGAGCAGGCCTAAGCCATCAGTTGGACATCCTTAGCGCTGCTGCGGAGGCGGGAGAGGCTCCCACCACCACCGCTGCTCTCACCAGCCATGAGCCCAGCTTCTGGCTGAACGGTGCTCCTCCTGTGAGAATGCACTGACCACCAGGGGCAGCTCCTGTGTTGAGCATCTGCCCCCTGGTGGTCAGTGTGCATCATAGCGACTGGTCGTTCCACCATTCAGTTGATTTGCATATTAGCTTTTTATTATGTAGGATTGCATACATAAGAGTCCACAGTTTTTAACAGAAGTTACAAAATATTTAAAAAAGGTCATGCCCAATAAAATTGTCTATTAAAGCATTACCACATATTACTATACCAAATGAAATATCATATATTCTGCAAGCATTATTTTGTATGCATTTTAGTCAAACAACTTAAACTTTCATAACTGGTCATTTCTTTCAAAGGCCCCTATTTCCTTGCTTTCTATAATGCACAGATTGAGCAGTTGAACAACGAATAACCTTTACATGTTCATCTATAACTGTTCATACCTTCTTAGAGATTCTTTGTTCTTCATCATAAAAAATATAATAAGATGGCTTTTTAGTTTATGCTACTTTTGTGAACTTCACTATCTACACAGAAAAACAACGACTGTTCTACATTGAGACTTAATACTGAACTTAACATTTGTATCTGTTTTCCAAAAGCCAAGACATTTATAAATTATAGTAGAAAATACTAGCTAGGCTGAATCCAGATAACACTAAATGGAGTGGATGGTGGTATTATTAGGCTTTACATCTTATAATTAGGACTTGCTTCACTTTAGGCACCCACATTATAAAACTTGAAAAGTATACTAATAAGCATCATTCATCTATTTTGCTTCCATGAAAGCAGCCAGTAAAATAGCACTTCTCTTTGTATCTGAGTAGGCAAGTATTATCAAGTACCTATTTCTCTTTCATTTTCAAGGGTTTATTATTCTCTGCTGCTATTTTCAAACATTCATCAATAAAATAAGATGGGCCCTGACGGGTTTGGCTCAGTGGATGGAGCATCGGCCTGTGGACTGAAGGGTCCCGGCTTCAAGTCCAGTCCGAGCACATGCCCAGGTTGCGGGCTCGATCCCCAGTGTGGGGTGTGCTGGAGGCGGCCAATCAGTGATTCTCTCTCATCATTGATGTTTCTCTCTCTCTCTCTCTCTCTCTCTCTCTCTCTCTCTTTCTTTCACTCTCTGAAATCAATAAAAATATATTAAAAATAAAATAAAATAAAATGGAACACTTAACACTATAAATAATATATAGAAAAATTATATCAACACAGGTTTTATTAATTTAATCTGATGATAATATAACTTGAGATAGTTTCCCAATGTATTTACACTATATGGGCTTGTGTAAATTAATTGATTGAATTGTTATCTAAGTAATTAATGAAAGAAATTGCATTTGCCTTTATAACTGAGATCAAGGTTTAGTATTTTTCTTTAGTTGGAAATATTCAGGTATTTTGCTTTTCCGTTGCTTTTTAATGTAGACTAAGGTTATTAAATTTGTATTTTACCATTGCATTTTTATATCCACTTGATTTAAATGAGATTTACCTAAAAATTTTAAATTGCTTTATCACCTTACTTATATCAGTACTTTTGAGAATTAGAATACAGTTTTCTGTATTAGTTCATATGAATTTAATATTAAATCCAGAAAATATTTACCAGATATAAACTAAATGATGAACTAATTATGTGACTGAAGAAAAGGATCATTAGTTTCCTGTAACATAATATATCAGATGGTAAATAAGTGATTTGAAAGGATTAATGAGTCTTATGAAATAAAGGTCAGTCTTAAGCTTAAAAGAAGGGCATGAAAATTAGAGATAACTCAACAAGAAATTCCATTCAATAAGTAAAAGCGTACCAATTTAGAAAGAAAAAAAAAAGTAACTAAGGTAACTTAAGAAAAAATAGCAAGTGCTGTAATAATTAAAGCGATGATCCAGAAAAATCAAACTAAATACCTAGACATTGTAGACTTGGTTATTATTTATTTATTTATTTGTTAATCCTCACCTGAGGATATTTTTTCCATTGATTTTTAGGGAAGGTAGGAGAGGGAAAGATAGAGAGAAACATTGATGTTAAAGAACACATCGATTGGTTGCCTTCTGCACAAACCCCAACCAGGGCCCTGACTGGTCGGAACTTGCAACTGAGGTATGTGTCCTTGACCAGAATTGAACCCGGGACCCTTTGGTCCGAAGGCCAACACTTTATCCACTGAGCCAAACCAACTAGGGCAGTTATTATATATTTAAACAAATAATTTAAATCTTAGTTAGTTATTTGTATATTAGAAAGAACATTCTGTTAACTTAAATTTACTTATTCCTTTTCAGATTTAAACTTTTTGTGATTTACTTTTGCAATATTTCTTCTGTTTTACCAATGACTTCTGTGTACATAAGAACTAGCCCTATGTTCTCTAGGCAATGTCCATCATACAATAAAACCTGAACTCTATTAGAATAGTAACTTAATTATTTGGCTCAACAAATGCCCCTGGAATTATATTTGCCAAAATGTGAAAATTTTAAAGGTATCCCCATGAATTATAATTTCTCATTCCTCATACTCATTATCTTATTTATTTTGTGCACAAACCCTAGAGGAATTTCAGCTAAGTCTTCAAGCCAAAACTCACATTTGACCCTGAGGACTTCAAATACAGCTGTCTTTCCAGGGTTCCCTAATGCCCTCTGTGCTTCTGTTTCTTGTCTTTTTTTCTTTTTTTCTCCAGAAAGACCCAGTGAACTCTCTAGAAAATTTAGAGGAAAAGAAGTTTCCTGGCGAGGCCTCCATGCCAAGCCCTAAACCCAAGCTCCATGCAAGAGATCTCAAAAAAGAACTAATCACGTAAGTGATCCAACATGGCATACTCTGCGAGACTCTGGAAATAAGGTACTCAAGGTCGTATATTTTGAGTAATAATATCCCGGCTTATATAGTTGATTTTACGAATGTTATAGGGCAATTTCAACCATCCAATAGTTAGATATTCTACATGGACCTACACATATGCACAGAACTAAGAGGATTATGAAGAAAAAAGAAACACCAACAACCCATTTACTTGGCATGATCTTATGCTAAAAGAATTAAAAATCTATTTTTTTTTAAAAAAAAACCAACATAAAGCCAATAGAAATGTTTATGTTTTGATCAGAAATTCTTAATCTGATATCCATCAACTCCAAAAAACCCAAGTCAGGGTGTCTACAAACCTTTTTGAACTTAATGCAAATTGCTATTTGGGTAAGACAGTTCATCGTTTTCATCACATTCTCAAAGGACAGAAAAATGAAGTGTGATTATTTTTTAATGGGTACTTTTTACTGATACAAAAGTAAACAAACAAGGAAGGGTTTTTAAAAGACGTTGAACAATTTTTGGAATATATTTATGAATTCCTAGAAAATGATCTCTAGGGACCTCATGGGACTCACCACACTTTACACACAGGTGAGTGCTTTAGTGGATACCTCTTATATTTATGGGTTGACATTCTGGTTTTGTGAAAATCTCACTACTTTACAGTTCCACCCTGTCCTTCTTATGTTTTATGTTTCTAACACATAAATAAATGTACCTCAATTACTTCCCAAAAGTTGTTTGAAATAGGATTTTTTGATGTTGTTGATTAGCATAAATTTGCTTAGAGTTGGAATGCCACTTATTGAGGGAACTAGCTAGTTTCCTCTCTCTAATTTTGATACTTCCACTTGCAAACCTTCTCAGCATACTGGCAAATGTTATTGTGTAGGATTTTTCAATGAAGATTTGTAGTTAAAGCCAGCTGTCAGAATCTGAAACATAAGCGTTTCCCACTGCAACACTGCCCCCAATTCTTTATTTTTAAACTCTTCATACCACCAAACATGAAAATTAATCAGTAGATAAGTGCACAATTTATTATTATATTTACTAAGTATTTATAGCTGACTTGTTTAAAAATTATTAGTACGTCGTTACCTATCTTCGGCAGTATTAACAGTAGTAATTTAAAAATAGAAATAGGAAATAAAGTAAATGCAATGCTGTTTTGAACAGTACGTGGCGATGTATTTCCAAAGTGGGAATTAACAGATCATTGTAACAAGTCTTTCACTCTCTGATAAACCATTTGTATAATGTTCAGAAAAGACTGCTTCTCCATTTGGGGGGAGAATGTCACCTGCAAGATAACTCAGCTCAAATGTTAGTGATTGTTCATTTTTTCTTTGCTTGTTTACATATGCTATAGCTGGACACAGAACTGCTCAGAATAATGCACCTGTTAGCTTATTTTCAAAACACACAGAAGAGGCCCAGAATGTGACTAGCTTCTGAGATAAAATCAAGTCTCTGATCTTGCCAGGCGCCCTATTGTTTAGGTTTATTTTTAATTAGCAATTGCTTTGTTGGGTTCAAGACTTGAATAAAAGTGATTTCGAGCTTTTTAACTAAACTTCTTACCTATTTCGGAACTGTCAGCAACTTTGTCAACTATTAATGTCAGTTTACATTTCAGTCACATGTAGTATTTTCAAAGATTTTTTTCTTTTTTCAGATGATTTAAAAAATGTTTATGAAATTACTATGTTGCCTGGTCTCTTAAAAACTAACAAAAATTCCTTTCTGAAATCTGTTATATAATTGGTGATGGTATTCCTAAGAGACACTATCATTGCAAAGCATGGGTTTACAATCATTATTTTTATAACCCACATTTTCAAAGAAATAAAACATCATTGATTGTTGACTCACATCATCACTAGAACATGTATTTTAGCATCACTTTCCTACATTATTTGAATCAGAGAATTGGATGTGATGCTGAGAGCTGATAAGAGCATGCCAGTTTTCTTTTCGCGAGTCCACTCGTTCTTCTGTAGCATAGATCCTTAGGTCACTAGCTTCTGCAGGTCCTATACTGTGTAACTGACCTTGAAAAGAGAAGCTACCTTATAACAAACCAGACAAAGCAAGTGAAGCAATAAAATGCACTTGACACTAATGATAGATTTTTTGTCGGTCCAGCTGTCCAACGCCAGGATGTGATGGCAGTGGCCACGTCACCGGAAACTATGCATCCCATCGCAGGTACCTCGTTTTATCACCTGGTTCTGATTTAAATACTAATTCTCGCCCATTCTAGAACGATATCTTGATCATGAATTAGAGCGTAAGTTAGTTGGTTTGTGTATGTGTGTGTGTGTTGGGGGTGGTGGTGGTGGTGGTGGTGGTGGTGGTTTGTTTTTCATAAATAAAGCTCAGTTAAATCTTTAGTTTTTTCACTTACGTAGTATAGATATCATGATTTTGGTTAAAAATGGTTTTCTGCTCCTGTAGTCCAGGCTACAAAGTGAGAGTTTATGTCAGGGCTTTGGTTGTATCTAGCTTTTGGATTCAGGTAAAACAAAGGTTAGACAACAGAGTGACTGGGGTTGACCGCTTAGCTGTGGATGTGGCATCCCCAGTCCTGGGCTTGTAACAAGTCAAGGTGTTAAAGGTGAAACTGACAAAAGGCTTTGCTTCACCTTTGCGCTCACCTTCTTCATTGATTTGCTTGCCCTTTGGGTGCTGATTTGAACCTGTCAGCCACCATCCTTTGGTGATGCCGTGGGCATGGACTCCTTGTCAGTAATGATTCTATCACTGAATTCTAGAATTGCGGAGTGTCACTGGGTTAAAGCCCTTCATGTGATAAATAGCAAACCCAACTCTATCAGAACTAATTGAGGAGTCCATGAGCCCAACCTGGCTAGAGTAACAAACCCAGATTCAAACCTAATTATTTTTTTTTTTCAATCCCCAGTCATCAGAAAATTTAACAGATATTCACAGTCTCAGGATGCCATTTGAGTCAGATTTGTGTATGTCAGTGTTCTGTGTTTTGTTTTTTGTTTTTCTCACCCCTTTTTAGTGTTTCTGGATGTCCTTTAGCCGATAAGACGCTTAAGTCCCTCATGGCTGCTAACTCTCAGGAGCTTAAGTAAGTGTGGAAGCGTGAACTCCGTGCCCTGTGCCCGCTGTGCTGGGACTCTGCTCACCCAGGACCAGCGTGGCCACTGACAAGCAGTGAACGGTGCCTCCGTGAATGATAACCAGCACACTCTTTCACCAAAATGTTCAAATGACTAAACCCAAATCACTGTAAGCTAATTATTTTGCTTGCTTTGGGAGTTTTGATTTTTATAATAATTTTTAAAGCAGTGATGTAATAGTATAAGAATACTTTTTTCCCCCTGTTAACGTCAGAATTTATATAATAAATCAGACTTCTGAAGGTGTGGCAAACAATTTGCATCATCTGATTTTAAGAAAGCTGCATCATATTTTTCTTTGTGGGCCTTTTGAATCATCTAACTGCCTTTCACTTTTGGGTGCTAGACACATTTGGCTCATTTTTACCTAGTTTTAAAAAATCTCAGTCATATTAATTTTTACTTATTGATTTTATTTTCTCCATTCATATCTTCTTTTTAAAAATATATTTTTATTGATTTCAGAGAGGAAGGGAGAGGGAGAGAGAGAAACATTAATTATGAGAGAATCATTGATTGGCTGCCTCCTGCACGCCCCTTACTGGGGATCGAGCTCGAAACCTGGGGAAAGTGCCCTGACTGGGAGTCCATTAGTGACCTCCTGGTTCATAGGTCAATGCTCGACCACTGAGCCACTCCGGCCAGACTCTTATCTTCTTTTATTCCAAAGTTCTCACTTGTTTATTTTCATATCTTGTTATATTACATGTAGAATAATTAAAAGTAATGATCCACCTATACCCTTTAAAAATATAATAGGGCCTATATTTTTAAAAGACAAAGGAATAATATTAAACAAAATTAATGAACTTTACTTGAAAATAATAATATTTTAGGAAAAATGAGTGTTATTAGGTTTAATGATAAAACACTATTTATATAAATAGTAGAATCAACATTTGGTATCTAAACCACAGGTAAAATTTCAGATATTAAATGTTCTTAATTTTTTTTAGTATTTCCATTTTCTAATTTGTTCTAAAATTTTATCTAAAAATTACAGAAGATAAGTATGTGAAAAAAGATGGAATATTAAATAGATATAACATGCAGAATTTTAGTACCAGAAAGAGTAAAGGGAACTACACAATAAACAACTTTTCTCATTTTCAAAGTGTAAACTACAATCGATTGTGTTGGTGTAGGTTCTGGAGATTGTTTTATTGACTGCCACTTTCGCAGACTGAAACATAAGAATGCTAACTAAAAACTAATAAGAGATTGAAAAGAGAGAAGTGCCAGGCATACTTACTCTTATTTCATCTTACTCAGCACTTACTTATTCAGTCTTATAGACTTGCTCTAAACTTCCACATTGCCATGCCTTCATAGTAACTGTCGGTTCTCTTAAGTAATTTCTCTAAACATTATTTCTAGGGAAAAAATGTCGGTAGTACATTTAAAACATGTAGGTTGACAGGTCTTATAGCAACCTCCAGTACTTAGGTCTTATACAGTCATCTAATAAGTGACAATTTTGGATCTTTTCTGTACATAGAGGAAAAAGAGACATTTCATTGACTTCTTCTTTGGAGACTCAAGAAGAACTCCAGAGCAAGGTCACTTGACACAGATTTTTCTATAATTGCAATATGCGACTAAGCCAGTAAAATATTAATAGAAAAAGACTGGCATTTAACCCTTTCCTACAAAATAGGAGACATATTATATCTGAAAATGGTTGATTAGAGATTCAATGCATAAATATGATTTCACTCATATGCAGCTTATAAAACTGAAAATAGAAAATGAACAAGACAAACAAAAATTCATAGACACTGACAACAATAAGGTGGCTACCAGAAGGAAGGGAGGGAGGGAAGGGGAGGAAGGGGCAAATATATGGTGATGGGAGGAGATTTGACTTTGGGTGGTAAGCACACAATGCAATATATAGATGATGCATTATAGAATTGTACACTTGAAACCGATATAGTTTTATTAATCAAGGTCATCCCAATAAATTTAATTTAAAAAATAAGTAAAAAATAAAAGACTCAATGCAGATTTCTCTGGTTGGCTTGAAGAGATGGATGCTGATTTTATATTTCATTTGGAAAAAGCAGTTACTCCTATTTGCTGCCTCAGGATTGAATATAAAAACATTTTCATGAAAGTTCAGTGGGTTCAAGTTTAAGAAAAGGGGAGGTATTCACAGTTTCCTTTTGGGTATTATTTTTCTCAAACTTGTGTTTGGGTAGAAATCTGAACCATTGTGAGCATATAACTGAAATAATAAAGATAATTTCTTCAAGAAAATTTTAAAAATCAAGCATTTTATGTCAGTCGGTGTGTATCTATTAGTATTTGGGATTTTTAAAAAGGCAAAAGGGAGAGAAGCAGTATAAACTGTATTCAAGTGTATTTTGAAACCTAATTCTAATTAGTGTTCCAAGCAGAATTGGGTTTTTCCTCCTCTTTCACCCTCCTCATTCCAAATTTAATGGTTGACGGTCAATAATAGTTATTGGTAGATTTTCCAAAAGGCCATTTAAGTTGGACCATGAGGCCGAACAGACCAGGTGCAAATGACTTAGCTCCTTTGGCAACCATATTAATGTGCCAAGTCTCTGGAATCCGCATAGAACACTGTTGTTCACCTGAACTCCTTGGGTTGTTATGGTAGTGGAGCGTATCACAGAGAATAAATTACGCTCTAAAACAATTTGGGAAACTGTTTTTCTTAAGTGAAAGATAAGAATCTTGCATGATGTAGACAGAAGCCCAGCAGTAAGTTGTGGGTCAAATTTTAGGTTCCTTCCCAAACAAGTTTTTAAGAAAAGAAAAGAAAAAAGAATGTAGGATAACTAATATAGACTATTAAGCCTAACACACAGGAGTCACATAGCTTAACAAATTTTTAAAATGGATTCTTAGCCAAAAACTAATTTTATTTAAGCAACACGGGCCCCACCAAAAGCTGCTCATTCTGTTGAGTTCTGTTTGCATGTGTCATGACCCCCCTCCCTCCACCACAGCCACGTGGCCAGCGCTCTGTTCCTGTGTTTTCCAGGTGTCCGACCCCAGGTTGTGATGGTTCGGGGCACGTGACTGGAAACTATGCTTCCCACAGAAGGTAGGATTGACCCATTTCTGAGAAATGAAATCAGTGTCAGCAGCGGTGGCCATGGAGCTGACATGGTCTGGTTTTGTTCTCTGTTGGGTCTATATTTTAGTTTGTCCGGCTGCCCTCGTGCCAGGAAAGGTGGTGTCAAAATGACTGCTACGAAGGAAGAGAAAGAAGACCCTGAACTCAAGTAAGTGTGACAGCCGAGGCCGCAGCAGCAGCAGGGCCAGAAGTAGCTTGGGGGTCCAATGGGCGGGACCCTCGTGGTGGTGCCAGTGGGCGCTGCTTGCATCTCACGCACAGGGATCCTTGAGGCAGCTGTCAATGTTCGGATGTTTGAGAAAAATTTTCCATTCATAGCTGTGTTTCCACAGATGATGATACTATAAAGTTAGAAGGAGGGGACCATACTTCTTCCAGTTGTTTTAAAGGAAAGCAGCATTCTGCAAGCACTACAGAACAGCAAATCGGCAGCATCCCCCCCCCCCGCCCCCAAGCTTTAATTTTGCTTAAGGCGAATTTTTACCTAAATTAAAGTCCCTCCTCTGAGACATATGCTACCAAGGCTAGGATGACATATAAAAATATAGATGTAGGAATTAAAAAAAATTTTTAATTGATTTCAGAGAGGAAGGGAGAGGGGGAGAGAGAAATAGAAACATCAATGATGAGAGAGAATCATTGATTGGCTACCTTCTACATGCCCCACATTGTGGATCAAGCCCGTAACCCAGGGAATGTGCCCTGACGGGGAATCGAACCATGACCTCCCGGTTCATAGGTTGATGCTCAACCACTGAGCCACACCAGCTGGGCTAGATGTAGAATTTTAAATTGCTTGCTCTACAGCATTTCTAAGTATAATATTTAGGTATTTGGACACCAGAATTCCTGTTCTATGAGCAATGTGCTATGTAATGTAGGACAAGGTAGCTAACATTTTGCACCCGTGGCCTTTGCCGGCAACAGGGCTCACCTGGTTGGTTAGGGCTAAAAAGTGTGGGTCTGAACTGGACTCCACTTCTTGTCAAATGGATGACAAGTTTCCGAAGCTTGATAAGCCTCATTTTTCCCACCTGTAAAATGGGATAATAACACTCTCTGCCCATTAGATTTTCAGTGAAGATGACAGGAGATAACGTGTGAAAATTGCTTAGCCCAGAGCCCACGGGCCATTACTACTGCCAGAACCACGTTATTTTGCTAGCTGTATTGGCATCTTTTAAAGTCTACAATCTCACCATTTGCCTTCTGGATAGTGTGGAACCGCCACTACCTTCTTGTTCACTCAGTTACTGCATGTCATGTGAGTTGTCCATTCTCTCCCAGCTGGTAACATCTCTGCTGTGTCCCTCTAGATGTCCTGTGATAGGGTGTGACGGCCAAGGTCACATATCAGGTAAATACACATCCCATCGCACAGCTTCTGGCTGTCCCCTGGCTGCCAAGAGACAGAAGGAGAACCCTCTCCATGGGGCCCCCCTCTCCTGGAAACTGAACAAACAAGAACTTCCACACTGTCCCCTGCCAGGCTGCAATGGGCTGGGCCATGTAAATAATGTTTTTGTCACCCACAGAAGGTAACCTTTATTCTCTTTTTGTTGTGTTGTTGTGATTATTTGTCACCTGGGGGGCTTTGTGGGTGGGTGGAGCCCTCCGCAGGGTCACACGTTGTTATAGCATTTAAGATGTGATGACAATGAGTGTGGTCAGAGAGCTGACGACTTTGAAGAATCAAACCTATTTTCCCTATTTCTGAAAATTTACTACACTATTTACAAGTGTTCTAGAAATGGTGCCTTTGTCTTTTATATACTAAAATATTGCTTATGCTGCTATTTTTTTTAATGGTTCAGTCTTTTAAGGGTTCACTTTAGTTCCAAGAGGTAATATCTACTCTATTATGTTTTGTCATTGTAAACTTTCACTTCACATATTTATGCCATTCCCTGCCTCTCGCGAACTGGCGCAATTTCAGGCCAAATTGTAGTTATTTTTCTGCTGGGAAGATGTGACTCATCCCCAGCAGCCAGAAAGAAAATAACACAGTGACCACTAAGTGTGTGACAGGATGAGAGAGATTTAGAAAACCCTTTATAGTTTCACAATGACTTCATCCTTTTGTCACCGAGTGTCACGCATTTCAACAGAGTCCTTTGTGGGTACAGTGATCGCAGGCTACCTTTTGGTTCACATTCCACCTAACGGAAGATTCACTGCACATGCCCCCAATCAGCGAGGGCCCTTCTAGCCTTGCAGCCCATGCTTGGGGTGCGGGTTTCTTACCAAACAGAGCTTCCGTGAGCCCGATGCTTTGCTTCGGAGCAGAATGTGGATTGAGTAAAGCCCGGGCATTCTAACATTTCGTTCCGTTTTAAAGCTACATATCAATGGAATCAGAAAAGTGAAACCTTCCAGGAGTTGCTGGTTTAAGTGGCTGTGCAATGACACCTGCTTATGGAGAAAACCTGGACTTGTTCAGTCATTTATTTTTTGATGGTTTTCAAATGCCTGGTCTCTTCCCCAATAGTACAAATGGTTTTATTCTGAGTTGGAATCGCCATCCCATAGTTTGAACTGACAGTGGCAAATCCAGTGTGCCTAATGTCACCATTACTGCAGAGTAGCTTTACTTTTTTTTTTTTTAAATATATTTTTTATTGATTTTTTCCAGAGAGGAAGGGAGAGAGATAGAGAGTTAGAAACATCAATGAGAGAGAAACATCGATCAGCTGCCTCCTGCACACTCCTACTGGGGATATGCCCGCAACCGAGGTACATGCCCTTGACCGGAATCGAACCTGGGACCTTTCAGTCCGCAGGCCGACGCTCTATCCACTGAGCCAAACCGGTTTTGGCAGTAGCTTTACTTTGTTATCACGGACTGAGCAATAGACACGTTAACACTGACAAGGAGATGTTACTGCTATGCTATGGTGAGCACAACCCTCCGTCAGCAACAACAGTGGTAGCTTTTTTTAAAATATTATTTTTATTGATTTCAGAGAGGAAGGGAGAGGGAGAGAGAGATATATAGAAACATCAATGATGAGAGAGAATCATTGATCAGTTGCCTTCTGCACGCCCCCTCTGGGGATCGAGCCCATAACCCAGGCATGTGCCCTTGACCGGAATCAAACCTGGGACCCTTCAGTCCGCAGGCCAGCACTCTATCCATTGAGCCAAACTGGCTAGGGCAATAGAGGTAGCTTTAAAGCCATGAAGAAGCTTTAGACGATGTCACCAAGGTGAGCTGAGGACCACAGGGATTCTCACACAGCTGCAGGTGGAAGAGGAGTGGGGAAAGCCACGCCAGGAAGTGAGTTGCCTTCAGGAGTCAAGTTGAAAAAGAGCAGACGTGCAGGCCTGTGCCCAGCCTCTGAGCCGCTGGGCTGATGCCCCAGAAGGTCTCCTGCATGGTGGAGATCAGAGGCACGCTGAGAATGTCTGCGATGGCATTGCTCTGCTAACTCCAAGCTGGAAGCGACCTGCCTGCCCACTGGCCGCCAAGGGCATAGGGAATCAGTGTCTGATTACAGGGACTGCCGCGCAGTGGTGAAACTGAAGGCACAGCGCGGGGGACTTTCAGAACACAATGCCGAGTGGAAAAAAAATTGCTGCTGGAGAATATGTTCAGTATGATTCTAATTACAAAGAGTTAAAAATGTGACCACATTACATTGTAAAAAGCTGGGTAATTATTCCCCCCCAATTCCAGTTAATGGTTTTCTCTGGGGAACAGGAGACAGCAATCGTGGGGGCGCTCAGGAGCTGCCGAGGTGCTAGTAAGGCACGCGCTACGTGGGGAGGAAAACCGTGTTCATCTTAGGAGTGCTCCTTGCACTGTAGACCTATTGTGTATGTGTCTGCACACATGATGTACTTTATAATATGAAAATCAAAATGACGAGTTCAAAAAAAGAAACACAGGCTGCAAAATTAATGACCAGATAGTGTTTTTCTAGGAGAAGGAAAGCGAGGAAGAATTTAGACAAATGAATAACTCAGATCTCACTGCTCTTCACTGGAGATCTCTTTTGTTCCTCACAAGATCCAAGAGATGGCATTTAATTTGTGTGTTTCTCTTTAATGCAGAATGCTTTTCTTCCTTATATATGTGTATATATGCATATTATTTTTCATATTATTTAATGGAATAATATAACAAAAATGCCCAGCTTCTTCTGGCACACCCACAGGTGTTCTATACAGACTATCTTCTTCCTCTTTTATAAAAATTACATGCATATGATACAATAATTTTTTAAAGTAAGAACGACTTAAACTGGAATAGCACATTCTGACCTACCGTAGACGTTTACATGCAATGTATTCTGAACCTAAAATTCAGGACTCTTTCCAATCACCAGTGATAGCTGATAGTCACCTACTCAGGGCTCTCTCTGTTCTGGCAGAAAGCACTGTGCTAAGTTAATTCTCTCAAACCTTCACAAATCCCTGCAAGCTACAGAGGTGCTGTAATGATCTTCCATGGACAGGAAAGCACATCAGCACAGGGAGTTGCCCCTGCAGACAGCATTGGGATGCCAGCCCCTTGCATGAGCACTGTGTAATCCATGTCCCTGTGTTTAATGAGTCCTTTCGTGTACCAGGCCACATGTGCATACAGTTTCCTCAGCCATCGTCTAAGATAAGTTTTCTAATTTTTTCCATTTTTCCATCAGGAAAATGGGGATAATTACAAAACTTGTCTTGTACAATAGTTAAACAATATCCAATCTCTGTATTAAATCAGCATTATATTTACACTGGAGGCCCGGTGCATGAAATTTGTGCACTTGGGGGGGGTGTCCCTCAGCCCAGCCTGCACCCTCTCCAATCTGGGACCCCTCGAGGGATGTCTGACTGCCGGTTTAGGCCTGACAGCTGGACATCCCTCTCACAATCTGGGACTGCTGGCTACCAACCACTCATCTGCCTGCCTGCCTGATTGCCCCTACCCGCTTCTGCCTGCCAGCCTGATCACCCCTAACCACTCGCCTGCCAGTCTGATCGACACCTAATTGCCCTCCCCTGCCAGCCCAGTCACCCCCAACTGCCCTCCCCTGCTGGCCTGGTTGCCCCTACCTGCCCTCCCCTGCTGGCCATCTTGTGGCTGTGGGCACCACCATCTTTGAGGGTGGGGCAGTCAATTAGCATATGCCCTCCTTATTGGCTGTGGGCACCGCCATCTTTGTGATGGCATGAGGGTCAATTAGCATATTTCCTCTTTATTAGATAGGATACCAATTGCTTTAAAAGCTTGCTTTAAATCTTTACATTATAAACTTCCATTTAAGAAATAGCAATCTGGCCCTGGCTGGTTTGCTCAATGGATAGAGTGTTGGCCTGCAGACCAAAGGGTCCTGGGTTCTATTCTGGTACAAGGGCATGTACCTGGGTTGCAGGCTCCTCCCTGGCCTGGCCCTGGTTAGGGCTCGAGCAGGAGGCAACCAGTCAATGTGTTTCTCTCACATCAGTGTTTCTCTCTGTCTTTCCCCCTCTCTTCCACTCTCCCTAAGAATCAATGGAAAACTATCCTTGGGTGAGATTTAACAACAACAACAAAAAAGAAATAATATTTAAAATCTTTTTTTTCTTGAAATATTAATGTTTATTGCATGTAACATTATTATATTTAAAATCATTTTTCTCAAATTAGAAAATGAAAGAAAAAAGAAATAGCAATCTGAAGACAAATATGATATTAAAATACAAAGACACAAACACATGCACATGATTGTGGTTGTATGTCGCTTTTAAAACAGAATTTCTGTGACTAATAGAACTCAGTGCTATGCCATAACTTTGTAATTTTATGAGGTTCATTAATCTATTAGAAACAGTGATGTCCACTACATAAATTTTATCACTTGCCATTTTATTTTAACAAGGCAGATGAAGATATGATAGTTTAAAATTGCCTTGATAGGCCTTAATAGAATTTCAAATTTGATCAAAACCATGTAAGGCACACTTTCCCAGCCATTTGCATTATGGAGCCCAAATCCTGGCAGGGACATATCCCAGCCATCCGCCACCTTTCCTCAGCCAGTGACATGGAACCGCATGGAGGGTGTCTTCAAAAGAATAAGGACTTTTAAAATATTTTCCAACCCAACTTTTTTTTTTTTAAGTATATTTTATTGATTTTTTACAGAGAGGAGGGGAGAGGGATAGAGAGTTAGAAACATCAGTGAGAGAGAAACATCGATTCAGCGGCCTCCTGCACACCCCCTACTGGGGATGTGCCTGCAACCAAGGTACATGCCCTTGGCCGGAATCGAACCTGGGACCTTTCAGTCCTCAGGCCGACGCTCTATCCACTGAGCCAAACCGGTTAGGGCTCCACCCCAACTTTTTAAATGTAGGATCTGCTTTATATTCTGAAAGGTAGAACTGCATTGGAAGGGACAAAATATCACGCAGCTATTTGAAATCAAAGCCCCCTTTTCACATCTTAAATATACTCTTTGGTTCCAAGTCACGTAGTTGGGAACACTTCACGCACTTGCCACACCAGTGAGTTACAACTGGACATTTGCTGCCGGGCTGGCCGAGCCACGCAGATCCTAGGGGAGACGGAGAAGGCGAATGGGCTGTTAATGTCCATTACTTCACACACGGACTCTGACAGGCCACTTTAAAAACCGAACTTAGCAACGAGGTATTAGTCCTCTTCATGACCATTTTCTGAGAACAATATGTGCCACGAAACAAGACAGATTTGTGCAAACATTCCAGAAAAACAAATAAGGAAGCTTAAGTGGGCCACACTTTACAATGAGAAACTTCTACAATAGAAAAATCGGGTGCAAATTCAGTTTGTGCTTTTTCATTATTCTCTTTTTCTGTGTAAAATATTATATAATTTATCAAATTTTGGAAAATCACATGATCCTTTGTATGTATATTACATACTTTTATATTTTACATAATTTTCACATACAATAATTTAGAATTCTTTAAAAATACACTCACTCAGCAAACATTTACTTTGCTTCAGAAGTCATATTTTTTCACTTGGCCAAGTGCCCTAATCTTTGGGTTGAAAATAATTGTCTCATACATGGATTATAATCACATTTCTGTGGGAAAATATTTTAAATGACTGTGATCATTTTTAATTTTATTTAGAAATTGTATCTCCAAAAATACAACAAAATTACAAAAGAATTAATCGGTGTTTAAAACAACAAAATCATCTGATTATGTACCATGGAATACAAGCTTTGTTCAATGTTATTATCCTCTTGGTGCAATTTAAATACAACAGATACATTAACGAAAGGACTGCTGAATAATGAAAATAAGGAACTGAGTATAAACACCACTATAGGACGATATGTTGCCTGGGCAATGATTGTGTCTGAATATATTTATGGTTGTTCCTTTTATTTTCCTTTCAAGGTAGAGCTTTTTTTGAATGACAAATAAAGGTTTAAAAGTTAAAGAATAAGTTAGAAACTTTCCCATACCCAACTGCCTGGGGAAGGAGGGTTATTATTTTGTAATAATTTGAACCATTCTGTATAGGTCAGGCTATATAGTTTATACAAAGATGGAAAGAACTAGATTCTGCTCTATTATTCATGGAAGTTTGACTAATTTGGAACAATTCTTATTAATAATGTATGGACCATTTCATGTTTATAGGAAATAAAGTAACCACTACTAAAGAAAGGCACTTACATGTATGCAGAATAGAAATAATTTGATAACATTAATTAAGTGGTATGAGCAGTAGCTATTTGTATTTTTATTGAAAGAATCATAAAAAACATTTTACATCTTTTCAGGGCATTTTGCTTTTATTTTTATATATATTGTTACTTTCTACAAAGGGACTGCATGTTATAATGTCATTAATAGGCAGGCAAACACTTAAATAGTAAGTAGTGAATAAAAATTTTAATTTGTATATGAAATGATATGTTTCACACATCAGCATATTCCTATTTTCACAGCTTATCTGGGTGTCCTTTAAATGCACAAGCTATCAAAAAGGGCAAGGTCTCTGAAGAACTAATGACTATCAAGCTCAAAGCCACTGGAGGTAAGAGTTCATGGCCAGGGTCACCATCTCCATGGAGGCCCAGGTAGTAGTTCCTCACAGGGTTCTGCATGCCAAATTATTCTTTATTTGGGAATTGTAATGTTAATACACACTATGGAAGCTTTTCTCACATTTGAACTAAAAGTATAATGTTTATCTCAAACATTATCATTATACTTGTTTTTTTTCCCTTACTTTAAAAAAAATATGTTTTTATTGATTTTAGAGAGAGAGGAAGGGAGAGGGATAGAGATAGAAAACTCGATGAGAAAGAAACATCAATCAGCTGCCTCCTGCTCATCCCCTACTGGGGATCGAGCCTGAAACCTGGGCAAGTGCCCTGACCCAGAATTGAACCGGTGACCTCTTGGTTCATGGGTCAACACTCAACCACTGAGCTACACCAATCGAAAATGCCATTCCTTGAAAAGGAAGTTGACTCCAAGGAGACATAAAGAAAAAACACAATATATATAAAAGAAACATAGCAATAGAAGTTTTCATTTGCTCAAAATACTTGTTTAATTGAAAATCTATGCTCCATAAAGTTGTTGAAAACAAATATTTTAATCCCTGTTGCCTGGGAAAAGATTCCTCTACCAGCAAATCAGCCAATGAGATATGGTGCTGACAATGCAATACAATTCTCCAGATGCAGCAGGCCAGTGCGGAATGAGCCCTGTGTCCCAGATAGTGCCGTTAGCGAGGTCATGGGTAATTGTTTAATCTTTTCTTAATGACTGCGTCATCCTGTTACTCATATTCAAGTTCATTTAGATACTAAAATACTGAGGTCTTAGTTGGTGAGTTTGCTTTTCTTCTTTATCTCAGAGCCCAGTATTAGGAATCATATGACACACTCTCTGCATTGGTTCATGCATGGCCGATTTTGTTTAGGTAGTTAGTTACTTAAAATAAAGCAATAAGTACCTAGAAAACAGCCACTTGATTTAGCATGCTATATGTAAGTTTTCCAGGCTTATTTTTTTCTCTCGTAACATTATATTAGTAAGAGTCATCCATATTGTTTTTGGTGGGCATGTGGCTTGTTTCCAGGTTGTACCTTTGTAAACAATATGCTACGTACACCTTGTGCCCACCTCCTATCAGACATATGCAACTGTTTGTCTCTGGTGTGTACCTGCGGCTGAAATTGCTGGTTCACAGAGTATGTAAAGTTCACCTAAAGCAGATAATGAACTGTGTTCCACAGCAGTAACCCCAGGAAAGTGCAAGAGCCTGGATCTCTTTCAAACAAATTGTCAAGTCCCCAACCTGCTCTCATGAAATTGATCTTATTACATCTAAAGTGAAAGTTTACATTTATCTCTCTTAATTGCCATCTGTTTGGTTTAGATTCATCACTATGGACTGTTGAGATTACCTTAAATCCTGCTTCGGGCATCCTTACTATTAACTACCCATCCCACCTTTTAAAAACCTTTCCAATCCATTCATATTCCTTCTATAAAACAGTGATGGGAAAGCGATGCCTGTTCATTGACAGTTTACTCTGTGTTTAGCACTTTATATATATTTTTTGCATTAATTCTCACAACATAGATTTTATGCCTCTTTTACCGACAAGGAAGTGGAAGCACAAAGAAGTAAGTTTCCCAAGTTCAAGAACAAGAGTCACGGGCAAAGCACATGTTTCTTCTAGATTGCATTTGCTTGCCCTCACCCAGGCCCACATAGAGAACCCAAATTTCATGTCCCTGGACTCCCACCCACCTGCCAGCACCCGGCTCTACCTGTGTAATGGTGCATTAATTAATCAGCATAACTTGGGTCTTCATAGCCTTTACAGGGTTGTGTATGAGAGGACCCATGACCTTTGGAATTCAGTCCCACCTCTGCCTCTGACTTTGGACTTGGGCAGGTTCTATCTCCTGTCAGTGATGGGCATGGCCTCACGTAGCTTAAGGCTCACCATCTGCATGTAGGAGAAAGGTATAATGGAACACGACTCCTAGTGCGCAGTGAAGTTGAAATGAGAAAACATTTACAAACACCAACATGTCTTGCAGCACACCTGCAGCGTAATGGGCAAATTAAATGGTGGTACTTTTTTTTTTTTTAATTGAGTTTTTACAGAGAGGAAAGGAGAGAGATAGAGAGTTAGAAACATCGATGAGAGAGAAACATCAATCAGCTGTCTCCTACACACTCCCCCCCACTGGGGATGTGCCCGCAACCAAGGTACATGCCCTTGACCGGAATCGAACCTGGAACCTTTCAGTCCTCAGGCCGACGCTCTATCCACTGAGCCAAACCGGTTTCGGCAAATGGTGGTACTTTTATACACCCTTCTTTTTCTTACAAAGGATTTAAATCCTTCAACTCCTTCTACCTATTATTTTAGAATCTTGAACATGGATTTTGATACAAATTCAACATTTCAAACCACTCCACAAACCACAAACTAAATGTAAAGTGACTGAGATTTATCACAGTCTCATAATTTCAGTGTGAACTAAGAGAGTCTGGTTCTTTGCAGGTATAGAGAGTGATGAAGAAATTAGGCATTTGGATGAAGAAATAAAGGAATTGAACGAATCCAACCTTAAAATTGAAGCAGATATGATGAAACTTCAGACGCAGGTAAAGAATCAGAAAGGTATCTTCATGGTAATCATACTCTTAAGTGGAGGCAAAACATTGAACTGCTAAACCTTGTGATGAAAAACAAACAAACAAACAAAAAAACTCACACACTGATATCTTATAATGAATATACTAAGCATGTCTAGATTACATAATTATTGTAAATACGTGAGTAGGTGGGTCACCTGGGCCATCATTGATTTGGTAGCTGAAGGCAAAGGTATTCATGTTTCTGCTTTGGCTGCATCAAAGGCTTCATAAGCAGGTCATCCTGTAATTGTAGAGTCCTTTAGAGCACATGGTGCTTTAGAGAAATTGTATATGAGAAGATATGAGTACTTAGTTTTATTAAAAAATTCAAGTAAAACAGGGCAACTTTGCACATTCAATTTTCCTACAACACCTCTGAATGTGTCCATTTTTGTTAAAAACAGATCTTTCTGGAGATTTTCCTGCATAGCTTCTTTACCAAAAATTGCAAGCAATGTCTTTACTCTGCATGCTCCTTTGTAATGTCTGCCCCATTCCTGACTAAATTTATCCAAATGGAAATTAAAAATGTAGTCTAGGATTTTTTTTTTTAGCACACTAAATAATAACTCTATTGCAAAAAGTACAGTATCTTTCTCCCTTCTCTCCTCTCCTGCAATGTGGGATTTTTAGATCACTGTGGTTACTGACTCCCAGAAGTCATTGCCAGCAGTTTAAGACAGAAGGTTTAAGTCCATCTGAAACATAGGTTTGGTTTCCTGACCCAGCATAATGTGAACAATGCCATGATCTTCCTTTGAATAATGATGAGTCTATAAAAGAACTCTGTTTACAACTCCTCTTATAACCATTAGCAAAGACAGCAAAGGCGTCTGCCCTCATGGAGCTTCAAGTCTAGATGGGGGAGGCCGACAATAACATAAAACATCATAAATAAATTGTTTGACCTGGCTGGCGTGGCTCAGTGGTTGAGCATTGCCCTATGAGCCAGGAGGTCATGGCTCCATTCTTGGTCAGGGCACATGTCTGGGCTGCAGGCTTGATCCCCAGTGTGGGGCGTGCAGGAGGCAGCCGATCAATGATTCTCTCTCATCATTGATGTTTCTATCTCCCTCTCCCTCTCCCTTCCTCTCTGAAAGCAATAAAAAAATAAAATAAAGGAATCATTTGTATGAGAGAAGTGGGTAGGGAAAGGCAGCCAGATTTCAATATAAAACAGGAAAGCCAGGCTAGGCCTCAAGAAGAAGGAATCATTTTGGCAAAGACTTCAGCAATTGAGGGAGTTTGCCAAACAAGTACGGGGGGAAAGTGTTTCAAAGAGTGAAAGCACCGTATAAGAACACTACCTCTACAGAAAGCACAGAGTTTTGAGAGCTAGCAGGTGAGCGATGTGGGAGATCAAAGGAGATGTGTCCCGGGGTAACACATGAGTGTCCGAGGCCATTCTGAGGACTTGGTTTTTATTCTGAATGAACACAGAACATTTTGGGGTTTTTATCCAAAAGTTAATGTGATCATATTTGACCTACATGCGATTTGCATTTTAAGAAACTTGTATTGGTAGCTGTGTTGAAGATGGACCAAAAGAATAGATTGCAGGGGGCAAAGCCACACTCAGGGCCACCGTGAGAAGGCAGTCAGTCACTCTGGTGGCTGGGCCCAGGGGACAGCAGTGAAGATGGGGGACTGTTGGCCCATTCTGGATATTTTGAAGGAGGAGCCCAGTGGATTTAAAGTGTGAGAGAAAGAGAGCCATCAGGGATAATGTGAAGGCCTGAGCAACATTCTAGTGGCTACTAACTGGGAAGGAGAAGATTATAGTATACTAGCAGCCCTGTACACGAATCCATGTGCCAGTAGCTCTCTGCGGGGACTGGCCACTCCACATCCGCTGCCCAGAGGCTCTACATGGCCCAGAGGCCCATCCGCAGCTGGGCACGGAATGCTTGCCTTGTCGCCAGGGCGACGACGCAAGAGTGTTAACCCCCTCCCCCGCCCCAACTCCCCCACCCCCCCGCTGCTCCATGCCCACTGCCCAGAAGCCCTCCGTGGCCCAGTGGAACGCTTGCCTCATTGCCACGGCGACGAAGCATCTTGTGGCTATGGCTCTGCCATCTCTGTGATGGAGTGATGGTTAATTTGCATATTACCATTTTATTAGATAGGATGGAGCAGGCTTGGGGAAACACAGAGCTTGAGATATCCATCATCTAGCCATGTGGAGATGTGGGGGAAGTCTGGGCTGAAGATATAAATTTGGGAATGCAATTTCAAACTTTAGAGCCGTCGATGGGGTTGCTGTTTTGTGAAGAGAAGTTACCGGGGAGGCATTCCTGGGCATTGAGGTTCAGCCAATGCATTTCCTTCCAAGAGAAACATTTTGTACCCTTTCCAAACTCCACTTCTTTTATTTTCAAGTCATTTTCATTGCAGATCACATCTATGGAGAGCAATTTAAAGACAATAGAGGCGGAGAACAAACTTATAGAACAGAATAACGAAAGCCTGCTGAAGGAGCTGGCCGGTCTAAGCCAAGCTCTCATTTCAAGCCTTGCCGACATCCAGCTCCCACAGATGGTAAGTCCAAGGCCAGAACGTGGCCGCCCCATTCCAAGGGTTTGCAGGGTCAGTGTCAGTCACAAACAGAAGCACCGAGCTTGGAGGAGACCTGCCAGCAGTCACCGCGGTATCATGCTTCATTATGCATGACCTGCAATGACCTCCTTCATTCGGAGATTCATTCACTTAAATTACAGGAAGACCAAGGGTTTTGGATAGTGTAGAAGTCACTTAAAGATGAAGGTTTATTTGAAAATTGTCTTATAATGTAATATGAAAGTTGGAGGCCAAAACTCTCTGGCTAAAATTGTTTCTCCAAATACAAATCTTACATGGCTTACAAAATCTGAGACACAGCCATATGTGTCATCCACCCAACTTAAGAATCGTAGAAAAGAATTTAATCTGATGCTTTCTTTGTACTAAGTATGAAGGCCATACTTGAGTCATCTTCCTATAGAACAGTGGTTCTCAACCTTCTGGCCCTTTAAATACAGTTCCTCATGTTGTGACCCAACCATAAAATTATTTTCGTTGCTACTTCATAACTGTAATGTTGCTACTGTTATGAATCGTAATGTAAATATCTAATATGCAGGATGGTCTTAGGCGACCCCTGTGAAAGGGTCGTTCGACTGCCAAAGGGGTCGCGACACACAGGTTGAGAACCGCTGCTATAGAAAAAAAAGCACAAAAGTGATATTTCCCAAATCTAAACACATATTTGAAGCATGGAAACTATTTAAAATTTATAGAAAATTAGTTTCCTTTACATTTTCATAAATATAATAAACATTTGAAAGGGGGGGCTGCATTGTTGAATGCTTTGAATTGCCTCACTGTGTCCATTTTTAGAACAAGTTTTCTAATGCTACAAATTTTATATATAGAATGTTTTAAAAAACAGCAATTTAATAAAGAAATCTGATTGATTTTCTGAAAAACAATTAAGTCCCTCAATTTACCCAACTTTCCAGCATGGAGCCCTCATTTTAACCAATTCCAAATCTGTCTCTTGACAATTAAAAAACAAATCAATAATGTAAGACTATAAAACACAAAGAAAAATAAATGATTACTTTGTGGTCAGTATTGAGGTAATTATTGAACATGTTTTAATATTATTTATTAATATTTGTTTAACTCATACTTCCAACATATTCCTTAATATTTTTTCCTTACCAGTGCCACTAAAATAATCATTACCATACAAGATAACTTGTACTTTGTATAGTTACCATATAAGGTACTCTAGGGGAAAGTTTTAGTGTTAATCACACTAAATTGTCACAAAAGCACTAAAGACGTTCTCATTCTGTAGTTGAGGAAGTAGAGACTCGGAAAATTTACATGATTTGATCAAGATCCCAATGCTAGCATGAGTCGGGCGGGCCTGGCTTCTGTGCGGGCTTTGTTCACTCTGTCACCTGGGTCCTTGTTCAGTTCTGTGGCTCCAAGAAGCATGTGACACCACAAATGCAGAAGCTAAAAGGGAACAGAAAACCACGGTTAAGACAACACTAATAATTTAGATCAGTACTTTGCTGAGCAAAAACAAAATAATCTCCAAGTATAGGAAGCTCACCTTCTAAATAGCAACAACAATATTCTTTATACCTAAAGTATTTAGACCTTGTAAAAGTCTTCTCTTCTAACCACCTTGTGAAGTAAGCAGGGCATATGCGTTTTTAAAAAGATGGGGGGGGGGGGCACCAAAGAATGGTTGGCTAGGAGTGCTTCCTGTCATTTATTTCCTTGCACACAGCGTGCAACTTCTACACGTCAAGTGTCTGTTCTCTCTGAAGCACCGCATTAGGCCACGGAGATCCCGAAACACACAAACATATGAGATGAGCAGGCCCTGACTTTGTGGACCTCACATTCTACCTGGAAAGAAGGGGAGAGAAATAAAGCACATTACAATGAGGCTGCAAGAGGGTGGGTCGGGGGGATGCACAAAGAGGTGTCTGAGAATGAAAGAAGAACCTTTTCCACCAGACACCTGGTTAGGGACCAGCTTGCGCAAATCTCAGATTCCTTTCATCCAGCCGAGTGCTGTCAAAGGAAACATCTGGTTCAAACAAGCCTTTCTCCCCAGCCTGGCTGACATTCCCCTTCCACACACAGGAGGTCTGCTTTGTGCTGAGCCCAAGCAGTGGAGGCTGAGACTGCATCCCAAGGTAGGGCAGCTTTGAGGGCCCACCTCAGCAGCCAGACAGCTACCTTAGGCAGCTCCACACGGACCTCAAAAACACGGTCCAATCGCACTAATCCCATAAATTGAGGAAAGAATGAGCAGATGAATCCCAATGCGCACCTCCTCTCTCTCCATCTCCCCAAACTCCAGCAGCCCCCGGCATCCTTACCTTCCTTCCCAGACTCAGAGTCCCCTGATAGGCTTCCCTGCCCTTTGGTCCTCCTTTTGCCTCAGCCTGAATCCCTGTGATTGGTTCCATGTGTTTTGTCTCCATTCAGGGGCCTATCAGTGAGCAGAATTTCGAAGCATATGTAAATACACTCACAGACATGTACAGCAACCTGGAACGGGACTATTCCCCAGAATGCAAAGCTCTGCTAGAAAGTATCAAGCAGGCAGTGAAGGGCATCCACGTGTAGGAGCGCCTCGTGGTGGGCACCAGACATCACCAACAGCAGTCACACCAGTGAACCGGGCGCCTGCGCTGCCGAGGCAAGCAGGCTGCCGCACTGCATTTACCATTGCAACATTGCACTAATTTCCTCCCCAGCTGACATAAAAAGGAAAGGAATAATAAAAAAAAAACTATAATAGACTCTATGGATTAAAAGCGATGCTGTCAAATATTAGATGGTATTTATTTTCATATGTTTTTCTTTTATTTCCTCATTGCACTCTTTTGAATTTTTTTCTTTGTAAAGTATATGTAAAGTAATGTGACATTTTAATATTTTATTCATTTCTAATCAAAGAGTTTTTTATCTTTTACCTGCATTTTGAAGTCTGCCATATTTTTTACAAGTGTGTTTCTTTTCCAATAGAATTTAAATAGAAATGCTAGTCTCAAATCACATATCTTGCTGGGCTTAAATGAGAAAACAAACAAACAAAAACAAACAAACAAACAAAAAAGTCTGAAGAAAATCTTTGTCTAAGGACTGCACTTTGTTTGCTCCCCTTTGATTTTTATTGCACTCTTTCCCCCTCTTTCACGGGCTTTTCGCATTTATAAGTGGGCTTGTCCTAAGGTGAGACGCGTGGAAGGAAGAAGATAAATGGCGCCCACTAGTGGGCAATGCGCTCTCACAGAAGCACAGGTACTGAAAAAGCCTGTTCAGAATTTGTTAGCAATAATTAAATATAGAAATCAGCAAATTACTCGACTTGGCTGTATGGTTTCGGTAAACATGAATTATTTATTTGAAATGTTTTAAAGAAACGTAAGCTTTTTTTAGTGGTGCAGATTTGTCTGTTTGTTTTTCAAGTCATATCAGATAGTTGGCAACTCTTATCCCAAGACGAGAAATAAGACTTGATGTGACCAGCCAGGCTTCCCTGCCATATGCTGGTACAATATACAAGTGACAATATTGATGTAGATTTGTACTCAGCAAATACAAACACATCCAAATGGAAAATTTTGTAGATACCATATCCCCTGAAATAGCATTTATCTTGCTTGGTTGACTGAAAGGAATGGAAAACTATAGTAACACATGGAAAACTGTTACTCCGATCTGAGTCATTACTTTAGGCAACGATAAAACTTTCAATTTGATCGATATCTTTCTGTAGAACTACAAGTGCTACAGAGTAAACACACTCAACACACAGGCACACACCCACATATACACACTCACATACACTCAGACACACATAAAATTGAGCCCGAAATCTTGAATTTCTGCATAGATCAGAGTTTAGTAGTTGCTATAGTAAAGGCAATGTCTATTTCAGGGATTGTAAAGTAGTTAAGCATTGTTTCAAAAGTTTTTTTATATTTATTTTTTTTAAGAAAAGGTATAGACAACCAGCTAAACTGCCTTTCTGGTGTGCACACACACCTCGTGTGCAATGTGCCTCCGTGTAAATGGACACTTGAACTTAGTGTGGGCTTAATTTTCTGTTCTATAACAAAAGTGTTTATTTTCTATTAGCCTCATGGATATGTAGATTGAATGTGATGGCACTCACAGGCTTGATATATTCCACTGTTATTACTGTTACCTGCACAAATGAAGAGTAATATCAACAGTAATTCCACTTCCATGCCACTGTGGTCATTGTTATGTATTAAATGGGGCTTATCTTTGGTTTGGGGTTCATTTGAACTCTTGAATTTAGTTTAGTGAAAATGAGATGTCTGTTCTTAGGTAGGAATGGTGTTTATTTAAAAATCAATTTATAAAGAAAAAGAGCTACCATATGTGCTGTCTATTATAAATGGGACACCAAACAAAATTTTCTATTAAAGTTATGTACTTGCAAACAGTTTGCTCTAGAGTACTTGATAGATGCATACAAATGAGTTCACTTATTACAAAGACAAACCTTAATTTGCTAAATATTTTAACAACTTTGTTATATATTTTATTTAATTTAAAAGAAATTTCTTACCAGCCTATGTATTTATTACTATAATTTACTATGACTTCGGGTTAATAATTTATTTGTGTTTGCATAGTTTGAGCAGTATGTTTTATGAAGTATATTTGTATTTATTTGCCTCCTTTGTACTTGATGTGTTTTGTAATTTGCACTGAATTATTTTCCTTTCAACTATGTTGGTCGATACTGTAAATTGGGTCTTTTGTAAACAACAAAAGGACAATGATGTATGCATTTTTTTAATTTCAAGTAGTTTGTATACTGTTTCTTCAGACAATTAATATTTCTTACATCAAAGCAACAAAATTGTGTTCAGTGCTGTACATTTGGTGTATGGTAGGAAATAAAAATTGATAATGAGTTTTGCTGTGATCTTTCTCAAGCTGCCATGTAGAGCAAGCATGTCAAACTCAAAGGCTAACAAGGGCCAAGTAAACGAGGCATGCGGCCCGCGGGCCATGAGCTTGATATGCTTGACGTAGAGACTATTATCACCATCACATGGAAAGCATGGAGCTCGGCTGCGGTAAAGTACCCCTGAGTCCTCCCGTGGTTCGGATGTATTTTGGTTCTGTCAACCCATCTGCTTGGTTTGTTTTTGCACCACAGGTAGGAAGGATTTTTGCCTACTGACAAGTCGTCACAGCCTTTGGTTCAGTACACACTACGGAAAAGTGGGCGCCTTTGATGTAAGAAACACCTTTGCTAGCACTAGCAGGAAATGCACCTGGATCTAGTGAGCAAAAGAGTATAGGCCTCACCCTCCTGATTCCAAAACTGATGTGGGCATATCTGCATATTCATACAAGTTTGTTGAACTCAAGTTAAAGAAAACTAGTTGTCAATTCTTTTTTTAAAGTATTTTTTTGTTTGTTTGTTTTTTATTGATTTTGGAGACAGGAAGGGAGAGGGAGAGAGAGAGAGAAAGATAGCAACATTAATGATGAGAGGGAATCATTGATCGGCTGCCTCCTGCACATTCCCTATTGGGGACTGAGCCTGCAAACCCGGCATGTGACTGGCTGGGAATCCAACTGTGACCTCCTGGTTCATAGGTTGACGCTCAACCACTGAGCAACAGTGGCTGGGCTAATTATTAATTCTTGACAGCAACTCCTTTAATTATATATTTTTCTCATCTAATATCAGCTTAATTTAATTTTCCAGTTTCTGAAATAAGTCAGAAAGGTCAAGAACCGTATAATTTCACTTGCATATGGGATATAAAGCAAAAAGCAAAAAATGAACAAACGAAACATGAAATCATGGATACAGATGAAAGAATGGTGATTACTGCCGTAACCAGTTTGGCTCAGTGGATAGAGCATTGGCCTGCGGACTCAAGGGTCCCAGATTCGATTCCAGTCAAGGGCATGTACCTTGGTTGCGGGCACATCCCCAGTAGGGGGTGTGCAGTAGGCAGCTGATCCATGTTTCTCTCTCATTGATGTTTCTCTCTATCCCTCTTCCTTTCTCTCCGTAAAAAATCAATAAAATACATTTCTTAAAAAAGAAAAAGAATGGTAGTTACCTGAGGGCAAGTGGGTTTGGGGGTGGATGGAGAGGGTAAAGGGAAGTCAAATTCATGGTGACAGAAGGAGACTGGACTTCAGGGGGTGAGGACACAATAGAGTATGCAGATGCCATAAAGTTGTACACGTGACATTTGTATAATGTTATTAGCGAATGTAACCCCATTACATTTAACTTAAAAAGTCCCATTTTTGCTCAGATTTAGACATCTCTAGGATTGGATGCCATTTATACTCAATGTGGTAAAACCCATGTAATCCACGTATTGAAGCAAAATTGGCTAAAGGGAAGCCTGGGTCCCCAGAGGAAAGCAGGGTACTTGGCTAGACCTTTATGTAACGGGTTGGCACATGGCAGTCCATGCACAATAGAGCTTGCTCTTCGTCACCAAATCATAAGGTGCAAATCTGCTCAGCCAGCTTCTTAGCTTACTCTTTGCAAAATACGTGTATCTTGCCCTGACTGGGATTTTACATCAGTGAGTAGTGTCTGTGTTCTTGTCACCCAACCTGTCTGAACAGTACCAGTTCTATTGGAAATAAGACAGTGATGAGTGAGTATCATGCATTCGTACAACAGAAGTTTGATTAGAAGGTATTTATGTCAGGTCCGCTTCCTGATGATCATGTAAGTTCAGCCTAGGGGTGACGATGAAATGAGTGGTAAGATTATGACTGAGGTACACACAGGCTCCTGTGGAAACAGTATAGAGCAGTGATGGCGAACCTATGACACGTGTGTCAGAGGTGACACACGAACTCATTTTTTTGGTTGATTTTTCTTTGTTAAATGGCATTTCAATATATAAAATAAATACACTTGACCTTAGCCAAAAGGCCGAGAAGCGATTAAATATATAAAATAAATATCAAAAATATAAGTCTTTGTTTTACTATGGTTTGCAAATATCAAAAAATTTCTATAGGTGACACGGCACCAGAGTTAAGTTAGGGTTTTTCAAAATGCTGACACGCTGAGCTCAAAAGGTTCGCCATCACTGGTGTAGAGGGTTATATAAATAACTCTGATTTCCTGGGGAAAGTGCTGGTTATGGATGAGCTTGTCATGTTTGAGGAAAGGCATTGCAGGTAACAGGAACGCCATGGTGATGAGACAAATGCAAGCAGCTTAAGGTAATAAAAATACAAAAAAATAATGAGAAGCATAAAGCCCAGGTAAGTGGGAAAACAAGTTATATTCTGAACAGCCATGTTAAAGAGTTTTAATTTCCATAAGCAGACCTTGGAATGCCAAAGAAAGATTTAAAACCAGAATGATGGGATCTGATTTCCATGAAAGATAATGTCTCCTAGCACAGTGGTCGGCAAACCGCGGCTCGCGAGCCACATGCGGCTCTTTGGCCCCTTGAGTGTGGCTCTTCCACAAAATACCACGTGCGGGCGCGCACCTACAGTGCGATTGAAACTTCGTGGCCCATGTACAGAAGTCGGTTTTCGGAAAGGAGATAGACGAAACAAGTATACAAGACGAGTGTGGATGGGAGAGTTGGAAGGGGTCGACCTCAGCAAACGTACCTCAATCAGATTGAGGACGTTTTTAGCAAAGGCCAGCTTAGGAGTACCCTAATTAAGTTAATAATAATGTACCTACCTATATAGTTTAAGTTTAAAAAATTTGGCTCTCAAAAGAAATTTCAGTCGTTGTACTGTTGATATTTGGCTCTGTTGACTAATAAGTTTGCCGACCACTGTCTTAGCAGTTCAAACAATGAATATTTCTTTCTTACACTAAAGCAACAAAAGTGTATTCAGTGATGTACCTTTGCTATATGGTAGGAAATAAAAGTTGATGATGAGTTTTGCTGTGATCGTTTTCAGGCTACTGCATAGAAACTATTGTCACCCTCCCATGCAAAGTGTTGGAGCCTTTAGACACAAAACTAAAATACTTCTACTTGAGCCAGTTGTCTGGTTGAAAAGAAGGGGTGAATGATTTTTGATTTGTCTCATTAGAAAAAGTTTTAAAATGAATTTGTTCTGGTACCTCAATATTTTATCAATATGCATAAAGCTAATGTTCTCTGTGTCTGTACACATGATGTCCATTTTATTGTGGCCTGGGAATAGGACCCTGCTATTTCCTTACATTATTCAGAAGGTAATTCTATAGTAAGCAGATTTAACTGGCTAATAACTGTCTATACTGTTAGACACAATCATTGATGTCTTGAATACTTTATCTCATGAAATCCTCGAACAAATTTAGGGAGCAAATGCCACCATGCCCAATTACACCAATGAGGAAACTGATGCTCAGAAAAGTAACTGGCCCAAGACTATAACACTCAGATGCAGAGAACAAACTGACGGTTGCCAAAAAGGAGGGGAGATGAGGGCTGGGTGAAAACAGATAAAGGGATTGAAAAGTACAAACTGGTGGTTACGGAGCAGTCATGGGGATGTGAAGTACAGTAGAGGGAATATAGTCAATAATATTGTAATAACTATGTGTGGAACCAGGTGGGTACTTGAAATATCGAGGGGACCACTTTGTACATATACGATTGTCTAATCACCGTGCATACACCCGAAACCAGTACAAAATAATATTGAATATAATTGAAATTTGAAAAAGAACTAGGAAAAGGTATAGCCTAGAGTTGACATCTTTTCACTATTTTTAAGGTATAATCCATGGGGATCTGTCAGAAAGAAAGAAAACCCGGAAGGAAGAAAGCAGGAATTAATTAAGATTCAGATACAGACGAGGGCCCAGACATATCCAATATTCTTAAATCCTAACACAATAATAGTGCCTGGCTGCCACTCCTGAGTGCCTCATCGTGCCCCTTGAGCCCCCGAATTTGCTCTCATAAGCTTGACTGACACACCAAAATGTATTAGGATCAGCCTTATACTGACAGGAACCTGAGGCTTAGAGAGAATTAAGAATTTGCTTGAGCCTCAGAATTAAGTACCAGGGTCAGGATTCAACCTAGTTCTGACCTGGAGTGGAGCTCCTGTCCCTGCTGCAAGCCATCGATGCTGTCTCTGGCCAACCCCTAACCTGCTAACCATCCTCCTAACCTGCCTCAAGCCATAGTCACTGGGCAAGTGGCAGTCAGTTTAATCCCACTCCAGACAAAGCTGTTTAAAGAAGCATAATTTTCACGTTTAAACCACACTATTATGAGATATTTCTCTTGTAAAAGCATATCATAAAAAATGTGACACCTTAACAATTTATTTGACAAATTGGGATTGAAAATCTTAATATGGTTGTAATAGCCAAAAAGTCAGAAAAATGTAAACAACACATTTTTTTGTTGCTTCTAGAGCAAAACATCACAATTATTGTGTTCTGTCATGAGCTGCGGCTTTGGATTGGCCTCCAATTAATAAAAGGACACTTTGTACTGACCTTCATCAGCCATTAAATACTTAAAAACATAAGAGAACATCAAGTTCCCTGCTCTTAAGAAACAGCTGCTGTTTTAGACTTTTCCACTTAAATATGTATTCTTTCCTGTAAATATAGCCATTTTCCTTCTGTGATGATTACCTGATGCAGTCTGAAATGAAACCCAGGATTAGATGGGTGGGCCCGATATTTTGAACTAAAAATGGCTCTTTGGGGATATGACACCCTGATAATGTTTAAAAGGATCAAACTTTTAACCACTGGAAATGTTTGTAAATACTTATCCCCAATGCCAGTGTACTTGAGAGAACTCTCCAGTATTGTGCCTCATCAAAACCCTGAGGACCACCTGGCCTGTGTGGCTCAGTGGCTGAGTGTTGACTATGAAGCTGGAGGTCTTGGTTCGATTTCTGGTCAGGGCACATGCCCGGGTTGCGGGCTCAATCCCAAGTAGGGGCCATGCAGGAGGCAGTCGACCAATAATTTTCTCTTATCATTGATGTTTCTATCTCGTCCTCTCTGAAATTAAAAAAAAAAAAAGAATAATAAAATAAAAAATCCTGAGAACCAAAACGCTCCATACCCACACGGCTGGCAGCTCAGGTCACAGTGTGCTGCCCCCTCTCACAAGCCTTGACTATTGGATTGTCCCCATTAACATGGGTTTGCTATTCTAGGAAATTCTTTCCCAGGAAGAGAAATGGAAAAGATCTTCATTATTTGTTCCAGGAACTTTCTAATAGTACATTGATTTGCACGGGAGCTATTCAATGTACTCTCAGAGCGAACACCCCTCCTCACGGCCACGTGCTCTGAAATGATTGTTTTCTCTTGGAGACTCATGTTAGAACCCCAGGCTGTGCTGGGTGCCTCTCTTCTACACTGTGATGTTGTGAACTTGCCTAATTCTAATCACAGTCTCACACCTTCCTTAAGCCAGGCAGACCTCCCAAACCACAGGAATACCCCGCCTTTGCCTGTCCAGAGGTGCGAAGTCAGCCACCGCCTGGGCCACCCGGCAGGAGCTTCAGAGCGGTGGCTAATACTTGTATTGGGTTTGGAAATGCCCAGGTGAGGCCCAGCTGTGAAGCAAGGCAGGCTGGTGCTAGTGCCAAGTCTTGGGCCTTTTATTGATCGGTTTGGGGCACGCTGACTCCAGCTGCAGCTTGTTTGAAAGATTTCACGAAGTCTGAAGCCTGAGCCAGGTCAGGCCCTCATATGGAAAAGCTGCTGCAAACAGCTTGGGTGGGGCTACAAATTGGATGGGGCGGGACCTCAGGGAATCACCTGGGTGCAGCAAACAGTGTGGGCGGTTGCCGGTCAGCTCTACGACTCCGGAGATCTCAGCACAGGAACAGTGACCCCTGGGAGCATCGAGTTCCTGCCCCAGTGCCAGACAGTCCAGTTCCTCCCCCTACGTGCCTGGCTCCTGACGTGGGACCATGTAAGTTCACGGGCCGGCCCTTTAGGAGGAGCTGCCGTGGGTCTCCAGCAGCCTCCGTGTCACTCAACCATTAATCCCCGCTGGTTTTTACAGCCCAAACTTACAGGGACTTGTCTCCCCGCTCTGGAACCCTGTGCTGAGGGGTCTGGTGTGGGGCTGGGACCCCCTGCTTTTCAGGGGAGGCCTTGGAGATATCCCTCCTAATTAAAAACACGCCACATGTGGGTGTCTGAGCAGCCTGTTCCCTGCCTCTGCCCCTCCTACTGTAACCGGACCGTCAATGGGTCCAGGCTGCCTGTCGCTACCTGAGCCAAATAAGCAGAAATGGGGTTGAATCATATGTGAGTGTTTATTCCAATAACACTGTGTTTATTCCGGCAGTTCAGGTCATCCACAAACATCTGCTCTGCACCTCACCATAAGCTGGCAGCTTATATTGGATAGAAGGACAAAGATTACATGGGGAAGTAGGCAAAAGGGATAAGAATGGATAGGCAAAATGGGCAGTTTACAGGCAATGCGGGCTGGGGGTTTGCAAAGGCCTGGGGGTATGCAAAGGCCTGAGAGATTGCAAAGGCCCTGTGCCTCTGGTTTCTGCAAGAAGGTTGTTAATCTTCCCATGATAATAGGCAGCTCCCGGATGGAGAGGATGGGCCGCATTTCCAGGTGAGCTCAGGTCCCACGTGCAACTCCCAGCCGGGTTAGAATGTACTTTCTTTAATCGGAACAAAACTATCATGGTTAACAGAACATTACTAATATTTCTTACAATTATAGCTGGTCCCCAACATTTCTCACCCTAACACTGCCAGTCTCAATGTGCTTTCTTCTTGACTTCTCTAGCTGCAGGATTTCCATGCAGATTTCAGGCGCTTCTGAATGATGGTGGTTCTATATTTTTAGATGTAATTTTGATGTAGGTTGTGGGAGGCAGAGAGTACCGGCATTTACCTACACCTCTATTAGAAATTAGAAAACTAAAAATATCATGTAGAGTTCTTTTCTGTAAACAACAGCGCTCTTTGGTTGTTAGGGAAACGTAGGGTTATTGTTGTCAGGGAGGGGGAGGCAGTGTGGGTTATTTATAGTGGGTGAGCTCTGGTGTAAGGCAGATCTTTCAATGGCAGTGCCAATTAGAACCGGGTAAGGTTGGTGATCCATAGCTTACAATCGGTGGGCATGGGTGAAGAAGTGCCAGTTGGAAGGGAGTCCTGGGAGAGTAAACAGCCGTTTGAAGCTATCAATTGAAAGCTGTCTGCTCTGATATGCATTTAAATCAGCGGTTCTCAACCTGTGGGTCGCGACCCCTTTGGCGGTCGAACGACCCTTTCACAGGGGTTGCCTAACACCATCCTGCATATCAGATATTCACATTTATGATTCATAACAGTAGCAACATTACAGTTAGGAAGTAGCAACGGAAATAATGTTATGGTTGGGTCACAACATGAGGAACTGTATTTAAAGGGCCAGAAGGTTGAGAACCACTGATTTAAATGGAGTCTGGAGAAGATCCTGAAAGGAACAATCCAGTGATCTACTGTTTTATCTTCCCGGGGCAGGATATTCTGGGACGATGAAGTCCTGTGGATAAAGACACTGTAATAGCAAAGTCCTATTAATTTATATGGCAGGCTGTGTGGGGGTAAAGGGTTTCTCCTCTTCAAGGTACAATTTGCAGAGATTTTACCGTGGACTCGAGGCATCCTGAGGCCTTTGAGCGGACAGGAATAGTTCCAGGAAAGATGTGGGGACCAAGTAGCCAGGGTCAGCAGGAGTTCCCGGGCATGGGGACAGACCACGTTCTCACAACATGGCGATAGCAACAGCAGCAGTGTGGACGCCTCAGTCAAGCACTCCTGTGTTGCGTGTGTCCGGGAAGGGGCTAATGAGAAAGCATGCACAGTGCCCTTGCCCTTAGCAGACAGACATAGTACAGTGGGGCCTTGACTTATGAGCTTAATTCGTTGCGTGACGGAGCTCGTAACTCAAATTACTCGTATATCAAATCATAAAGTGAACAAGTGAGACACGTGATGCTGGGCTGATGTTGTGGCGTTCACTGTGACAGTCACTGCGCCAACTAGCGGTGGGGTATCTGAAGCTGGCTCGTAACCCGAATTTTAGCTCGCAACTCAAAGCAAAAAATCGGCCGAGAGACGGCTCATATCTCGAAGAACTCGTTAGTCAGGACACTCGTAAGTCAAGGCCCCACTGTACTTGAATAAAACGAAAATGGCAAGCAGAGGGCTGGGGCAGAAACCAAGGGGAGATGTCCATGTAGATCAAACACTGCCAGCGCTGAGCATATGTGATCGTAGTCTCTCTGCACCAGGCTGTATTTGTATTATTATTTTTTTACTAAAATCTCAAAAAAAAAAAAAGAAGTAACTTGTCCAATATCATCCAGCTGGCTCATGGAATAGCTAGAATTTAGCTTGTTTAACTCCAAATATTATGGTTCTCCCACCACTTTATAATGACCCTGATCCTTGATTGGGAGAATTCCAGATCTGGTGGGAGATGAAGAGGATGGTGGAGACGAAGTTGGGAAGAAAGGGCAGAAAAGATGGTGAGGGACTAAACAAAGGCAGTTGCATGGAAAATTAGGAGGAGGCCAAGTTCCAGAAAACATTCAAATAGTAGAATTATTAAACTTTTAGATTAGCTAAGAAAATTGACACCTTTTTTTTTTTCATTTGTACACTTAATGGAAAAAAGGTGTTCATGACTTTTTTACCCCACAAGCCCCGAAGGTTAGCTGGCCATCTAAGGTGCTTTCTTTAATCAGAACCAAACAGTCATGGTTAACAGAGCATGATTAATATTTCTTATAATGTAGCTGGTCCCCAATATTCTATTTCTCCCCAATGTTCCATTTCTCCCCAATGTTCCATTTCTCCTTAATATTCTATGTCTATAGTCTGGTGAGCAGGCCACAGTGAGGGCCCGAGGCCAGCTCCGTAACCTGCAACAAGTAGGACAGTTTCAGAGGAGCAGGGGGGAAACACATTTGTCCAATGCATTTTCCAAATTTGAAATGTAATCTCAGTTATTATTCCCACAGAAATCCCAGTTATCCTTTAACTTCTTAAGAATTGCACACAAGCAGTAGGATGGCCAGGGTTAGTTTATACAAGCTAATATTACTAATGGGAGGCAGTTCATCTCAGCAAACATGTTTTCACGTCCATTGTGCCTTTGGTTTAAGCTGATCACATTTTCCTTGTCTTGGTTGTTGATAGTCAAATCAAGGACTCAAACCCCGACTCGTTGAAGTGAAAATGAAGAGGTGGCAATTCCAGCACAGATATTTCTGTTTAGAAAAACATACTCCTGTGAGGCGGCTACTCATGCTTTCCCCAGTGGCCACGAGGAAACCGAGGCACGAACAGATTTCTTAAACTAGGATTGCAAAGTTCCCACGTGGCAGAGCTGGGATTTGAACCCGGCCATTGTGGGTGGGTCTGGAGCCTGAAGTTGTAAGCACTGTGATACATTGCCACACAGTTAATGAGGGAGACTTGTCCTATTAGCACCCAAAACCTGTGAGGTTTTTTTTTTTTTTTTTTTTTCGAATTAACGACGAATTTTAAGCCATTATTTATACTTAGTATCAGCACTAATGAAGCACCTGCTAAGTGTGAAAAAGGAAGGGCATGCCTGATGGAATAAAACTGGTTCCACCTGACTGCCAATCCACAAACTACTTCATTCACAGGGAGCAGCTGGCGTTGCAATATGCCTCTTGATGTTAATGCTGAGTTGAAGGAAATAGTGGAAATTGAAAATTTATCTTTGGCCACTAAGTGTACATGTTCTTAGCATTCCTTGTGCTTTTTCACTCTGAAGTGCACTCCCTAATTAGGGGGAGGAGCAAATGCTATTCAAGGTCGTTTTAAAATAAAGAATGAAATCAAGATATTTCTTTATTATCTTGATATCGCTATTATAGCCATCTCTGAGATTTCATGCATCTTTGTCAATTTTGGATCTCAAAGATATTCGGTGTCTTAAATGTGCTGGACTTATAACTTTAAAGCCAAAATATCATAATTTTTATTGTTGAGAATTTATGAGAAAAGCAAATTATGGGTCAAACAGTTTGGTCACCTGGAGTTCTTTCACAGCACTCGGTTATTTTTTTACTCACTGGGGAGAGAAATCAGTGGCCCCCCTACTGGATAGATTTATCAGCTATACTAAGATCAAGTACATTCCAAAATGCTTTCAGAGACACATACAACCAAAGAATGGATTAGAAGTCCATTCACAGCTGTTGTCTAAATTAACAAACCTCGCTTTTGTGTGAGGCATTTGTCCCCTTAATTCATTTCAAGCACTGAAATTACTAAGGAGTGAGAAATCCCACCATTACTTTCAAATCCATATTCAATCCAAATATCTAGAACTTTCTGCCAGAGCCATCTAACAATTTCTATCTTCCTAATGACTGACCGTCACGTTAGGGTTTTCCAATAGAAAACCCAGGCATGTGCCCTCGCCTGTTTGGCTCAGTGGATAGAGCATTGGCCTGCTGACTAAAGGGTCCCAGGTTTGATTCCGGCCAAGGGCACATGCCTGGGTTGTAGGCTCGATCCCCCCAGTAGGGGACATGCAGGAGGCAGCCAATCAATGATTCTCTCTCATCATTGATGTTTCTATCTCCCTTCCTGTCTGAAATCAATAAAAAATATATATATTAAAAAATCAGGAGTAATATACTTAATTGTATTGGATAGATTTGTTTTATCTGAACATAACAATAAAACCCATTAAGAGCAGCTTTGTGATATCTCTGTCTCTCTCTGTCTCTGTCTCTCTAACTCTGTCTCTCTCTCCAAGAAGTTGAGTGGCTGGCAGTCCAATGAGGCTCTAGTTTCATCTGTCTTTCTAATCCATCATCCTATCACTAGGTTGCATCCTCAAGGTTATCACATAAGTCAATAAGGCTGCTAGATCTCCAGCCATCTTATCTGCATCCTAGAAAAGGTTGTCAAAAGAGACAAAAAGCACAAAAAAGGGGCCCACGTTGCTTGGCCAGGTCCTTTTAACCAGCCATTTCCTAAACTACATATAACACTTGTACTTCCTTTCATTGGCCAGAATAAGTAAGTCACACGGACTTACCTAACTCCGGAGGAACTCTTTTATTCTGGATGATGAGGTACATAGCTAATAACTAGAATTCAGAGTTCTGTTACTTAGTAGGAAGAGAACAGGGTTGCAGGCACCTCTAGTTCTCAACTACTGAGCCAATGTGATGTGACAATCAGTGTGGCTCATTTTTCCAGGGGGAATTGGTGGAAGGTCTTCACTGCAATTTTAGAAATTGTTATTTTTAAATACTTTTTGTTTATTATTTTTTAAATTCAGAGAAATCTCTTTCCTAAAAAATGGCAGTTTGCAATTGTTGGACACTCATTAAACAAATCCATTGCATCTGTCCAAAGTTTGAAATGCATTTACTGATGTGACTCAGTTTGAGGGGACAAAAAAGCCCAGTTTCTCTAGATATGAACCGCACAGGGTTCCACTTTCCATTGCTCCTAAAATTCCCATCCATGGGAGGAGCATGAGTTAGCAATATGAGGCACACCAAACACTTATGAATTTGTGACTGTTTATCTGATCTGGCAGAAATGTGAGGTAAAGGGTGGCCAGACCTTGACCATAGTCGTCATCGTTTCCAAGGGCAAGGGATAGTCCCCCAAACAGTGTGACTACTTGACTAAATGAGTATGTGAATAAAGCAACTGGGTAAGCTAGCCACATCTAACATGTCACTAGATCTTTGCTGTGTCTGTTTTCCAAAATATGAAATAGTATTTGACCCAGTTTTCCTCAAGGTTCTTGGAAGATAACAGATGTGAGAATACCTGGAAATTTTAAAGAGTAGAGTTATACGGTGATATACTACATTCTACCCTATATAATAAAGAGGTAATATGCAAATTGACCATCATGCCATCACACAAGATGATCCCCATGTGGTCACAAGATGGCCACCACAAGATGGCCAGCAGGGGAGGGCAGTTGTGGGCGATCAGGCCAGCAGGGGAGGGCAGTTAGGGGCAACCAGGTCTGCAGGGGAGGGCAGTTAGGGGCAACCAGGCCAGCAGGGGAGGGCAGTTGGGGGGGCCAGGCAGTTAGGGGCGACCAGGCCTGCAGGGGAGGGCAGTTAGGGGTGGATCAGGCTGGCAGGGGAGGGCAGTTGGGGGGGCTAGGCCTGCAGGGGAGGGCAGTTGGGGGCAATTGAACCAGCAGGGGAGGGCAGTTGGGGGTGAATTGGCCAGCAGGGGAGCAGTTAGGCATCAATATGACAGGGGAGTATTAGGCGGTGATCAGGCTGGCAGGCAGAAGTGGTTAGGGGTAATCAGGCAGGTGAGTGGTTGGAAGCCAGTAGTCCCAGATTGTGAGAAGGATGTCTGACTGTTGGTTTAGGCCCTGTGGGATCAGGCCTAAACAGGCAGTCAGACATCCCTCGAGGGGTCCCAGATTGGAGAGTGTGGAGGCTGGACTGAGGGACACCCTCACCCCTCACCCCCAGTGCATGAATTTCGTGCACCGGGCTCTAGTATATATATAAAAGGCTAATATGCAAAGTGTCCCCTCGGGAGTTTGACCGGGAGATTGGGAGTTCAATTACTCACTGTGACGTGTGCTGACGACCAGGTGGTGGTGCAGAATGAAGGAAGGCCCTGGCTGGCAGCCAGCAGCTGGGGAAGGGAGGCTCCAGCCAGCAGCCGGAAGGCCCCAATCAGCCCTGATCGCCAGCCAGGACTAGGGACCCTACCCATATATGAATTTCATGCACTGGGCCTCTAGTTACATTATAAATATACTATATAGCAATTGTGATCACCAATAATTTTCAGTACATTAATGCTTTTTAGTTTTAGAAATACTTGAGGTATCCTGAAAAATATTGCCTAATATTTATGATATGTGATGCCCCAGACTCCAACCCACTCCCCCAGATGTGCAGGCACTGTGTTGAGCTTGGGGAGGCAGGCTGAGGACTGGGGAGTCTCCAGGCTTCCTGATGGTGGGTCCTGCAGTAACCCCCTCCTCACTGACCTGATACTGTAGACAGGGAGCCTGTAAGACTCCCCATTGCCCAAGGTGCCACAGAAAGAGGTTCTACACTGACCTCACCAAAGGCTGGAAAGATGAATGGATAGGGCCAGAGCAAGCCAATAGCTACCAAGATAATTGGATAGAGGGGAAAAAAAAGCAAAAGCCCTTCCCTCCCCATCCCTACAAGCACTGGGGCTTGGGCAGGAAGGCCAGATGGTCTTGAGATTCGAGTCCACCATTCTCCTAGGTTGTGGCACCTGCATAAAACTGTATAAATACAGTGTGGGTTTTTTTTTAAACTTTCTATTTGGAGGTTTTGGCACTAAGTAAACAGAGGCTGAAAAAGATTACAGCCTGACTCATGTTGGCTAATGCTATATAGATTTAGAAAAACAAATTGGCCAATACACAGTTTTTCAAAACTGCTCTGCTGTAATCTAATGCTAATCCCCCCACTGCAATTACATTTGGATCTGGCACTAAACAATGAGTAAATCAACTTTTCAATGGCCCTTTTTAGCCTCTTCCTGTGACTGAATTATACACATTTCCCACGATGCTCTTAATTTCAGAACTCATTTCCTATCACAGTGCATTTCATTTTTCCGAATGATTCTGAGGCGGTTTCTCCGTTTGATTCCTCCAACACCTGATCAGTTTGGATACACAGTGTGAGGAAAACTCATGTCACATATAGACAAATGGTTTACTCTTTAGCAAACGGGTTCCAAGATCCTTGGAGCGGAACTCATTAAAATGGGCTGGGATTTATATGTATTTCATAGTCTATGACAACAATGACATAATTTCATCACCTTTCAACAACTCATTTTAATTTTGTTTTTCTCCCACTTCCTTTGCTCTAATAATTCTTTTCCAGTCAAGCCTACATAATAGTCTATTTGAAAATTAGTCCGATTTATTCTCTGATATAATTTGCTCAAAAGCCCTGGTTCGTAAATTTATAATCTATTGATATCCACTCTATTTTGTAGACCAAAACAATTTCTCTTAATAAATGTCCTTTAATGGTTCTTAAAATGTTTGAAGGCTTTTTCTAAAAATACCCATAATAAAATTTTCTTTTATTGGCTTTGGGTAATTCAAAGAAGTGATCAGACAAAAGCATCGCCTACAGTCATAGTGTCCCATCATTCCCAAGGACAGTGGTTCTCAACCTTCTGGCCCTTTAAATACAGTTCCTCATGTTGTGACCCCACCATAAAATTATTTTCATTGCTACTTCCTAACTGTAATGTTGCTACTGTTATGAATCATAATGTGAATATCTCAGATGCAGGATGGTCTTAGGCGACCCCTGTAAAGGGTCGTTCGACCGCCAAAGGGGTCGCGACCCACAGGTTGAGAACCGCTGCCCAAGGATCACCAGGCAAACATCGCCTCACTGTTTATCTTCCTGGGGATACTCTCAGGTGTCCTCTCAGACAGAAGGAGGGGCCATTCCCTCTCTGTGCTCTCTCACTAGAACTGCGGGGAGCAGTCAACTCCTGCAACTGGCCCACCAAGCTCTCAAGGGATGCAGGGCAGGTTCATGGGGAATTGTAAACATGTTTTGGATTATAACAGTGGAGCTAGAAACCCAGACTCTATTAATCTGATTTCCACCTCTCCCAACATCTCATAGCTCCTTATCCTAGCTCTTCCCTGCAGGGCAGGGATGCTGGAAACTTCAGAAGGTGCCCGAGACAGATGAGCCCCAACTTCAAAGGAAAGTTTCCAAACCACAGCTAGAGACCACCCAGCAAAAGGCCCAGATTCCAGAGAGAGGTCTGGAATTCCAGAGAGAGTGAGGACAAGGAGAAGCCCACCAGACATTTCAACAAGGAACGTTTGAATTTTAGTTCAGTGGCAAAGTAAGACCTCAAACATGAAGTCCAAGATGGAGCTAAACTTGATTTTATTTCATTAAAAATAATTAGCTGAAGAGCATACATGCATAGTTCATGGACACAGTCAACAGTGTTGTGAGGGCCCCGAAGGAGGGGGTTGCAAAGGGAGGGGGGATGGGGAATATCTGTAATAGTGTCAACAATAAAAAAAGGACAAAATTATTTTTTTATAACGATTCCACTGGAATCAAGAATTTCAAGGGCTCTGAGTAACAGGCTGTTTATGAGATGGGTGGGAAGTGCTTACTAAGGAGAGGACTACCTCTGTTACTTACTAGCTGTGTGATCTTGGCTGAGGGTTTTTTTAAGCCTCTCTTGGCCTCTTGTACAGTTTCTTCCACTGTACACGGCACAGGTTTAATTTAGTTCAGTATGGTATTCCCACCTAGGAGTAAAAGGCCCAGTCCCCTATACACAGCCTTTAACAGCTCAGAGCTAATCTGTCATAAAAGTGAGGCCTAGAATGGATTCCTTTTCTTGATGTCGAGCTCTGATAGATGACAGAACTAAGAACCTAGGAATTGTGGTCCTCTCCGAGTGTGTGATCTTGCCCTCTGAAAGTATTTACATTTACAGAAAAGTTTAAAATAGTTTTCCCCAGACTTTAAGACCTTGAGTCTTGAAATACACTAAGATTTTGAAATAATATGAATATAGCTTGTTAAGAAATCAAATTGAATTATTCTGAATTGGCCAGAAATACCTGTGTCAGATCATCATGTTGTGCATCTTAAACTTCAACAATGTTATGTATTATTTATTTCTCAATAAATCGGGGTGAGAAGAATTAACATAGGCTCTATTCTTTTTTAAAAAAATATATTTTGATTGATTTCAGAGAGGAAGGGAGAGGGAGAGAGAGATGGAAACATCAATGATGAGAGAGAATCATTGATCCCCTGCCTCCTGCATGCCCCCTACTGGGGATTGAGCCCACAACGGGGCATGTGCCCTGGACCAGAATCAAACCTGGGACCCTTCAGTCCACAGGCCGACACTCTATCCACTGAGCCAAACCAGCTAGGGCTCTATTATTATTAACTTATTGATTCTGTAATTAAAACAGTGCCTGCCCCTCCACCAAAACAAACAAACAAACAAACAAACCAAAAACAAAACAAAAAAAGCAATGACTGCTACATTGGCTATCTTTTTATTGTTGTCATTGGGAAATAGATCTGAGAAGTAATTTTTAAACAAAATCTGAAGTAAAAATATATTAATAAAATTTTACTTGTGTCAGAGCCAAACAAATATTTATTAACCTATCATTAGCTTATTATAATCCTAATATTTTTGTGTGCCTCATTTGGGAGCATTGTTTTTTCTACAAGTAATTTATCCACCAATGTTTTACTGCCACAACTTCATTTCTTTGGCATGTTAGGTGATTTTGCAACAAAATATTAAATTAATGAAAAATTAACTGGCTTATAAAGGTGATAAAATATGTTAATATGGGTGATACATTCCACAACCAATTCAGAATAATTCAGTTTGATTTCTTAATAAGCTATATTCATATTATTTCAAAATCTTAGTGTATTTCAAGGCTCAAGGTCATAAAGTCTGGGGAAAACTATTTTAAACTTTTTCCCAAATGTAAATACTTTCAGAGGATAAGATTACACACACACACACACACACACACACACACACACACAGAGAGAGAGAGAGAGAGAGAGAGAGAGAGAGAGAGAGAGAAGGAGAGGGAGGGAGAGAGGTGATATTGATATTAATCAGGTTAGAAATAACACTGAATTAAATTCAATGGATGTATTTTTAGTCTTGAATCTGCAACTAACATTGGATAAGCTACTTACTTTCTCTGGCTTACCTTCCCACAAAAAAAATAAGAGGTTGGATTAGATGGTCTCTTTTTCTTCTAAAATCATATTAAAATTCCACTGAAATAATTTCAACCCCTGCAGTCATCTTATTGTTACTCTACTGTTTTTTGTATTTTCTCCTAAGAGACTCCTTTTTAACACTAACACTGATAATAGAAGCTGATAATTCTTAAAACGGAAGTCATCTAGTCAGGGATACAGTTTATAATGGATAAGTCAGATCAAAATGAAATTAAAAAGGTTAGAGTTTGCTTTAAAAAAGCATTGAAACAAAAGAAACTCTATGTTCATCAAGAAAAGTGTTCTGGAACTAGTAAATTTATTTAATATAATAATTCTACGTTAATATAATTTTCTATTTGGGACTGAGCCACATGAACACTCATTAATGCAGAACAGATCAAATCAATATCTTCATTCTAGCTTTTCCAGCCACTTCTCTAAGATGACCTGAGGGAAGTCACTCTGGTAATGACAGATTATACTAGATTATCAAATTAACAGTAGAAAAAAATTATGTGTTGCAATTCCTAAAAGGTGAGCATTTTCTAATATTAGAATGAACAAACTTTAACAAATGGTATCTTTTCCCTGATCCTTACCATGAATAAGAAATTTTGTTTTATGACATTCTTCATGGAGAGAAAAAGTAATATTTGTATTTTAATTCAACTACCACAAGTTTGGGTTTTTGAGGTTCTACGACGTGATACCTTTAGAATTGGCCAAAATTAATGGAATCAAAATTCTCCCAGCTAAGATACATATTGCTTCTTTGAAAACAAACAAGGAGATAGACATTCTGGGACAATAAGAGCCTGGGGTCATCAAGGGTTTTCTATTTCCCATTTATCTTCTACCCCAAATACTATTAAACATTTAGATATTACTTACATTAGTGTCAGCCTTCTGCTGGATTTAATTAAGCCATCTGCTAGAGAGATTTCTTCTTCCTGTTTTTTTCTCAAAAGTTCAAACTGGTTCTGAGCCTCCTCCTCTTTTGGAGAGTAAACATGGAAGGTTTAACAAGTAACCACATGACTATTTCGGTGCTCTGAACATCCCCGTATTACCTTTCCTGGAGTAGAGTGATGAGCCACTTACAACTAATAATTCTGTATTTGATTGGTGTTCAATAGGCAAACCCCTCTTCCTCTGATCTAGTATATTTAAAAGACCACAAGCATCACAAATTTTACTTTCGCAATATGCACATTGACTATTTCAGAGAAAGGTGTTAATACATTTTGACGTGCTTAACTTAAAGACAGCAGGCAACAGTCATGTTTTCCCCATTTGCACAGTAATATTTTCCATGAGAAAGGGAGCCATCATGCCTATACAGGTCTCTGGAATACTGGGTAACATAGAGTTTACCCATGCTGTTACTGGTGAATAGAAACAATGAGGAGAATCTGAAGGGATGAGAAGCAATTTTCACTCTAGGCCAGGTTTGTGTGTGTGTGTGTGTGTGTGTGTGTGTGTGTGTGTGTGTGTTTTCCACCTGAAAATCTGTGAGCGGCCATAGTTGCATCTTTGTTAACGTGGCTTTGTTAGTTGTGTTGGCAGTAGCAATTCTCCGCCAAAGGAAGTTGTGTTTTTCCTGTAGGATGGAGGCTGGCTTCAGGCTCGTGGGAGGCCTGTCACCTGGACTCTCCTATGCACACTCTAGACTGCCTGGTAATGAATGTATGTAACAGGTATTCATTTACCTCCTTTATTTTGTTGTCCTTTGAACTTCTGATGAGAACACACTGATCATCATTCTTCTTAGTTTTTTTTCTTTCCTGTCTCAGGAGGGACAGATACCTTTTCTTAGGTGCATTGTGTGTACACGGAAATCTGTAATAATGGCAATCTAAAGACATTTATATATTAGCATTTTTTTTAATAAGTAAAAAATAAAAAAGTATCAGTGACTCATTCCTTCACAGATCTCGGTGCTTTAGGTTGATGAAGGAAGTAAGAAGATAATAGTTAGTATGAAAAGACTAAATTTATAGATACCCGCTCACTTTTCTCTTTTAATGTCTAAGAGTGTTTATCATAACATTATATTTAGTCTTCTATAATAGTATCTTATTGGCTATCTGCCTCCACTCATTTTCATTCTCCTTCCCCAGGCATCTCTTGACAATTTATACTAGGATTTACCAAAGATTCATTTATTCTAAAAAAATCCCCTGTTGCCAGGCTGGCATGGCTCAGTGGTTGAGCGAGGAGGTCACGGTTAGATTCCCTGTCAGGGCACATGCCAGGGTTGCAGGCTTGATCCCCAGTAGGAAGCAGCTGATCAATGATTCTCTCTCATCATTGATGTTTCTATCTTTCTCTCTCCCTCCCTCAAATCAATAAAAATGTATTAAAAATAAACTTCTGTTAAATAGGCCCAATGCCAGTGATGACCAAGGTTGAAGAGCTCTTCACTTGTCTTTACCCAACCTTGGTAGGCCTAATCCTTAGCATTTTCACCTCATGTCCTATATAATAAAAGGCTAATATGCAAATCAACTGAACAGCATAACAACCGATCACTATGATGCGCACTGACCACCAGGGGGCAGACGCTCAGCCAGAAGCTGGGCTCACGGCTGGCGAGCGCAGTGGTGGTGGTGGTGGGAGCCTCTCCCACCTCCACAGCAGCACTAAGGATGTCTGACTGCCGGCTTAGGCCCATTTCCTGTGGGGAGTGGGCCTAAGCCATCAGTTGGACATCCCCCGAGGGCTCCCGGACTGCGAGAAGGCACAGGCTGGGCTGAGGAACCACCCCCCCACCCCGAGTGCACAAATTTTGTGCACTGGGCCTCTAGTTTGGTATAAAATGAAAGACAACCTTTTCTTCATGTCATTAATAAAACCCATGCATGCTTAGGGCTTACAATATAAGTTTAAACTTTCCTGTCTTATGCTCATCTGCATTAATTTTTAAAATCAAAAGGTTATATCTTAAAAGGTTAATATACTAGTGTTCAAAATATTTTAAACTAAAAACAATGAGTTGCACTTATTAATTATATTGGTAAAGATAGAAAAAGCTAAAACTAGTCTTGACCAGGATTTTTGGAAATATGCCTTCTATTACACTGCCATCAGAAACCTAAGTTGCTACACATCTGGAGGAAAATTTGTCATGATATATCCAAAACCTTAAAGATGTTAGTATCTTGGATTCAGCTATTTTATTTCTAAAAATGTGTGCAAAGTTGATAATTGCAGCATTATTTGTAAGAAAAATATACAAATAGCTTCATTGCTAAAGAAGAGGGTTGTTTAGTTATGACCTAGAATAGGATGCTATAACCATTAAAAGGTAATTCAAAATTATATGCACTAATATAGAGAAAAATTCTCTAAGAAAAAAATTGTGCCCTAGCTAATTTGGCTCAGTGGATGGAACATTGGCCTGTGGACTGAAAAGTCCTAGGTTCGAGAGCACATGCCCAGGTTGCAGGCTCAATCCCCAGTGGGGGGCATGCAGGAGACAGCTGATCAATGATTCTCATCATTTATGTTTCTTTTTAAGTATATTTTATTGATTTTTAACAGAGAGGAAGGGAGAGGGAAAGAGAGTTAGAAACACTGATGAGAGAGAAGCATTGATCAGCTGCCTCCTGCACACTCCCTACTGGGGATGTGCCTGCAACCAAGGTACATGCCCTTGACCGGAATCGAACCCGGGACCCTTCAGTCCCCAGGCCGACGCTCTATCCAGTGAGCCAAACCAGCTAGGGCTCATTGATGTTTCTATCTCTTTTTCCCTCTCCCTTCTGCTCTGAAATCAATTATATATATAGTAAGCTTTAAAATAATGTAAAAATATAACAAAATATTACTAATGGTTATTGCTGGTTAAGGAAATTACTGTTGAAATATATTTATATGTTTTTTAATATGACTTTTAATTTTACTTCCCTAAACTTGTGTTTTATTATCTTTCAAGTTTAGTTTTTAAAATTTTCAAGTCAATTCCACTTTTAAAAGCCATCAGGGCTGTTAATGTATCCACTTCATAAAAAATATTGAGACAAATTGTTGGAAAGGCATCGAAACATGTTCAGAAATAAAAAGAGAAGCCAACAAAGGCATGAAGAACTGAAATATGCAGATAGTTTAAAACTTATTTTTATATCTTCTCTTTTTAAACAAACATGCATATAAGAAAATCTGTTAGTTTAGTGTCAGCAGTTTAGTACCTGACAACATTAGGGAATTATGGTGAGTGAACTAGAACAGGAGGAATTATATATATTCTCCACACAACCCAACAATTATGCATTAATTGGCCTATTGATTTGGTCAAGTTTAGCTATAAGCCATTGATAGTCAATATTCCTTCACACTAGTGAAAAATGAGAGAGCCCAGGAAGTTTGCTGAATGAAGTGCATTGTTAAGGAGTGAAGTATAGACTCACATGGTATTTCTTGTCATAGTACTTTCTACACTGCGTTTGACCTTCATAATGATTTCCTCCATTAGATTGTAAACTCTTAAGATACAGGACACATTTGTCCTCACTCACTATTATATTTCTGTTTCCCTCCATATGCCTAGTAGTAGGCTACACTGGTAATACATCTATTCAGTGAATGAATCAATGAATAACAATGCCTTGTCGATGCTTTTCCACCTGTAAAACATATTACAAACCTTTAGTTTCTGCTGTTTCTGATCCTGTGCTCCCACCAGCCAAGTAGGGGAGGCTGTGGGCAACTTCCCTTCACCATCCTGGGTCCTCTCACCCAGCCTGTGTGTCCTCATCCCACAAGAACCATTGGGGATCTGTTGTGAGATACAGCAGCCAGGGGGGCTCTCTGAGGGCAGGGATAGTGTCTTCACTCGGAGCCCTCCTTGACTGGCTACAGGTGGGCACCTGTGGCTTCGGTAAATGTCATTTCCCTTTCTCCCTTCCCTTCCAGCTACGAGTCTCAACCAGAATTCTAGGTAAACTTCTTTGCAATGGAAAAGAGAGGAGAAAAGGGTTGCTCTCCCGGTGTTGTAATTCAATTCCACACATTTCTTAGTCCCAGAATGTCTCAAACGGAAGAATTGGTCTGAAAGTCTTTCAGTAATTCTCCAAACTGCCATTTGGCGCCTGGCTAATTATTAGCACCGACCTAATTATAGGAGGACAATCTGTTTGTAGATATTTTCCTGGCGGTGCTTACGATGGTTTTAGTCCACTTTGTATCATTAAAAAATGTTGCATCCTTTTACGTTATTATCAAGCTGCTAATTTTTTACAATTTAAAAAAAAAAAAACCCTTCCAATTTCATAATGGCAATGACTTCGGGGCATTTTCTATTACCTTGATTCATTCTCATAAAAAAGTCCAACTTTTTCTTGAATAATAAAAAATTTACATATTTTTCATGGAATTTTATGGATGTTTTCAGCTCTTTTAGATTTTAGGGTTTTTTTTCCCCATCTAAGACAATTTTAGCTATTTTTTTTAAAAAAGTAGCATCAAAATAAAAAACTTAAGTATTCTGGCTTAAACATGGATATCATTCATTCATTTGAATGATGTTCGTCTACGGAGCTGAGTCAGAGCCCAGGTCTGGCACACCAACTTTGTGACCCAGGCCCTTTGCTTTAAGTTTCATGTTCTCAGGGAATAATATTGCCCCACTGCCTTCGGATGAGGATTAAGCAAAATAATCGCAGTGAGATATTTTTGAAACAACTAAGCTTATTCTTCAGCTATTCATCCCACAGCCAAGACTCTTAATTTCTAGATGAAGGCACATGCCCCCCATGCGCCATGGGAGGGTGGTGGACTGGTGATTGACAGACTCTGTCAATTACTGTGAGATGTCAGGGCTCCAGCCATAGAACAAGAAGCCACAGCCTTCCGAAGGATACGTTTTAGACTTAGATATATTTCATAGTGACTATTTTGACTACAACTAAGACTAAAAGCTTTTAAACAATCGCTTTTCCATTGGCATGAGCTTTAGCTTTGGAATTAGACAAATGCGGACTGAAATCCTGGCTTTGTTGATTATCTATGTGTGATTTTGGACGTTAACATCTCTGCAATCAACTTCCTTATTTTGTGTGTGAAATGGTAATAATAGTACACATATCACTGCTGAAATTATATTTTTGTGGGTTAGATATTATTATGTATATATTTTGTGCTATTTATCAAGCTCCTATTCAGTTTTTCTTTAGTTTTGTCCACAACTTTCATGAAAACAAAATATTTCTCTTGAAAATTACTGTATTGAATCATTAGCACTAAAATCTCTCTTCATCTCTTCATTGTAGAAACTGGTTTTGAAAATAATTACTTAATTTTACGAAGAATACATCTATTTTCTATTTCATGATTAGAAAGACTTGTGGTGGTGGCTGTTTTTTTAAAATTATTGTTAGAGGAATTTCTTATTGCACTGATTAGCCAATAGATGGCAGGACTTCAGAGAAAACAGAAGTTTTGCTGGCCCTCTGCAAAATATTATCTGCATAATCCAAAAGATAAGTAACAACGGTAAAGTAGCTCAGTTCACAGTTTTAAATGGAAACTTTGCCTATTTTAAATGATATGCTGTCTTCTTTCAGTCTGACAATAACTTGCATTTCTGTGTAATTTGTAATTTCAATGCAAAAACATCTCATTAAACATAAAAATACAATGGCATGATATAGTGTAAGGAAAAAATATGCTATTTCAAACACTAGGGAAGACATAACATTCATCTCAGAATAGATGGCTTTCAGTTTAAAAAATATAGCTGTTTAGGAAAAAGATAAGGTCCCTAGTGTAAAATCTGGAAGGAGATGGAGAATGAAGAGAGCTAATTTTGGCAATTTAAGAAAACGTTAGTGAGAATAGGAGAGCTACTTGAGTAACATGGAGACCAAGAGCAAAGGCCAGGATGTGGGAGCTCCACGAGGAAGGGCTACCGAGGCATCATGCTCCCTGCCATTTTTGAATTCTTCTGCAAAAGCTGCAGCTTCCTGAAGCAATTTGTCCTCCTGAATATTACATAATGTCTCCGCCTGGGCCACGTGACCTCCGGTGGTTTAACGTGCGGCAAGCCTGGGGCTTCATTCTGAGACATATTTGCATAATTCTATTCCTTTTGCAGAATCTGTCCTCAAGTTTAAATCTACCAACAGCCGCTTGAGTACGGTTTGGTAAATTAAAATAATTTCCAGGCACACTGGGACATCCATATCCTCTATTATCCTGGAACTCTTGGCAAGGGCTCAAAAGTAATTGTATACCACATTAATACTAAACAAACCCTTTTACATTTTTTTTTTGAAGGTGGTGATGCAATTTCAGTAGCTTTGTCCCCCCTGGGCATTTGTAAATATCAAATTGGTTTAGTAAAGAGGCATTACGAGCAGGCTTCGTCATGAACTGCACCTCTTACAATGATCTTCCCATATATCATGTAGAAATCGCCACAACTCTGGCATGGAAACAGATGGCACAGTTGTGCTATTAGCACCAATGTCGTCCTTGGACTGTTAATTCCAATTAAGAAATGTAAGTCATGGCGGGGTAGGTTATGTCACTGGTCCTGATCAGCAGTGTGTTCTCATAAGGCCATACACGGCTTTCGACAGTAGAGACAGGGCTCTGACGACACTTGCGCCAGACCATGGTCAGAAATACAGAAGCTTCGTTGTAGAACACTCTAGGCTTGCCTCGGAGAGAATTTCATCCTCTTAGGATAGTTTTCAAGAAATAGGCTGGCAGAACCCCACGTTTTCACCATCTTTCTTTTATTTGAGAGGTGTTTCAGAAGCAAGAGGGCGGAATGGAATAATGAAATAATGACAGAATGAAGCCAGAAGACAACATCTTGTTTTGTTTTTTTCTGAGACTGAACAAAATAAACAATAACATACCTTAAAAGCGATGAAAATTATGCAGGAGTCCTACAAAGGAAGGAGCAGAACTTCACATTATTTATTATCTTTGAAAAAGGCAATATTAAAGAAATATAAACAAAATATGCTGAGGATTTTGAGTAGCTGACACGAAACCCAGAAAAACAGCGTGTGCAGGGGTGGGAGGAGAGGGTGCGTTAATAAATCTTCCAAAATCTTAAAAATACCAAACAATTTGCAAAAAAGTGAGATATTGGGATTTGGATCTTTGGAGGGGGTTGGTCCAAAATGATACATAAAACCATTTAAAACTAGAAATGCCTCTCGCACTTCAGTAAACTCACCACTTCTATTGCAGGCTGGGAAAAAAATGCCAGAATAGGTCCTATTTTGTTTTAAAATTTTTTGAGTGGTAATAGGAGGGGATGGGAAGGTGTTTGCTCAGGATTTTTGGAGAAAAATAACAATGCAAAAAGGAAAAACCATCACAGTTATTGTATTTATTTGCTAGGGCTGCCAGAACAAAATATCAGAGACTGGGTGGCTGACACCACAGGAATTTATGTTCTCACAGTTGTAGAAGCTGGAAGTCCAAGATCAAGGTGCTGGCAGGCTTGGTTTTCCTGAGCCCTCTCTCTCCTTAGTGAGCAGATGGCTGCCTTCTGGCTGTGCTCTCACATGGCCTGTTCCTCTGTGCGTGTGCATCCTGGTGACTCTTGTTCTTTTAAGGACATCAGTCCTCACCCATTTGGCCTCATTGGAACTTAAAATTTACCTCGTTACAGGTCCTATCTTCAAATAGAGTCATTTTCTGGAATGTTGGGGCTTAGAACTTCTCTTCTATGAATTTTGGGGGAGAACAATTAAGTCCATGACAGTTGTCTAAAATGAGTTATAATCTGTCGATAGAGATTTAGTGAACATTGAAGGCAAAGTAAGTTCCACTTTGGGCATAAAAATATGAGAACTCCATGGATCTACTCCACAGTGGAACAGGTAAAAATTATAAAAAGACAACCATTTAAAGCTTCTGAAACTAGTTCTAAGGCTAAACAGTAAATGAGAAAACATTTATTAAACAGCCAGAACCAGGCTGTTTTTATTACAAGGGCTTTGTAGTATTGTTTCTTAAGTATTTCTTGTTAGTCAAATCTGCTATCAATAAGTTCTCTCAGTGTTTGTGTACATGGGAATGTCTATATATTTTCTTTATTTGTAAAAGGTAACTACTGGATATAAAATTCTTTGTTGACAATCCTCCCTCCCCTCTCTCCTTCCACTGTGAAGGAAAATTCACTCCAGTGGATGTATCCAAGAACACAGGGATCCCTTTCACCCCAGCAATCAGTTGGAGAATGAAGGTATCTTCCTGGAAGGGGTAGGATGACAGATTTTCTCATCCTGTGCTCAGCAACCTGTGGCTGAGGCTAAGTTCCAGAATTTTATATCCAGCAGTAAGACATTTTACAAATAAAGAAAAAATGTAGACATTCTCATATAAACAAACACTGAGAGAACTTGTTGAGCCAAGATACAGGGGCTCTCTTTTTCCACCCAGTCCCCATTTGGGGTGGAGACTCTATCTTGGGCGCAGACACTGAAAATACTGGGTCCCAGAATCCCCTCAGCCTATCTTGGTTTATAAGGCAGAGGTTCCACACCTGGTTAGGCAAGCTGAGGAAACTAGAGGTGACTTTGCCAATAAGAAAAAAAATTGTTCTTACAGGGGACCTTAATCAGATTGTAGTTGGCTTTTCATCGGATACAATGGGAGTAAAAAAGAAGTGGGATGTATATTCAAAGTGCTCCCCCCCCCCCAAAAAAAAAAACTGTCAGCAAAGAACTTTATATCCAGCAGTTATCTTTTACAAATAAAGACAAAATATAGACATTCTCATATAAACAAACACTGAGAGAACTTGTTGATAGCAGATTTGACTTACAAGAAATACTTGGGAACCTATACTACAAAGCCACTGTAATCAAAACAATCTAGTTCTGGCATAAGAACAAACATATAGATCAATGGAATAGAATAGAGAGCCCAGAAATCAACCCTCACCTTTATGGTCAATTAATATTGGACAAAGGAGGCAAGAGCATTCAATGGAGTAAAAACAGTCTTTTTACTGTTTTTATATATATTTAAATATATTTTATTGATTTTTTACAGAGAGGAGGGAGAAGGATAGAGAGAAACATTGATGGGAGAGAAACATTGATCAGCTGCTTCTTGCACACCTCCCATTAGGGATGTGTCCGCAACCAAGGTACATGCCCTTGGCTGGAATCGAACCTGGGATGGAGGGAGGGGCGTGGGTGACTGGCCAGACCCCACCTGCATTCTCCATCTAAGACACGTCAGCAGCACAGAAAAGATCATTTTGACTACATATCTGATTTTTGCATTTACTTCCCCACTGGTTCCAAACTTGAAGAAAAGACTGAAGTGTTCATGATTATCACGACTCAAACCTCAACTGTGGAAACAACACATTGTACTAGATCTGGCTGGGTTGGCTGTGACGTATGAAGAGTGGTGGCTACAGCTTCCTGGTTTCTATGTGAACTCAGCCACCCGGAGTCTCCCACCGACATACGCTCCAGGGGAGTCATGATGTCTGTCTTCTCACCTGGTTTATCACTGAAACTCAGCTAACGATTCTGCCTGGTTGGGGAAGGTGAGGAAAAGTGAGATCTACACCATCATGCTAAATTTCCTCCTCCATAAGCCTTTTCACTGCTACCAACCACATGAAAGTGAAACTAACGAAACAAAAGATTTTTAAAGAACTGCTGTACAAAGACCACTTTCTTCATGAATGTTTTCCTCCTCACCCTGGTCACCAGCGTTTTCCTCCCTCTGTGAACCCCTAGAGTTTGAGATGCTTCTGTAATGACGTTCCCCATATTCTAACATATTGTAGTCTTCATGGCTTATCTGCTACTCAGCTCTGAGCAACGCGAAGCCAGGAGCATCATGCCAGTCATCACGTGTCCTTAGGATAGTGATGTGCAAGGAGCACTTGAGGCAAGTTTGTTCAATGAGAGGAGTTTTACCTCCTGGTGCAAGTATTTAAAGAGCTCAGCATCACAGCTCTGTACATGCATCCTGTGGGGGATTATTCTTTCCCACCTAGAAATGGTGAATTGCATTTCAGATGAAAGCGTTTGATTAAAACAGGCCTTGCTGGCAAAAGCGCCTCATGTCACTAGCTGCAAGTGGTGCCAGGATACAAAGACGAGCCAGGTCCCTTCCAGCTTTCGGATTGCAATAAACATCAATACTCACATGTTGAAAACGGAAGCAAAATCCTTCAAAAGGTCTTAAACTGTGTTGAAGTGAGGATGAAATGTGCTGCTGATGTGAGAGCTGGCACGGAAAACAGAATTTCTCAGCTCTTTGATCAATACTTAAATGGGCGGAGAGCCTTACAATGGGAGTCACCCCAGATTATGCCATCAGTCACCATCCCTCCTTTCATAGACGAGGGAACAGACTCGGGGAGGGGCAGTGGCGTGATCAGTGAATTCACAGTGTTCAGAGGCCGAGACGGAACAGCACATCCATCCCCTTAGCTCCCACTGAGGCTGAGCCGTGAAAACCAGAGCAGACATGCAGATTTCATCCAAACCTGGCTGCGAGAATGGTCTGGGAGTCATGCTCAAGGTGAGGCAGAGGCAGAGAAGCAGGGGCTATGGAGACCACTAGACAGACCCTAGCCAAGAGAAACATATCATGAACAGTGGGGTACTGTATTGTAGGGGGCATAACTGGGTAGAACAGCTGAGAGTGCATTTTATAGCAAGTATTTGTTGGATAAACTGCTTTCCAAATAAGTTAAGGATTATTCCTGGCAGGTGTGGTTCAGTAGTTGAGCATTGGTCTATGAACCAGGAGGTCACGGTTCGATTCCTGGTGAAGGCACACACCCGGGTTGCAGGCTCCTTCCTCAGTATGGGGTGTGCAGGAGGCAGCTGATCAATGAATCTCTCTCCTCATTGATGTTTCTATCACTTTCTCCCTCTCCCTCTCTGAAATCAATGAAAATACTAGTTTATGTTAAAAAATAACTTAAGGATTAGTAATCCTCGTTATGCTTTGTTATAGTGATTCTCCAGGTCTCCTGCCAGATTTTTCCTCTGGACAAGACATTTAAAAATGGTGCAGTTAGAGTTTTTATCCACAACAAGCAAGGTGTGCGCCCTCTTATTCATCTCAGAGGAGGAAGTAAAAGGACCTGACTACATACGTAGAGGGCATTCACCCTTTGGAGTATTATGCAGCCATGAAAACACTGAGGTAGAGTTTCTGTAGGGTGTGGCATCCTCCCAAGAACACACATGTTGTCCTGTGGATAATACAAGTCAGAGAACAACATGTGCATACCTCCATGTTCATAAATACAAAGACAACTACCTGGAATCCTCTTTGAGAAAAAAGGAGCGTGCTCTTGTTAGCCCATAGTCACCACACTGGTCAAACTTTTGCCAACAGAATGCATTTATTTAATTTTTTGGTTAAAATTAAATTTAAAAGCATGCTTACTATAGCAATTATTTTTGTATTACAGACAAAAAGTGCACCTCTACCAAATTTTCTTTTTAGGATTTTTAAAAATATATTTTTATTGATTTCAGAGAGGAAGGGAGAGGGAGAGAGAGATAGAAACATCAATGATGAGAGTGAATCATTGATGGGCTGCCTCCTGCACACCCCCCACTGTGGATCGAGCCCGCAAACCAGGCATGTGCCCTTGACTGGAATGGAACCTGTGACCCTTCAGTCCGCACGCTGACGCTCTATCCACCGAGCCCAGCCAGCTAGGGCTCTACCAAATTTTTTTGACTTGAGGCAATAAACAACGGTGGAGCAAGATAACTTTGAGAAGACGTGCCCTTTGAAACGTGGAGAGTAGCAGATACAGGAGCTGGTAGCTAGTGGGGCCCTGGTGTGGTGAAGCAGACACCTGCCCCCAGAGAGCTTTCGGCTGTTGTCAGCACCACCAGGCAGCAGGCCCCAGCAGGGACTTAGCCAGCGATGCTAGGATGTAGCGATTGTCAACCCCTGTATCGCAAGAATTTGTAAAACATGCAATATCTGACAGCCAGGGCCACTGACCTCTTTTCCCTTAGATTGTCAAATAAAATGACAACAGCCAACACAACAATAGCCATCCGGTGTGAACGAATCAAAATTATACCTTTTTTTTTTTTTCCTGTCAGATTGGCAAAAAATATATTCTTTGGTGTGCTGCAGAATTTTAGTAATTAGTTTGTGTGCCATGAGATAAAAAAGGTTGAAAATGGCTGGTTTATAAGAATTTATTGCACTGTCTGCTGTTCAGTGTGATCGGCAGTGTCTGTTACTGTTTCTCCTTTTGATTTTCTATAATAGAAGTCTTTCTTTTTCATTAATTTGGCCTTAAGAGATCAATAAGGCAAATAGTAAGCAGACTTTTCTAACTGAAGGAGGTGCTAAAATGTCATTAATTTTTTCACCCCAGTCTTCTTTCCCTTCCTTCCTTCCTTCCTTCCTTCCTTCCTTCCTTCCTTCCTTCCTTCCTTCCTCTTTTTTTCCACTTTTCAAAATAATTTGAGGTTTTATGGCAGTGGTTCTCAACCTTCTGGCCCTTTAAATACAGTTCCTCATGTTGTGACCCCCAACCATAAAATTATTTTCGTTGCTACTTCATAACTGTAATGTTGCTACTGTTATGAATCGTAATGTAAATATGTGATATGCAGAATGGTCTTAGGCGACCCCTGTGAAAGGGTCGTTCGACCGCCAAAGGGGTCGCGACCCACAGGTTGAGAACCGCTGTTTTATGGTAATACTTTATTTTTGTTTTGAAAATTACTTAGGCTCCTAAAAAAGTGTAATTAAGGATTGCTTGGGTACCATCATTTTATTACAAACATATTATCCATAATCTATAGAAAAATCAGTAACTAACTTGAAGCTGTGGAAATATTGTTATTATAGATCCTGACTAATGCTGCATATGCCCCCTTTTAAAATGAGAAAATAACCTTCAGCTCCTTTAAAATGTAGAGTTTGGCATTTTACTAAATTTCATAGGGAGAAAATGTAATGAGTCAATAAACCCAATGTGGAGGCTGGTTATTGTCACATAAATTAATTTGCCTGCTAAATGATCAGACTCACATCCACCTTTTTCCCCACCATCTGCCTCACAACAAAGTTGGCATTGTACTCCTTTGAGGGAAAACTGTAAAAATGTCATTACTTAAAGGCTTATTATCCACCAAGTCATGCTAAACCCCAATTTCCCTGTACTTGCTGGCTGATCAGGTAAAGAACAGAGTTTGGAATTTCTCTTCCCACTCCCCCCCTCTGCCCCCGCCCATCCCCAAATTATATACACCAGTGGTATGCCTCGAGGCATCTCTTTGTGTTGGGCTATTGTCCAAACGAGAGTGCCGCCATGTGACCTTGGCCTCCTGCTTGGCAGGCACCCTCATTTAGCGGGAAGATGGCAGGCCACGTTTCCATGGCTCGATTTTGACTTGCCTCTCCCAACACTTGTGATCTGTGAAATCTCTCCTGACTGTCACACTGAGTGAGCCCGTCCCATTTCTCTGTGCAATCAGGCACCTGGCAGGCTTTGCCAAACAGAATGCTGGTCAGGGAGGGGGGTGCTGGAGCCAGATTTTTGCTTGAGCCAAGTTCTAAATATGACCCTGATGGAATCCAAAGGCCAAGATAATCCTGATCAGGATCTTCACACAATCCTTGTTTGAGTGGAGAAGGGAAAATATGCATCGTGAGGAGAGCATGGTAGCTATAAAATAACTGTTCAATATTTAAAGGTTTGTAAGTCGGAAGCTAAATACAGAGTCACAAGCAGTGGCCTTTTACCAATAGCTAAGCTGTGGCCCCCAGTGGCAGGCAGTGCTTTTGACTGCTTGCTTTTTCATTTGTGTTCTTCTCTAGCAATCAAGGTAGCGTTATATGATCACCAACCCACTCTGTGCTGTATCACTTCTGTTTATGCTTTCCTCTAATGACATGATGTGGATTTCTTGTTAGATAAATCACTTTTTAAAAACAAATATATTTTATTGATTTTTTACAGAGAGGAAGGGAGAAGGATAGAGGGTCAGAAACATCAGTGAGAGAGAAACATCGATCAGCTGCCTCCTGCACACCCCCTACTGGGGATGTGCCCGAAACCAAGGTACATGCCCTTGACCGGAATCGAACCTGGGACCCTTCAGTCCGCAGGCCAACGCTCTACCCACTGAGCCAAACCGGTTAGGGGGATAAATCACTTTTTTTTTTTGGCAAATCTGTGACATATAAATAATGGCAATTACTCAAAGAACAGTTGATAATTACATAACTTGAAAGAACAATGGGGAATATATTTTGACCTCGGATTTTCACAAATATATTGTTAACCTAAAAAATTTGAGGACTTATTATGTTACATATGTAAAAACACACACAGTATAAAGAGAGGTGATCCATGTCCATAGGGCTTCTTGTCTAACTCTAGCAGAACATTCAGACAAGTGAAAAACAATCTACTGCAGCCCGTGATGTAAGAAAATACCAGGTTAGGTGCACTACCCGAGCAGAGTCAGGGTGTCATGGACGACCTCCCGGTGATGGCCCGGGGCCTCCAGGCAGGAGGAGCCAGGGAGCGGGGGACACCACAGCGGCGTCTGCCTCAAGGCCCGTGGGGCTGCCAGCTCTCCCGTGGAATGTGACTTGCGAATGTGCTGGGATAGAGGCAGGCACTCAGTTCTCAAGTTTTCCAAATGTCTTGCAGAGGGTTTTAGAATCTGTTTAGTTGGGAGCCATTGAAGAATTTGAGACAGAAGAATAGCACGATCTGGTAGTAGTTTTAGAAAGCTCATGCATTCCAACAACACTGCAGCAAATATATTGGCATGGGGTGAAATTTGAGGTGCGGAAACCAGACTGGGGGGGCTGTTGTGGATTAATCCAAACCGAAGAGGATGAGTCAGGACTAGGCAGGAACACCAGGAAGAAAAGGAAGGGTGGTTTTAAGATAATGAGTAGAGATAATCCATAGCAACTGGTGAGAATTACATCCAGGGCGAGGAGAGGAAGATGTCAAAGCGGACTCTCCTCTGCCTGTGAATGGTAACTCACGGCAACAGTGTGGAAGGCATTTCCATTTCCAGCCGAAGGTGTAAAAGCAACGAGAGCCCTGGATTAGACAACCGCCTGAAGGCAGACAGTTCACTGTTTTTTTTTTTGGGGGGGGGGAGTGGAGTGGGGAGAAGTAATGAGATTCTGCTATTACAACAGCATGGAGATGAGGCAGAAGGAAAATGACAGAAATCTTATCAAGTATTATTTATGGATCAGCCATCTGGAAAAGCAGAGCAAAAAAAAAAAAAAATGCTAAAGGATGAGGATAGAAGGCAAGTGGGTTCAAGTTCTCGTTGTTTAAACATTGGGTTAAAAAGCAGTGAAATGGCAGAAGAGACACTGAAAGGTGCTAACTATGTCTCCTCTTCGGGGCAATGGCAGTGAGAGGGATCTGGACGTCAGTTGGGAAAGGACTGTGACAAGGACACAGGGACAAGCATGACGGCCCCCCCCCCACCCCCCAGCAGAGAGAGAAGTGCCCGTTCCCGAGGGAGCCAGGTGACTCCAGGCCAGAGGAACGTGTTCCTCCCTCCTCTTCGGGCCCGATTTGTTTATTCCGAGCTTATACCCAGCACCAGTCCCCGAGTCAGCTAGGGAGTCTGGTCTTCATAAAGGGTCTGTTGTTGCTCGGTGAGTTTTCTCTGCAAAATGAGGAAACATCTGGCTGCTCCGAGTGAAAACGCTTCAGATAGTGAAAGGCTGCCAAGTCAAGTTTCCATTGCAGTCAGGTTCATTTGCAGTGTGGGAACGAACTCAGCCATGCCCCAGATACTCACCTCGAGACTTACGCTCTGAACCTGCTACCTTTATTCACTCCAAATTGGATCATGTCTAGATAAACCCTTTCACTTAACACGGCACAGGCTCAGCTTGAGGGACTCCTTTCTAGAGGAAGTTTAAAAATCCCATCAGGGCTTCTCTGTAGTAGAATTAAAGAGGCTCCTTCCCCAGATTAAGGCTGAGGAAGGCCCACGTATGGGCATAATCCCAACCTTTCCAATAGCTTGAGTAGAGGAGAGGGGGATTAGAAAGCATAAGTATTACAGGAAACATAGTGACTACATTTACAAATTATCATGTCTCTTCAGAAAACCTTCCTCTTGTAAAGATATTCTGTGAATTATTTCCATGATCTGCGCCCACTTGTTTATTTGAACGAATCCATGCTGACTGACTCTAGTACCCCCTAGCAGTCTAAGAACCTTTCATCCTGTACTTGGTAAAAACATTTTGGTCATTTTCATACTGTCAGTGTAGTGAGAATAGCAACAATCCATCTAAAACCGTTGCTATCTGATTTTTATTAGGCCACCAGTTCAACAACATCATCAAACTTTTCCAAAAGGTGGTGCTAAGTTAAATTAAATTTTAATTCGACTTCATTTAAATTTTGATTTGATGTTAAGTGTGTTGAAAGTTTGGCACATTTATTTCTTCTAGAAAAGGGCTCTTTTGGTCAAAATGCTTTTTAGTAGTATTGACTCATTTTATTTTGGATCAAGGTTAATTATAATGACTATCTTAGGATATAATTCTAGAAAGTAAATTTTATTGTTCAGGTTTTTTTCTAAACCAAATCCTTTGTCTCTCTATAAGTTGCATTTCTCTTCTTTTTTTAAATATATATTTTTAATTAATTTCAGAGAGAAAGGGAGAGGGAGCAAGAGATAGAAACATCAACGATGAGAGAGAATCATTGATCGGCTGCCTCCTGCATGCCCCCTACTGGGGACCAAGCCCACAACCCAGGCATGTGGCCTTGACTGGAATGTAACCTGGGACCCTTTAGTCTGCAGGTCGACACTCTATCCACTGAGCCAAACTGGCTAGGGCTCTGTAAGTTGCATTTCTGACCATTATTTGTGAATTTCTAAAAAATTTATTCATCTCCAACTTTTTATACTCTATTATTATTTCACTTTATTTTTACTTATTAATTCTCCCATTTTTTCTGTAAAATCAAAAACTGCATGGCTAACACGTCTTTAATTACTACACTATTATCTATACTAATAAAAGCCTAGGTGGTCCTCCTGCACAACGTCGTCACAAGATGGCCACAGTGGAGGCGGGGCCTGGTGGCCACTCCGCGTGGTGAGGCCTGGGGGTCCCGCAGCTCTGTGCGGCATGGAGGAGGCCTGTCCTGGTGTCTCCGCCACCTCGTGCAGAAGAGGTGGGTCCTGGTGGAGGAGGCAGGTCGTGGCAAGGGAGGGCAGTTGTGGGCAATCGGGCCAGCAGGGGAGGGCAGTTGGGGGTGACTGGGCCAGCAAGGGAGGGCAGTTGTGGGCAATCGGGCCAGCAGGGGAGGGCAGTTGGGGGTGACTGGGCCAGCAAGGGAGGGCAGTTGTGGGCAATCGGGCCAGCAGGGGAGGGCAGTTGGGGGTGACTGGGCCAGCAGGGGAGGGCAGTTGGGGGTGATCGGGTCTGCAGGGGAGGGCAGTTGGGAGCAATCGGGTTGGCAGGGGAGCAGTTAGGTGTCAATCAGGCTGGCAGGGGAGTGGTTAGGGGCGATCAGGCTGGCAGGCAGAAGCAGTTAGGGGCAATCAGGCAGGCAGGCAGGCAGGCAGGTGAGTGGTTAGGAGCCAGTGGTCCCAGATTGTGAGAGGGTGCAGGCCCTGTTGAGGGACACCCCCACCCTCTGTGCATGAATTTCGTGTACTGGGCCCTGTAGTTTAATAATAATAAAGTAAAAGCTAGGTCAAATGTCATGGATATATTTAATGTTGAATGAACACAGACACATAGACACAGACACAGACACAGACACACAGACCCCCTTCATCATCATCAATTTACCAGAAGTACATTTGAACGTTTGAGACCAAGGTATTTGTCTTAAAGCCAGTGACACCAGAAAACCTACACTGCACATTCATTATTCAGATCTGTACTAGCAATTCTGAATGGGTACTATTTAAATTGAATTCTGTTTACTCACTTTGATAATAGGATTAAGAAGTTGAATATTGTTTGTTCACTCCTGATGCAAGTACGATTTGCCATTCATGGTTATTGCAACTTGAAAAATTCATAGTGTTTACAGGGCCCAATGACCCTGACTATGTATTTTTAAAGACTTTAGAAATATCCATTCTCTATATGAATATATTTCAGAATCATACTTAATTCAGGGAAGATATAAGACAACCTAACATCTTACCAAAATCTTAGTATACACTTAACTGAGAAAGGGAATGTTAAAGGAAGATAGTATTTTTTCAGAATTGAGACCTTCTGGTACTGTTTGTGTGCAGAGAAAAAAGACTGAGAACAGAGAAAGCAGAAGCCAAGAAAGAAAAGAGAGGATGACAAGTAAAAAAAGTTGCATTTTAGAAATATGCATTTAGGCATCCGCCCTTTCAGAACTTTTTTTACAAAATATTTCACTTTGCAAACTATGTTTCATAAAAGTATTAATATGCTAGATATTCCAAATCCTGAATCCTGAGTAGGGTCAATATCAGGAACTTAAAATCACATTGATGGGTGGAAATATGGTAGAAATATTTAAATATCATTAATAGCACTTAAATCACATTGACATATTCTATTTATTTTGGCACCAAATAGCTCTTTCTACTTCCAGTCAACATAATCACAACTCCTAAACCCATTAATATCTAAGGAAATGTTTGAAGGTATTTGTTCCTCTCTTTAGAATTTTGTGCTTTATTTTTAAACAAATATTTTTTTAATATTATTGGTTTAGAGAGAAAGTGGAAGGGAAAGGGAGAGAAAGAAACATCCATATGAAAGAATAACCTCAATCATCTGCCTCCTGCTCGCCCCCTACTGGGGATTGAGCCGGAAATCCAGGCATGTGCCCTGTTGGGAATCAAACCCTGAAACCTCTCAGTGAATGGGACGATGCTCAACCAACTGAACTACACTGGGTGTTTTTTCTTATGGAAGTAAGACATCTGTTCAATACAGGTAGTAGGTTCCTGATATGGTTTTCTATACATTTTAAAAAATATTTTAATAATTTAATAATTACTTTAAAATATTAAAAGGGATTTTTGTAGGTGCAGAATGATATAAAAATTTTAAAGAGAAACGTTGTCAGAAGAGGGTCTGCACATTTGTCTGTTTCCTGTCCTACCCCTCGGTTGGCATGGCAGGCAGAGGCGCTCTGGGACAGTGCAGTCTGGCACAAACCAAATTTCTCTAAACACGAATTCAGTTCCAGAAAAGAGGACAAGCCTTCTTGAGCCTTGAGACTTCTAACTTCTGAGGTGCTTTTCTATTTGTTTGCTTGAAGGTGTAGCACGGAGGGGTTTAAATTTTTACTAAAATAAGGTGATGATTAGATATAACACAAAATTCTGTTTTACTTTTACACTATAAAATTAAGAATCTTGTTAAACTAGTTCCCTCTTTTTACTTTAAGCTGTAAGAATTACGTGCATTGGAGATGTCAGAGAGACCCAAGTGAACTTATTAGAAGAGAATGTGTTTTATTTTCAAAAGCTTGGTTGATTTTTAATAGACATAAACATTAAGTAAATCATATACAAATATCAGGGTTAAGTTTCACATAGTATTCTGTCATACTCATTAAGATATAATGCAAAGACACCTTGACAAAATCTGACCAGCAGATTTTCTAAAAGATTAATGCATAGCTTCATGTCTTTGTTAAATATATAAAAGTATAAAATACATTATCCATCTACCATCCCAGGTGATCTTTTAAAATAAGAGACAAGTGATGGTTTTCCTCGGTCCCAGCCATAGATTGGCTTCCTAGCTCCTCAGAATAATTGCCAAAGTTCCTAAAAACACACCCCGGGTGACTGGTACTCATAGAAAAGCCTGGGTGTTCTCCTGTTAACACAAATAATTTCACAGAACGCCACCATCCGATAAGGCTATTCGAAGGCCAGGATCCATCAAGACAAAAACAAGACCACTTCATCATCAATTCTGAACACATTCAAAATAACATGTTCAAACCACAAAGTGAGCAAACATCGCCCTCTCCTGGCGAGGAGAAGTAACTGCAGCGTGCGTGTGTGTGTGTGTGTGTGTGTGTGTGTGTGTGTGTGTGAATGTGAATCACAGCTTTAACCTTGCTTCCTGTCATGTAACACAAGATTTATTAAGATAGTCACAGAATTGCACCTGCTTCCTGACAGAATGGATCCTAAGCAATACCCCACTTGTTTGAACCCTCCTCCAAAATCATGTAACACAAACCCAAGCCCCATGTTTGCTTCTTCCCAACACTCACTTCCTGAGCCATCCATGGCTTCCTGGGTGCCCATTCTCCCTCGCTGCAAGGAGCAAGGGATCCAACTCCGTTCAGCACAGGCGTGATATCATGTGGCATTTTTGCCTTTTGCTATTAAATATAAAAACAAAAAAACCCCCAAATGGCTTCTAATCACTTTTTCGTCTAATGTAATGACATTTTAAAATTAATGTTGAAGATAAGACTACGGACATCACATTTAAAATCTACACTGTCAGAGGTGAGTCCAAGATGGCAATTCAGGACACCCTGCTGTGCACCTCACACAAATATGATTTCAAGTGTCAACTGGAATGGAAAAATGTAAAAAGTAAAATAAAATCTCAACGCCTTGGTCCACCAGCCACAGGAATAGTTCTTGGTATTGGTATCTGGGCATCCCTTTCTGGAGGTTTCTGTTCCTCGGTACCTAGTTAACGATTCCTTATGCGATAGTCTCGGCTAAACTAACATGTGTGGCTCTGTTTCCTGACTTGACTCTGGAAAATATGCAGACATATGTGTGATGAGTGGGTCCAGAAAGTATACCTAAGAAATAGACCATTTTGGGTGTGGCCTTAGGCCTGCGTGCAGTGTGGAGCTCCTTACCAGTAGGAGCTAGTCACCCAAGGGATGTAGGAGCATCCAAATGAATCATAAACAACCTCCTGTTCTTGGCAGTAATTAAACGGCTGCAAAAGGAAGGGACTGCTGACATGGGCCATTGGGCAGCAGTGGAGTCAACGCAACCAGGGCCTGGAACAGCTTCTTCTAAGGGCCCTGGAGCCCTCACAGACAGAAGATGAGCGGCCCAGGTGTGTACACTCTCATCGCAGTCCCAGGGCCAGAGAGCTTCTAGAGCAGCCTCCAGGGGCTCCATATTTCCCGTAGCTATACAGCCACCCTGCTGAAAAGTACACACAAAACGTCACAGGGGAGATTGCAGGACTGCAGTGTCAGTTAAAACCACAGCCAGCTGAGGCTCCTGAGCAAATGTCAGGGACATCGCGATGGAATCACACAAAGCTGAAACTCCTCAGTGCGCAAGTCTCTCTGATCTTTTCTTGCCAGTTGTAGTCAGGCTTCTCCAGAGAAACAGTAAGATATAGACAGGCAATAGGTGATAGATAGGTGATAGATAGAGAGTTAGATGATAGATAGATGGATATAGATGATAGATAGATATAGATGATAAATAGGTGATAGATAGATGATAGATAGATGGATATAGATGATATATATATATATATGTATATGTATATAGATATAGATATAGATATAGATATAGAGGATAAATAGGTGGTAGATAGATAGATAGATAGATAGATATAGATGATATGAAGAATTGGCTCACATGATCACGGAGTCTGAGAGATCCCCAAATCACCCATCTGTAAGCTAGAGATTCAAGAAAGCTGGCAGTGTCGTTTGCAGGCCCGAGACCTGGAGAGCCAATGGTGTAAATGCCGTCTAACTTCTGACATTGCTGCTCTGTGAAAATGGAGTGTCTGCCTTTCTGAGTTTTCAGTTCTGCAAGACTAGTGAATAGTTGTTACATACCTTCGCTCTGTACAAACCCTGGTGTGGTTTCTACTTCCTGACTGTCCCTTGACTGTCACAGGGGGCAAAATAACTGTGAACTTGGGGGATTTGGGCACAAAACCTGGTGCCTCACTTACTAGCTGTATAACTTTGGGTAAACTCTTCGTTCTAAATCTTAGCTTCCTCATCTGTAAAAGTGAGATAGTAACATTGCCTAAAGCTTGTAAGAATGAAGTGATAAAATTAAAGTAGAACAATTTATTCATGAAACCACATCTCACATATAAAGACGTAAAACAATACTTTTCTACCATAAAAAACTCTTAGAAGGAGCTCAAGACACTGTCGCATTTGTAGAAATAAATAGAAAGTATTTATTTTCACTGTAAAACCACTCTATATTGTTTGAATTTTCTACCACAGGTGTAATACTTTCATTTTATTTTTTAAGATTTTTTAATTGATATTTAGAGAGACAGGAAAGGAGAGGGAGAAGGAGAGAGAGATGGAGAAACCTCGATGTGAGAGTGAGACATCAATCAGCTGCCTCCTGTGTGCCCCCAACCAGGAATCAAGCCCACAATCCAGGCATGTACCCGACCGGGACTTAAACCGGCAACCTTTAGGTGCACTGAGCCACACCAGCCAGGGCTCATTTTATTTTTAAAATAGCACAGAGATGATCTGGGCAGTGGATTCTGAGTCATTTTGCTTTCTCATAATATTTTCTACGAAAATTTTGTAAATGCTTGAGTAATGGGAGAGGGGCACATTAAGAAATGTTAACTCTTTTTGCAGGTCCTAAAGGGTCTGGTGACATGTTCTGTGTCCGATTCTGTCCTGTGTCCCAGCTGCTGGCCCATGGAACCCCAAGCAGCCTCGGCACCAGGGAGGACAGGCACCCAGTTTGTGAAAAGCAGGGCGATTCTCTGCTTCAGTAATTGTGGCTTTTAGTCACACAAGGAATGTTGCAGGTCTGTGCTGGATGAGGCTTGCTTCCAGTGTATTGTACATTATTCTATGAGGCATTCTTCATTGTTCCACATTTGTGTGAAAGATAATGTCTTCAGGAGGCTAGAAACAGATTGTGGCTAGGGAGTTCAGCAAAAAGAATTGATTCAAAAGCATGCGTACTGATTATGATCCTTATTGGAGCAGGGGCAGAAAAAGAACTGGTTATGTATTAGCAAAAATCAAATTGTGATTTAAAGACATTAATTTGGTTAACCAAATGTATGCATGTGATTAAAATGCAATATTGCTGTGATTATAATGCAATCAGCAAATTATTAAACTGCAATCAAAATGTAAACAAGTCTTATGTGTCTGCCAGAAGTCTCCTCATCTCATTATTTTAACTCAATTGGTAAACTAGTTTTCAGTAAATAGACTGTCATATTTCTCAGCTGTCACATTTTATCTTTTTTCTTTTAATTTGTTAACTGAATGAAAATATCACAGGGACATTTTTAAGGAATGTAGTGTATCTTTCCAGATATAATTTTTAAAAGTCTACAAATCAGGGCTTATCAGTATTATTGTATAAAATTTGATCTGCTAAAAAGAAAAAAATATATTTAAACATCTTGTTCACTTGTCTATAACACAACGATTTAGCAATACGCTAATGAATGATAAGCTTAACACTTTTCATTTTTGGTAAATTAGCTTACAAATTAATTTTTAAAAGGTTACAACATATACATGTGCTTAACACTAGCATTGTATATAGCTACACTTGTAAAATATTTTAATGCAGGTGACTGTTAGACGTTAAAATTATAAAATCTACAAAATGTAACCATCAAAACAGTGCATTTTATTTAAATTATACATGCTAAGCATATCCCTAGCTTTATTTGCTCTGCCTACATTTTAAAAAATTCCTTGCTGATTTTCTGATCCTAAATCATACAAGAAAGAAGTGCTCTAAAATATTTCACCCATTTTATTCCAGTACATGCCCTTAAAAACATAAAAAATTTCACCAAAAATATATCCTACTTTTAATTTTAACTTAAAATTATAGCTCCTATTGTCTAATCTGGACCATCTTCTCCAGGATTCTTAGGATTCACATAACCTAAGCTTTGTTCTTCACTGGAAAACTGCTAGAAACAAACTGTAGCTGTGATGTTGTAATACAGGTAGGTTGAGCTGCCTTCAAAAGTTGAGACACAAAGAGCTACTTCATTTAAGCAAAACAGAATGCGCTAGAACTTTTTTCTTATTCTAGGGTGGGTCCCAGTGGCAATTATGGTGTTTGAGAGCAAGCACTGTCTGTCTCCAGGACTGACGTTTGAAGGCATCTTAAAACTCAGCTGCTTCTTAAAGGTATTGCAATTTTTTTCTTTCCTTTCTCTGTTAAAATAATCTATACAGTTAAAACAAAAAATGGCTAAAATATAACCTTTTGTGATTCTAATCTTTAAACACTTGAAAGTTATATATAAAATTAATGTATAAATATTAGTAGGTATTCTATTTTTTCATACAAAATTTTCATGAATCTGTTTTTTTCCATGTTTGTCTTTTAATTTACAATAAAATATTTACTTATTCATTCTATAGTTAATAAAATTTGAATTGTTTCTAGTTGTTAATACATTATGCAACCATCTGTATACAAACAGTTTCCCCCACCTTTAGTATAAGTAAATAAAATAAATTGTTGTTGCAACCCACAAACCAAAAATTAAGAAATCATATTAAAGAAATCTCATTGAATTTTTAAGAATAGACTATATCAAACATTAATAATTTGCATCAGGCAATGTTCTAAGTGTCTTATACATAATAACTTTTAACCCATAAAACAACCTCATACAGGTGGGATAACCAAGTTACAGACAAAGAAATCAAAGAACAAAAAGTAAAGCAATTAGCCCCAGGTCACACAGACAATGTATGGAAGACTGACACTCCAGCTTGGGCCTTCTGGGGTCAGAGTGCACACTTTAACAGTTATACTGCACTCTCTTTAATGAGTATATAAGTAGAGGATCCAATAAGTAAAAAAGATTGATTTAAGATAGTGGGCTAAAAACAAAATGATAGGAAATGAGAAAAGAAGGAAGAAAAGAAGGAAGAGAGAAAGGGAACGAGGCAAGAAAGGAGGAAAGAAGAAGAAAAGGGAGGAAGGACAGAAACAGGAATTCCGAAATGGTGCTGGGAGGCAGGAAATGAGCATCAGTGGAAGAGAACTTGTGATGAATTCCTGAATGCTGAGGCAGTGATGTGAATCTCATCCTGTGGAGCAGACAGAGTGGTTGAGAGCTCCCTCACCTCTCTCTCTCTCTCTCTCTCTCTCTCTCTCTCTCTCTCTCTCTCTCCCTCCCTCCCCCTCCTCCCAATAGCTTTCAGCCTTTGGCTTAGACCAGAGCCTTAAATCTGAACCACGATTCCTAATGGGGAATAAATATCTGAGAGAGAGGGAAGTGTATCTCAAGATCTCAAGACCCTCTGGATTATCATGACTGCTGGGGTCCAACCCCAACAGGTCCAGGGGTCCCCAAAGGCGTGGACGGAGTTGGCGAAGAAGGAATGACACGGAGACAGCGTTCAGTTGATCAGCAGCCTAGCCAGGATCTCCAGCCAAGTTCTGTTTAGGGTCTCCAGCCAGGTTCTGTGTCCATGGTCTCTTGCTAGGTTCTCCAGCCAGGTTCTCCAGGTTCTCCAGCCAGGTTCTGTCCAGGTTCTCCAGCCAGGTTCAGTCACCAGGTTCTAGTCAGGTTCTCTTGCCAATTTCTGTAGTCAGGTTCAGTCCAGGATCTTTTGCCATGTTCTCTCGCTAGGTTCTGTCTCTAGGTTCTGAGGCCAGTTTCTGTCCAGGATCTTTTGCCATGTTCTCTCCAGCGAAGTTCTTCTGTCTCTAGAGAACGTTCTGTGTAGGTTCTGTGCCAATTTCTGTCTCTCTCTCTGTCTCCTAAGTTCTGTCTGCTGTTGTCTTGTTTCAACTGTATTTATACCAGTTGATTCTGATCCTATCAATCTCTATTACAAAGGTTAGGGCGTTTCTTATCTCCATTCCAGGGAGTAAAGATTATGTAGCTTAAGCATGATTGTTCATAGTTAAAGTGATTAATTACCCGCCTGGCACTTAGTTGAGGGGTTTTATTCCCTCCCTAACTTCAGGGGAAAATCCCTACCTGGGGAAACAACCTTTCTCAGAGAGGAGACCTTGGTTAAAACACATAGTGCCAAGAAGGTGAGCAAACATATTAAGAACAGTATGCCATATATGCCAGGTCCCTTGAAACAGCAAGCATGGACCGGCTCCAGGCAAATGACAAGCATAAAAGAGAAAGAAATAAAGTTTTTGCCCAGAATGAGAACAGTGCACTGCTGGGGCTGACCAGTAGACCCTGAGTGACAGATGAATGGATTACTCTGACACATGTTTCTGTGAAAGAGAGGGCTAAGGGGCTGCTTGGCTATAGGAGCAAACAGCCTTGTTCGCCTGCCTCCTTAGGCTTTTATTGTAACAACAGCTTGAACTAAAATTAACTATTAGATGCTAACAGCAGGGTAAGCATCCTTGAGAAAGCACATGCTTCTACAAGGTCAGGTTTAAAGGTTAAACATAGAGATTCCAGTAAAACACCTGGGGGTTCGGACTTGTTTGAAAAAGTCAAGGCAGGGCTGCCGCCTTCAGCAGGGTCTCCCTGGAGGCCCCCAACCTTTCAGAGAATCCTCCTTACAGACTTTCCAACCAAGCCCCGTGCTTCTCCACAGCACAACCAAGAAAGATGGCTTCACTTGGTCCTGTGGGATCCTCAGCTGCCTGACTGTGTCATGCCCATAGCCCTAAAGTGAAGTTGCCATGTGTGTATCTTACCCAACTTACTGACCTGCCTGAAGTCAGCTTTCTCATTCAAGGGAGAAGTCATTGGGAAAATGGACAAAAAATCACAGGAAAACACACAGCAGCTCCCAGCAGGGCAGTGGGGAGAAACATCAACTGGAACAGTTAATCCTTGAAAGTCTACAGGGCTTCATGAAACAGAATAATTTAGGAAAAAAGTAATTAAAATTTATCAAATAATTTGAGAGAATAATGCATTAAAAAGAACAGTTATCTATGGGGAAAAGAACAGAAACAGGAAGTTAAAATGTGACCATTTCCTGGAGGTTCCATATCTTAACAATGGTGATGGTTAAATGACTGTGTGCTTTAGTTAAAATTCATAGATCTGTGTACTAAAAGGACTTATGTAATTTACTCTATGCAAGTTATACTGAATATACATGACTTTAATATAGTTTTAAATATGATTGTAATTTTTAAAAGTAATTAAAATAATTAAGTGAAAAAATGGCACAAGTACATTAAATTAGTAATCTAAAAGAGTATAAGGGCAAAGTCAAAACTTCTCCACAAACATAAAATAAAAAGACAAAAAGAAGAACAATATGAGAAAACATTTCACAAGGAGGAAGGAAAAATCCATAGTCCAGTTGCTTTTAGTAGAGGAGTTCCAGAAGGAGAAAAAAAATGTAGAGAAAGAAAGTGAATAAGAACAGTATTTCTCTGAGCTAAAGAGAGGCACAAGTCCTTACGTTCAAACAACTAGTCAAATGTCAAATGGGCTAAGTAATCAGACCATTACCTTCTAGAAGAAAGCACACCTGGTCAGCTATTTGGCACTGGTCCTGGCGATGAGGTTTTGGGTCTAACTCCAAAAGCAAAGGCAACAGACGGCGAAAACAAATGAGCTGGACTACTGTACCCACCCTTATTCATGGTTTTGCTTTCCGTGGTTTGAGTTACTTGCAGGCAGCTGCAGTCTGAAAATATTAAATGGAAAATTCCAGGTATAAACAACCCATACGTTTCCAGGTGCATGCTGGTCCCACACCCACACGTGGTGGATAAAAATTGGGAGGGACATCTTCGCTGCAAAAGTCCCTCTGAAGAGTGAGGGGCCCCACCCCAGGGTTCCAGAGTCAGAAGGAGGGGTCTCCATGACTCCTGGCGGTAGAAACCAGTGGGGACTGAGACAGAGGGAGACAGAGGGGCTGCAGGAGGCCCAGGCAGTCAGTGGAAAAGGGCCCATGCCCACACGTACTCGAACTCACTCTTTCTGTGTTACAGCCCGGAGGCAGCAGCTCGAGAGGCACTGAGACATACGGGGAGTCCGTCCAGCATTAGGGCGAGAGCTGGCGGGCAGCTTTCTCCCAGACAGCTGGCCATTGTGTCCTTGGTGAGCCCTCCCCGCACAGGGAGGGCAGGTGGGTGCTGTATCTGAGATTCCATCAACTTGGCTCTTCCCCGAGGTCACGGAGCTAATGGATGGTGGTGCTGGGAGGAGGACCTGGGCCAGCTGCCTCCTGAACCCACATTGTTAATTAACCCCCAGGCCTAGCCCCTTTCACGGAGGACAGAAGTGTACCAGTCTAAAGCAATCGCTTATTGGATAGCAGTGGAGAAGCTCAAAAACCTCCGGTAGATAAGAGGTAGGAAAAAGGTACTGGTTTTAATCATCTTGTATGACTCAGCTTACTTTACCGGCATCTATACACTGGCATCTATACATCTATATCTCTCCTTTACAACTTTGGCTGTGAAGGCACTGTAGCCAGAGGGGAGGGGGGCTGGGAGGCTGGGTGCAAAAGGCGGTCATTACAGAATAGTCACGGGGATGTAAAGGACAGCATAGGGAATATAGTCAATAATATTGTGAAGACGATGTACGGTGCCTGGAGGGTCCTGAAAATATCAGGGGGAGCACTTTGCAAAATATGTGATCGTCTAACCACTGTGCTGTACACCTGAAACTAATACAAGGTTAATAATCAATGCCAACTGGAATTGAAGAAATAAAGGGCACTGCAAGCACATTTAACTGGATGAGCGTCTGTCTTTGATGGTGCCTTGAAGTGTGAAGATACTATTGTCATTTCCCACCACAGCTACTTATTGTGAAAATCCTATTAGGATAATATTGTGGTTTTCATCAAGAAAACATATGCTCCACACCTAAAAGGTTCAGAAAGCTCATAGAGCTCTCATCACTGACGTTTCAGAAGTTTAAAAATTCATCACCCGCTTAGAGAAATGCTGCCAGCCTTTTCATTTGTTGTTGTCTTTTTAATAGAATGGGAACTGTGATATAAAAGGAATAAACATTTAAAATAGAGACCTCGCCTTTGCTCGAGGGACAAACAAGTCAAAGGATTCGGTGAAGAGAAAACTCTTGGGCCTCATTTCTTCTTTATTCACATCTCTCTGCAGGGCCCTTAGAGTCTTCTGCCCAAACAGGCTTTCTGCCTCCTGTCTGGTACTCACTGTCCTTGGTTCTTGCACTGGCATCTGATGGGCGTGTGCGGTGCCCAGGTTCACTGCCAGGTGTCTGGGTTGTTCAGCCAACTTGGCATTGGCACCAATCTATAATAATAAAAGGGTAATATGCTAATTAGACCAGACATCTTCTGGACATCATTCCAGATGTCCTTCCTGGTGAAGCCGGGGTGGAGGGAAGCCAGCCTGGGTCCCAGATGCTTGCAGGCAGCCCAAGGGAAGCCAGCCCAGGTCCTGGGTGCCTGCCGGTTCTGGAGGAGGGAAGCCCGGGTCCCGGGTGCCAGAGGGAAGCCGGTGCTGGCAGCTGGGGGAAGGAAGGCCTGCTCTTGCACGGATTTTTGTGCATCAGGCCTCTAGTTATAAACTACAGTAGAAATTCAGAAATGAGGGAGAAGCTTAGAGGCAATTGAGAAAAGCAGGTGTTGTCTTTATTTAATAGGGGTGAAATAAGGTAAATGAGAACTAGAGTGAGTTTATAAAGATTGGATAATGCATTCATGGCAGAGATGTTCAAACTCAGCTTTTTCTTTTTCTTACATTCCAAATGCTATGCTTTTTATATAGTATGTCTAAATCAATATTTAGAATAGCATTAATACTGTATTGTGGGTTGATGTAGATTTATTTAAGAATATAGTGTTACAACCAACCTCCAAAGTTACTTTTTGAGGAGATTTTGCAATGTTCTTTTTCTGCTATGTTCTCTTTGTATAACTATACCCCTATCTGATTTGTTCCTACTCCTGCTTACAGATGTTTAGTTATAGCTATACTGGATACTATCTATTTTACTATATGTAACCAAACTGATCTTCTACACTCTTAATATCAGATGTAAGAATTAGGTGTTGTTTGAAACAACAAAATGATTATAGAAAACATAGGCAGGAATGTACTTATTAGAAAATTACAAACTCATTAAATAGAATGAAAAGCTAAATAATCAAGTCTTCGGAAGGACAGACACTGGAGTTTTGGATGTCAGAACCAGGAATTAATGGTCATCTGTTTTTCTTGATAATTGTTTTATTGTCGTAAAAGACATGTCACGTAAAATCTGTCATTGTAACCATTTTAGAGTATATACCCAGCGGCATTCACATTGTTTTGTAACCATCACCATTACCTCATTTCAGAACATCACCCCTGAAAGGAAACCCCTACCTACTGAGCTTTACGGCCATATCTCCTCCGCTCCCCACCAGACTCTGCCAACCCTGAACCTGTGTTCTCTCTTTATAAATCCGCATGTTCTGTGTATTTTACAGGTGGAATCATAGACGATATGGCCTTTTGTTTCTGGCTCCTTTCATTTAAGATGTTTTCAAGGCTCATTCATGTTTAACATGTACCACCATTTCACACTTCTTTTCTTGGGAAGGGGGGCACAATCTATTTTATTGAGAGCCTTCAGGGAAGGGTCGAAGCTCTGGGAGGACAATGGATCCGACGTCCTGGGCCGGGCAGATCTCGCAAGCTTTACAGCCTCCGAAAGCCACACCTTTTTAATGGCTGAATACTATCCCATGTATGGATATAACACATTTTGTCTATTCATTTATCAGATTTAGGTTGTTACCATAGTTTTTTTTGGGGGGTTTTGCTGTTGGTCACCTCCATCTAAAACCACATGCTCACCTGCGGTGTACATTCTTGGGAGAGTCAATCTCACTGGCTTAACTTAGGTTGTGTGTATTGCTGTCACTGGAGAGGGAGTGCTGTGAGTGTATTAACAAGATTAAACTTGCTTTGCTAAAACAATGCGGAGCCAATGGATTATTCAAGAGAACATCACTCCAAGGTTATAACAGTCAAGATCAAGGAGGTTGGGAAGTTCGGGAACAATGCAGAAGCTCTGTGGGAAAGCATGGGTACTGTTCAGAACAAGGGAAGGGTGGCACCTTGAAGAAAGAGAAGGCAGATCCCTACCTGCCATACATTTGACGTCAGAGAATATATGTTTCCTATTATAATGTAAAATATTAACTACCCTGGCCAGTGTCCTTAATTATCCTGAGGCTGGGTTAGAGACAGTGGAGGCAGAGAAAAGGGGGGTGTATGACGACGTGGAGAGCAATATACTGGAGAGTGAATATTATAGAGCACCCAAGTTACAGACGCCTCATGGGAAAAGGAAGTAGATGCTGCATTCAGTCCTTTGAAAATGGCAGCAAGCACTTTGGTTATGGTTTCTCTGTAATGAGTTTGTAGCATAGAGATTTGGCTTGCTACTTTTTAATTTATATTTTCTAATAGATTACCACCAAAATCATAGAGTCTTTAGATTAAGTTTAAACTTTATAAATATTATGCAAAAGGTCCTGAAAAAAATAAGAATGGGAAATTGGAATTGACTATATTTAGGTTATATCCTTGTATGTCTGCAGATACATTTTATAATGCATTTCGTGCAGTATTAATCCATCAAAAGATAACAGAGAATAGAGGATAATAGAGAAGAAGTGGGATCACTGGGTCAAATGGCAGTCCATATTTGTTTTTTTGAGGACACTCAACACTGTTTTGCATAGTTTTTGTTGTTGTTATGTGTTTTGTTTTTTCTGTAAGAAGCTTTATTTGGTCCCATGCATGGGAGAGGGCTCCAGGGGGGTTAACAGGATGGCTAGGGGTTTCAGGGAGAGGCTCAGGCAAGAGCCAGGCACCACGGGGTGCAGAGCGGCCCTCAGAGGCCTGGGCTCCACGGGCTGCTGGTCGGGCTGGAGGGGAGCCTGCGGAAGAGCTCCTCGCCCAGCCCCGCCTGGGCCCAGCCTGCGGAGGGAGGCAGGTGTCGGCCATCTTCTGGGTGAGCGCCACCTGCTCGCCCGGAAGTGGCTCTGCGGGAAGTCACCGAGCGGAGGGGTGCGGACGGAACCGGGCCTGCGCTCCAGGGTCAGGTTCTCCGGGACCAGGGCGGCCTCCATGGCGCCCTGAGTGTCGCCCGCTCGCCCTGGGGAGGCCTCAGCCCGTCCTGGAGAGAGCGCGCCCCGCTGGTTGCTCTTTAGGAGCCGCGGCCGCCCTGGGGCTGCTGCCCCGCCAGCTCCGGGAAGAAGGGCCGCGCCCCGCATGGCCACCTCGTCCTGGAGGAAAAGAGAGGTAGGTGTCGGCGCAGACGCGGGGCCAGGGGCAGATGGCAGCCTCCGCGGTGGGATGATTCTGACGGATTTGGGAGCTCATGGTTGTTCGGCAACAAGGAGTTAAGGTCAAAAAGACAGAATGGCGTTGGCCGGTCCGGAGGCCGCGGAGGCGGAGGGGTTCCGAGGCGGCGACTGGAGGAGCCGGGAGGGTGGCGGAGGCTGAGGAAGGCGCGTCCCTGGGTCTGTCCGTCCGAACGCTGTGGAAGAACAGGGTCAATTTGGTTGAGACTTTTAATAAAACATTTTTTTTTGTGATTTTCTAAAAGATGTACTTTGTCATGATGATTTCAGGTACTGAATCGTCTGAGACTGGCTTGCACTTGGATTTCATCCGGGTGTGAAGCCACATGTTCATTAGCCATTCCGTCTAGTGCGTTGCTTTGCCATATGATTTCTACTGCCCCTCCTCCCATTCCTCAAGTAGCACATTCCCACCCTGGCTGGTTTGGCTCAGTGGGTAGAGCCTTGGCCTGCAGGCTGACCGGTCCGGGTTTGATTCCGGGTCAGGGCACATGCCTGGGGTGTGGGCTCCATCCCCAGTAGGGGGCGTGCAGAAGGCAGCCAATCCATGATTCTCTCTTCATCATTGATGTTTCTATCTCTCTCTCCCTTTCCTTTCCTCTCTGAAATCAATACAAATATATTAAAGAATAAAATAGCACATGACTTGAGATATAACATTGTGTGTTGGGACCTCTGAGGGACTTTGTCATCGTTTCTTACCTGCCACCCTATGACACCATGGAGTAAAAAAGTAAATACATAAAGCTAAGATGCTGCTATGATTGGTTTAAAATACTCTAAAAGCTTTAGGTCATGGCTCTGTAACTTCAAAACTTGGAATATTTTACTGACTTCAAATTCACTGAACTGTAATTTCACAGTTGCTTAAAGATTTAAGGTTCATGTTATTCCACTCAATAAGCTACCTATGTAGATATATGAGCTTTGATTTGTTGGTTGGAGGGTTTCAATTATAGTAAAGGTAATTGTATTTCATTCTGAAACAAACTTTCATTCTCTGGATAATTACATTCGGAATGAAAAGAAAATATTAAAACCCTTGGTTACCCTGAAGATCTGCTTTTCGGGCACTTTGTTATTCTGGCCTCATGATGGCACCAAAGGGCAGGAAATTATATTTTGAATTCCCCTTCACTTTGAATTGTAATAAAAAAATAAAAAATAAACTAGCAAAGGACAGCCAAGATTTCTAAGCCTTTCCTATAAAAAAGGTTGGAGGGGTTGGCACAGTTTTGGGTGTGTCCCCTTTGGTATAAATGGTTACAGTTCCCTCCTAGACACTTTCTCCTTTTTCTCAAATTATTTTGTCTCTTCTCCCAATTCATCTCCTCTGGTGCAGCAAAGAAAAGGTGCTGATGAAAAAAAAAAAAAAAAAAAGAGTTGCTGGATCTAATTATAAACTTGTGTCTGAACAACTTTGAAAGACAGAGAATTAGGAGTCGGCCAATAAGGAGATGAACATGAAAGGAAATATGCATCAAAAAATGTAACAAAATGCCCTTTGGGGTCTTATGTCACTCATTTTATAATTTCTTAGAGAATCAAAATTTAGAATCTAATTTGACACCATAATAAATCTTACTTACAATGAATGGCGGCAATCTCAGCTGTGGTTGTCTCTCTCTCATTGGTGGTGGGACACAGTTAATGTGTGCGTGCCTCCATCTATCAAACCCGAGCTCTGGGCTTCTGTTCCACATTGAGAAAGAATGAAATAAATGTACAACCTGCTCCTTTTCCCTTCTCCAGGGAGAAAACCCAGCTCCAGCAAGAAAATTGGGGTATATCTAAAAACAACTAATAATAACAGTTGATAACAATCAGAAGGCCTTGAAGAGATAAAAATAGTACAAACTGGCTTTTGATTAAGAAAAAAACTTAAAATTCTATATAATGGATTTCTCCCTCAAATGTAAAACGAGAACACATTTTTAATATGAGTAAATAATGTTTGCTTACACAGCCTTTATAACCTGAAATTGACTTCCTCAGTCAAAAATATTTTAACGTTTTCTATGTTTCCTGATAATCTTTTGGGGTGGTACAAAGCATTATAACAATAATGCTTTCTAGTCTTTTCTTTCCAGTCTTTATGGGATTCGGGGCCCTCATGGGCTGTTGTGCATAGTGAGTGTTGGTATCTTCTTCTACCTCCCATCACAGCACCTTTCTTTTCCCTACAACCACCTTTGGTGAGAAGTACTTTTCTGCTTCCCCGCCTTCACCCCCCACATTGCTCAGATAGTTTTCTTTGCTTTTATGTAGTGAGTATCACTCCTTCCAAAATCACTGCAGGAAACAAAACACACATTGCTGACTTTGGTGTAAGATAAAATAGTTCTCTTCTCCAGCTTTTGTATCAGATCTTGTGTTTGAAAACTTATATTTTCTCTCTGCCTAAGATCCCTGAGATCCTTGAGTTTGGGCATCTGAGAAGCAGGGCTTGAGTCGCTGTCTTGGATCCACTTGGTCTCTTAACTGACTTTTCCTTTTATGAAAAGTTCCTTCTCTATTGGGCACTGTGCTGGGATAGCTAATGGACATTGTTCCTCAATAGTCGGGATACCTTTCTTTGGGAGGTTTTTTGTGTGGATTAGCTCTTAGTGTCTAAATTACCATATTTATTAAGATTATTAGTATTCTCTTTAAAATAAATCCTTAGTGGATTCAGCTTGATGTTTCTATCTCTCTCCCTCTCCCTTTCTCTCTGAAATCAATAAAAATATATTTTTTAAAAATGTGAAGGGAGAACTGTGGGGGGTGAAGCTGATGAGGGCCTATCTGGAAGAGCGTTGTTTTCTGTATTAACAAGATTAAACTCGATTTGCTAAAACAGGGCTTCTCCACCTCCCCCTGCTCCTGAGGGGTGATCGGGGTCCGAAGCCGGCACTGGAGCCATCGCTTGCACCTGTTGCTGGCGCCGGTCCTGATCGCTCGGCATCATTAGTGGGTGTGAGCGGTGGCTGCCAGCCCTGATCGCCCCTCAGGGCTTCTCCACCTACCTCTGCTCCTGAGGGGCCATTGGGGCAGCAGCCACTGCTCACACCTGCTGCTGGCGCCAACCCCAATCACTCCACACTGTCAGTGGGTGCAAGTGGGGTCGGCCCCATCAGCACATGGGAATGGCGGCGGAAGCAGGGCTGCTGGCAGACAGGAGACTGGGGGGCATGGCAGGAGGGGCTGGGTGGGGACGCAGAGGATTGCTTGAGACCCACCCTGTGCCCACTGCAGCCTTGCAGCCCATGGTTCCTTTCAAGGTGCACGAATTCATGCATTGGGCCCCTAGTTTATAATAGGTTCCAGAATAAATATTATTTTACTTCCATCCTCCAACATGATATTTATAAGAGCAAAACAAGTATATATGCACACATATATACAGATATATACACAAATGTAGTCACACATACGTGTGCATGCATATATGATATAAGGTGCACACAAAAATATACATGTATTAGCAGCCTGATATGTGTATTTAGAACCTTTAATATTTCCAAGGCTCTCAAAGAAATACCTAGCACATTGCAAGTGCTGCATGCACACTTCCTTTTTGCAATGCAGTCAGTAATCTAACAAAGTAGATTTAAGGTCCACAAAGAACAATAAAAACACATAGGCCTACTTTGCTTTAAAAAACATCCACTTATTTTCTATACAAGAGGATAAAAAAAGTCCCCACCATGGCTGCAACATTTCTGAAAACATTGTGTGTCTCACGGTCAGTAAATAAGTGCGAAATGAGCGGGATGGAGAATAGGGCTTGTGGACGTTCCGAAGGAGCGATTGCTTCCAGATGAAGTGGAGCGGGTGCTGCACCAGAGCAGGGTCCGAGCTGCGCTTGGAAAAGCGTGCACGGTCGGATAGACAGAGCAAGGAGGGTCCTGCTAAGCGGTGTTATAACAGGAGGGAAAGGTAAAAGTGGAACCGGATTTTCAGCTTTCTCTGCTTGGGGTTTGATAAGAGGAGATGAATACACTTAAGCATGAAGCCAGAGAGAAATCTCCTTTCTCTCTTTGACCTTTGAACTCTCTCACGATCACTGAATATGTCAAAACAAGGTTCCTTGGAAAGTTCTCCCTTCATAATGATATATTCATATCTGTTGCTTACAACATAATATATTGATGATACCATTTTGTATTTACAATATCAAAATGAAAATAAGTAAGTGTGTGTGTGTGTGTGTGTGTGTGTGTGTGTGTATGTACTGTTCTCTATAACCTGGGCTATTCTAATTCAGAAAGAAATAAAGAAAGTGGGGGACTTTTTTATGTCAAAGTAGGGAGAAATATATTGTCCCTATTCAAGCAAAATAACTATCAAGGTACAGGTAAGCATCAGACGACACAGAGCATACCATGTTTCATAAACTTCATGGAAATCTAGCCACAAGGGGTGGCTATGGAGGCATCTGTCTCCTCAGAAAGCAAAGCTCGGCTCTCCATCCTCAATCAGCTCTGTTACCCATATGACCTTAACTGGCAAGAGACACACTCTTGTATATGTTGGCTAATGAAAGGTACGGAACAATTTAATCATTAGTAAGGTGTGTAATTCACAGAACTTTAACCTAAGGGAAATGAAATTAGGAGTGGATGTCTGATGGGGGAAAAAAATCTCCTAACTGCACATCCAAGCTGAAGAGAAAAGATTTGGGGATTTTCTGCTGCTCAGGATTATCTGCACCAGTGAGCGCCTCTATTACTTCTTGTAACCGAGTGTTGACTTAGTTTGTCTGTGAGAAGCCTACCCCAGCTGCAAGGATATGTAGTAATTACAATAGATTTAGGTTATCTGTCAATGTAACCCCCCGAATCAATTATGTATACAAATAAAAGCATTTTATTTCCTGTTTTATGTGGTCAAATTGCTTTGAAACATACTCAAGGTGAATTTGGGGTTAATATATATAAAGAGAATGCATTAGCAAATACCAGATTGGTGAAAATGAGCTGGATTTCATTTTCTCTAAATAATGTAGCTTCATCTGCTAATATGCACCAGTTCAATCTATGATATTTATTACACACTTTTTGTGAGCAAAGTCCTGTGATTGCATCACCTGAGGAGTTATTTAGATGTGATTAAAGGCTAGAGTTTCAGCTGGACAAGCCCACAACGTTTGTGGCTCCACTTTGCACCTTAAAACTTGCATTTGCACCTGCACGAGGCTGAAATGAATCGCAAGTCTGCACATGTGTGTTCCATTATTCATTTTTTATGAGCAGATGTGGGTGATGTGGGCAAAAACTTGATGCATCTTTAATTGAGAAAACCTGTGGAAAAGCTATCCCTAAATCTCTCCTGGGGAATTGATTTAGAACACGACACACCGTGATTTGGAAACTACGAGTCAGACCCAAATGTTGACCAGACAACCTAAACTTGAACATAGGCTGTCAGAAATGAATATTAAGGACATTAATCCTCAAGATTTCCTTTCTTTCAAAATTTCTCTTTGAATAATGCTGTGTCCATTAGTTTTTTTTTTTTTTTAAATGTTCACTCTAAAAATAATATAAACCATCAGGATTAAAGACATAAAACCCAGTGGCGTTTATTTATAGCAAAAATAAATTGTATCCCAAACTTACTTTTTCAGGCTTCATTCACACAGAAAGAATCTTAGGACTGTGCAATTAAAAGAGATTTCATTTCATTTACACCAATTACTATATATTGACTATTCAGTAGAACAGCGGTTCTCAACCTGTGGGTCGCGACCCCTTTGGCGGTCGAACGACCCTTTCACAGGGGTTACCTAAGACCATCCTGCATATCAGATATTTACATTACGATTCATAACAGTAGCAACATTACAGTTATGAAGTAGCAACGAAAATAATTTTATGGTTGGGTCACAACATGAGGAACTGTATTTAAAGGGCCAGAAGGTTGAGAACCACTGCTGTAGAAAATACTCCTCTAGTTGCTGATTATGAGCAGTGAAGATAAAAGGGGATGAGATACAGACCTGGACATAAAGAAATACATATTTCAAAAGAGCACAACTCATAAAGCGTGGCTTTTCTAGAGCTCATAATAGTGCTATGGCTCCTGCTCAGACAAACTCAAATTGTATAAACAATTGAAAATTAGATTATTTGTTCCCCAAAGCTAATGCTGTATGTATGTAAGCCGGTGGCAGTGGTGGGTGCTGGGGAGACAATGAGGAATAAGCCCTTAAGGAATTACTAATCCAGTGAAGGAGAATGGAGTGGTTTGTAGTAGGATAAATTGTGCGAGGGACTGATGGAAACCATAAGAAAACCATCCACCTTAGCGCTGGGGAATCTGAGGCAGAAAATGACGTCCATAATCGGACCTGAAAGATAAGTTGGTGTTAGGAAGTTTGGAGAAAGCATGGACAGGAGATGTAGGTAGAGGAGAAGCATGTGAAAGACACAAAGATGGGACAATATGGTGACAGAGGAAGAGGTTTGTCATTCACACGCATTGAGCGGGATATCCCAGGAGAAGAGGAGGTTGGAGAGAGGATAGTTACTGCTGATATGCATGTACTCCTATGTGCCAGAGAGCACCCTGAAAACATTGGAGAATTTACCTCATTTTGTCTTGATCATAATCCGATGAAGAGATTCGCTGTTTTGAAAATGAGAACTCTGTGGCTTAGAGAAATCACTGGCCTCACACCTCCAGCTATTAGGTGGCTGAATTCAAACCGAGTCTCGAGGATACATTTTCTTAGGGACTGTGTGGCTTCAAAGGCACAAGTTGAGACATGTTGAAGGGTTTGTGCTTGACCTACAGAACGTTTGGCAACCATGGAGGAGTTTGGGGTAAGTCTTGAATTTTAACAAGGGGAAAAAGAAGAGTAAATGAAAGATTGGAGGGGAATGATTATGCAACCAGGAGGAATGTCCAGGGGGCTGGTTGTATTCCAGAGAAAGATAGCAGTGCAACTAAGACCGTGGCAGAGGGATGGAGAAAATGAGAAAATTGTAAGTGACATGAAGGAGGCAAGAGGCAGCATCGACAGAACTTGTTGAAGGAAGTGTTTGGGGAGATAAGTTAGAGTGGCCGCGTTATTGGATATGGAGCAATATTGGCATCTCAAGTGTTATGTACTCCAAAAGGACCTTCCAGTGCCTGCTCTTCCACATGTATCTTTCACCACGAAGGTGAGAAGTAGATGCTTATTCTCTGAGTTGTTACCGCATTCTCCATGCTGGCCATGGTACTGTGTGGTCTTTCCCACTTGACTCTGGCTTGTGGAGGTTCTCTTATACATTCAGTATCTCCAGAAGCTAACAGATGTTTGTTTAGATATTTGTTGAATGGGGATCAGGAGATAATAGAGAGTAAAATCTATGTCATATCCGCTACCTAAGAAAGAAAAGGAAAGAATTGGAATAACTAGGAAATAGGTATGCTTATCTATTCTTTTCCATAAAGCATGGATTTAGGAAAATAAGGGAAAGCACAGGGAAAGATGACTAGCTACAAATATTGTGGTGAGGAATAAAATTTTTCTTTTTGGGTCATGGCTGAAAATGTTGCAGGATGGGATCTTTTCTTGAGGATAAACTGCATCTTAAATATTTATAAAGAGATTATTCATTTTATCAAAACCCCTTCAACATAAAGATTCACTGGCCAGAGAGGGGAAAACTTAAAAAAAATATTCTGATGGAAAACACTGGGAATGGCAATGATAAGAGGATAAAAATGGAGGAAGTAGAAAGGATGACATATTTAGAAATGGGGCCTGGACAGTGGGACTGGGGAGTGTGGGAATGCAAAGTGTCCATAAGAAGCCAAGTGAGATTGTGTTGAGCCCTATGGCAGAACACAAGGAACACCTTGTAGGGATCAGCATTGGTTTGATGATGCAAGGCTCAGCTTTGTCTCCGTCCATTAGGCATGTTCTCTGAGCTTAAGACTATAAGAATTATTTCAACCTAGAAGTGGGGCCATGTCACTGATCAAATGTTCAGTTCCATAGTTGGGCGGAATCTTACTCGACTTTTCTCATCGCCCACCTTTTAACTCCTAGTTACCCTTTTGTATCACCTGAATATATTATGTATATCTCCTTACAGCCTCTTCACCTGATTGCATATTTAAATGTCAGTTCCTTTTATGGGTGGAGGGAAATTACTTAGTGACTGTGTATCATTTCTTTCTATTTTCCTAACACTTCACATGGAGTCATGCACATACAACACATTTGAAAACGATTGAATATATAGTAGAAAAATGTGATATAATAATTTTATAGTCATTTTGTAAGGAGGATGGATTCACATAACAAATGGGAGGGTCTTTTATTTGCTGCCTTTTTGGCAACTTGAAGACAGTATAAATGATGACTGTGGGACTTGATATGCTAGAAGAGATACATTAATCCACATTTGAAAAAAAGAAGACATAAGTGGGCCACGGTGAAAGTACAGCCTATTGGGGGAAGGGAAGAGAAGCTTTGGGGGGAGACTTTGAAAGAGAGAGGAGGTGGATGCTGTGGGTTCAACTTGGGAGGAAAACAGGAGTTTTGAAGTAAATTTTTATGCCCTGAGTTACGGACAGGCCTTCTATTATTTTTTAATAAATATTTAATGAAGTACTCCTTCCTCAGCGGTCTCTAGTAGAGATGTGCTGGGAAGGTGGGGACTGGGAGGAGCGCCTGACTCCTGGTCATGGGTCATGGAGGCAACAACAGAAGCTTCCTAAAGGGTGCAACTGCCTTCGCGTCAGAAAGGAATGTGAGAAGAGAAGAACGGCGAAATCGCAGGGAGGAAAGCAGGGGTTTGTCACTGTGGCCAAATACCAGTGTAGCCAGATAAGGAGGATAGACCACCTCCTGTGCAGGCCTGAGCAGGGACAAGGCTCAGCAAGGCAGTGGAGAACGCCACCGGGCTCTGGGTCGCCATTCGAACCCTGTGAGCATCAGTGTACCCAACATGTGAATTTGAGGCACTAAAATATTAAACTATGTTAACATATGGGAAAACACATAGCACATAGCATAGGCTCAAATATTATTTCTTTTCCTGGAACTTGGTCTCTTCAGATGGTTGCTGAAATTTCTATTCATGTCTAAACAGTAAAAAGGTAAAGAGAGTGATGGGACCTACAGTCAACCTAACTTTTTGAAACGGGAAATTTTGTTTTAATACGTGAGAAGGCTTGTATCATCTTAAAGTTCCCAGTTGTTAGTGAATGGAAATGCTGGTTATAATTAGACATGTGCCTGAAGTATTGCAAAAGGAAGGTACAGATTCTTCAAAGCAAGGTAGTTCCCAGCCAACATAAGCCTGAGGATATGGTCATAATATTAGATCGTCATCACCATTACCACCACCACCACCATCATCATCATCACCATCACACCACCACCACCACCCATTGCTCTTTGGCAGTGCCTTTAAAATGATCACCTCTTCTAATTCTGACTTGTCTCTTGGCTTCTGGGATGGTAGAAGGTTGTTCCAAGTCTGTCCACATTCTTTTAATTACACTGTGCCATACAATGGCTCCAGTTTAATAAATGCACTAAGTACAGTTTTGTTCCCTTCATCTTTGCCACCACTGAAGATGACCTAGCTGAGTGTGCGGATCTTTTGCAGAACTTCCTTACATCACTGGTAGCCTCTTTGCTGACCACAAAGAGGTAGTCATTGTCAGAGATCGAGGTGCAATCAAAAGGCCAGAACATGTCTGTATCACTTTAATGGTCCTTTTATCTATCTCCCCCTGGGACTAATAGGATTAGAAACTAGACTGAACACCACAGAGCTCATCCTATCTATGCAGCTCCTTCCAGGAAACTGCTTTATTCCTGTTTCCAGACAGCCAGAGTTGCATGAGATGATTTGACTTAAGTCATATCATTTCTAAGCTTCTAGCCTAACAGATTTGATCCCACTGCTTGACCCACTAAAATGGAAGATGAGTTAAGAAGGCTGGGAGCCTCCCAAAAAGAATTTCAAACTCTACAATTGCAACTGATCCAAATGAAAACGAAAAAGGGGAAGATAATCTATAGAAAGAGTTACAGCTTCACAGAGAGCAATTTACTAAGACATAATATTAAAGAGATTAGTAGGAAGATGGGTTGGATGACAGTGACCTAGGGAGGTACATTAGAGTAACATTAGGATGTACGTTACAGTAACACAGAACAATATAAGATGCACCATGAGAGCTGCAATAAGAAAAATATATAGACAACAAAAAAGCATAGAACAAGTGTAGAGGCACCAAAAAGGCTGTTTTATTTTTTGTTTTTGTTATTTTATTCAAGGCATGACTATGCAGTGAAGCCAAAGCTGTAATGTGGAGTTGAAGAAAGTAGATATGCTCACCCATTTCCATTTGTTTTTTATGTCAAAGGGGATAAGTTTTAGATGAAGAAATATGAAATCTTGGTTGCGTGAAAAGACTATTAAGAGACTGGTACTGCCTGGCCGGTGTGGCTCTATGGTTGAGTGATGACCCATGCAACATGAGGTTGCTGGTTCAATTCCTGCTCAGAGCACATGCCTGGGTTACAAGCCCAATCCCTGGTGAGGGCCATTAAGAAGGCAGCCAATCAATGTTTCTCATCAATGTTTCTATCTCTCTCTCTCTAAGAAAATCAATAAAAACATATATTTTAAGAGACTAGTACTTAGCAGGCCTATTGACTAAGAGACTATACTATTGAAGCTCAGATGCTTTAAGGACTGGCATATGCACTTGAAATTTTCTCAGTGATCTCAGAGGAACTAAAAAGAAATATGCAAAGAGAGGAGACAGGCACCTGCTGTCCCCCTTTTCATTGAGGGGGAGCTGGAGTCTGCGACATATAAATCAGTAAGCATGGCTCCAGTGCTGAGCAAAATTCTAGGGTGGCTTGTCATATAGGTATTAAGATTAAGGGTATTAAGATTAGAACAATACTTGTCTGAATTCATCATGTGCTATATTCCAGATTAGCCTCAATATTTTGATTAATTAGATAGATGAGATTCAAGAAATGTATAGCATAGTCTTTGGATGTTAACAAGGGATTTGAGTAAGTTTTTCCACTATACCCTTTGGGAGAAAGTAGAGAAATGAGGGCTCCATGAAAGGAAAATAACATGATAAATTTGTATGCCTTTGAGAAATTTATACAGTGGTCTGGGTCACAAGTATCTCAGGACAGGGAGTATCTTTTATTTACCTCAATACACCAGCATGGAGCACATAGTATATGCCCCCAAAATGGTAATATCTGTCAGAGTGGAGGGATAAATATGGAATAGACCCATTCATTATTAGTTGGTTTTCTGAGCATTTTTGAGTAGGGATTGTGCCTAAAAGAAGCCTTGCATGGTGGCATCCGTTAAGGGTCCAAAGACACTTCTGGATTAAGTACTTGCTGGCAGTGATAAGGTTGGCTTCAAATCTACTTTTTGTTTTGAAACACACTAATGATTATTATCAGTTAGACCGAAACATCTGTGTCAACATTGTAGGTGATTATATCTGTAAGGCACAGAAAGTAGACACTCAATGAATGCTTGGTATAGTCTTAAAATATTTTGAGTGTGCAGATCTCTTGCAGAACTACCGTACATCACAAAACGCTGAAAGTATTAGAGCATTGTCTCTGGAATTGCAGTTCTTGTCTGTATGTGATATGGTGACTAATTTGAGATTGCATACCTAATGAGCTCAGAATATTTTAACTTAATATATCTAGTTTCATTTTGCAATGAGCAAGGAAACTTTGACCTTACAATGAATGGATCTGAGTTGGCAAGAATTGTGCCTGGTGGTTTTGGGATGCAGATTTCAACTAATGGACCATGTAATTAAGATGACCAATTGCTAATGCAGTTGGAGAAATGCCAAGAACTCTGATACGAAGCCTACCAATTACAGTGCATTTCCCACTACTATCCAAGGGGATTAATAATTCTTTTCATTGGCTTATTGAAATTCTTCAACAAATTTAAGAATATTTCAATTCATAATGGAAGAAATACTATTATACCTACTTGTACAGTAAAGTACAGGAAATGAGAGATGCATAGCTCATCTCTAAGTATCTATAATAGTTCTATCTGGTACTTCTTTATGTAATAGTACTTTCATAATTATATTTTATCTTACTGATATTGAGTATATAGAAATGAATTCACAATATATTGATCTTTTTGTCAAGGATTAATAATATAAATAGAGGTGAAAGGCAGAGGATAACATGCACTGATGAGTCCATTTTTGTTTTTAGATATACAGTTTCAGTAAGTAAGAAAGAAGATTTCTCATAATTAGAACATTTTCTTCCCCTTTATTTTCACTGCTAGATCTTCCCTAGGTGCTCAGTAGATGTTTTTGGAGCAAGATTGAATCATCAATAACAGAGTCCTAGTAAAATTTTAGTTTGAAAGGCATAGTTCCAGCATTGACCTAAAACATAAGTGGTTTAGATCTCCAGTGCTAAGCATTGTTCATAATATTTAACTTTGAATCAATGCATGATAATTAAAAGGATGGATAAATAAATCCTCTACTCTTGGAAGTTATTTGTTTTGATAGCTTTGTATGGCTCTGAAAGAAGATGGAAACACATTTAGAGGAATATCAAGCTTTCTAATATCTGGATGGTTAGAACTTGATATTCACTTTTTACTTTCTTTTATATTATCCTCCTTATGTTTAAATATTTAGAAATTAGAAAATAGTTCTTATGACTTATTTTTGTGGTGTTGGTTTTTTTAAAAATATGAACAGTCCTGTAACATTTATTAAATAAATACCTTTGTGTTTGCATAGTACACAAAGTGGTGGGAAGATAGCCAGTTGTAAAAGTACAGACAAATTTGTTTCCTTTAAGCTTTTCCTCTGAAAAAAACCAATGACGTCAATCAAATTAAAATAAATATATTTTTAAATTTATAGCTGAGTTATCAAGAGAATAAAGGACATCTTCAAGTTCTGCCTCTTTCTCTAACAACAGTGAATTAAAAAGTGAAGTCAAAATGGCAAGCCACTAGACACAGACAATAGGGTGGTGAAGGCTTGGGGGTCAGGGAGGGGAGTGGGAGAGAGCAATAGGAGGAAAAGGGGACATATAGAATATTTTCAACAAGAAAGATTTATTTTAAAAAATGGGAAACCACTATGAAATTTGGTGCATTCCTTTGGGCACAGGAAGGGAAGACCCAATCATGTCCCAACCAGAAATTTTGTGGAATAATGGTTAAAGTATGGATCAGGATATTAGGTCTTGGGCCTGTGCAATTGGGGGATGTGAAGAGAATTTTCATAAAATCTTGCTTTACCAAAGGGATATACACTCAGTGAAAGTGCAGAATGGAAAAATCTGCTGGCCAGATATGGAAAGAGACATGAAAATCTGTCTGTTTTGGCCAGAGCAACAGATGGGGGAATGAAGTGGATCCTTGGGTGTGTGCCATAGGCTTGCCTCACACCCCCCTCAGTCTTGGCTTCTACTTTGTATTACCTGGGTGGTCAGGGAATCTGGAAGCTGAGAGGTTAAATCACAGTGGTCCCAGCTTGTTGAGATGTCTTGTCTGCAGCAGTAGCCTCTGAAATTCCTCTCTAAGGGATTCATCCTTAATCTGGTCCCTCCTATTCATCCACAGACTAAATTCAATCAAATATAAACATACAACAAAAAAATTCAAACACATTCGGTAGAAAACAACAACAAACAAATGTAAACCCCGAGGACATCAGGTATTGAAAACATTGCTTATAGGATGTAAAATAAAAAAAATATAAAATATATATTCTTAAAAAAGTGACCAAAGAATAGAAGATAGATAAACCAAAGAGAGTTAAAAAAGAAGTAATTGGACATTTGTGTTAGGAGACTAATAATTTGTATTAGACTAAGCTGAGCCCTGGCAAAATGCAACCCTGACCACAAATGTTCCTTTTACTCCCTTAAAGTCAGCCAAGAATCAGTTGACTCTCTGTGGTAACTGTGTTCAGTGCAGCAACTTAGACATCCAGGCTGATTGAATGCCATGCTCTGCTATCTCAACATGAGGCCCTCTTCTTGGCTAAGGCTAAGGGACAGCTGAAGGCTAGCAAACAAGCCCATCTGAGATTCTTCTTGGAAGTGACTCACATCATGTGGGCTGAAAAATGTATGGGAATACAGAATATTTTTCTTCTCCACATTCCTACGACAGAAAAGTGTAATTATTTAAATCAAAAACTTCATGCAATGGGTTAAATATAAGATTTAGCAGAAAAGATAAATCATAACCTGAAAGTTAGATGATAAATTAATGATCATATATTATTATGTATAAATGAATAATAAGATAAATTAAGTAAATTAACTGGAAGTTTATGTCTTTAACCTTCCTTTATTTTTCTCCTCTCCCATCCCCAACTCCACCCAACCACACAGGCCCTGCACCTCTGATAAATACAATTTTGATCTCTTTTTCTATGAATTTTTTTTAAAGATTCCATGTAGATCATTTAGTATTTGTCCTTCTCTATCTGACTTATTTTACTTAGCATGTTTTTAAGGGCCATCTATGTTGTCACAAATGGTACCATTTTCTTGGTTTTTATTTTTTATTTTTTTATGGCTGATTAATATTCCTTTACCCAACTTCTTTAACCGCTCATCCACTGATGGATGCTTAAGTTGTTTGCATGTCTTGGCTGTTATAAATAATGCTGCCATGAACATGGAAGTGTAGATAATTTTTCAAGTTACTGTTTTTGTTTCCTTTGGATATAGTCCCAGAAATAGAATTGTTGGATCATATGTAGTTATATTCTTATTTTTTTTGGGGAGCCTCCATACTAGTTTTCATAGTGGCTGCATTAATTTATAATTTCACCAAAAGTGCACAAGGGTTTCCTTTTCTCCATGTCTTCACCAGCATTTGTTATCTCTTGTCTTTTTGATGATGGTCATTCTGTAGGTATGAGATGATATCTCATTTTAGTTTAAAGTTATGTTTCCCTAATGACTTGTGATGTTGAGAACTTTTCATGTACTGCTGTCCTTCTGTATATCTTCTTCGGAGTAATGGCTATTCAGGTCCTTTGCCCATTTTTAATTGGGTTATTTTATTTTTTGCTGTCCAGGTGTATGAGTTCTTTATATATGTTGGATTTTAACCCTTTATCAGATATATGGTTTGTATTTTTCTCCCAGGTCATAGGTTATCTGTCTGCTTTGTTGATGGTTTCTCTTGCTATGAAGCTATTTAGTTTGATGTAGTCCCCCTTGTTTATTTGGGGCAGGTTTATTACTTCTACTGTGATAGCCAGGCAGAAGGTAAGACATTTTGTGCTGTTGAGATGTGGGATGGAGGTTCTATTGAGAAGTTGAAAAAATTTTTACCCGATGGTTCCTACCTACTGTATTACTAATAAGTAGGCGAGTTTCTTTGCTGCCTCTGAAAGGGAAGGGAGAAGGAATATGAGCGTGAGGAGAAGGTAAGGGATTGAAACTGCTGTGGTGAGAAATGAATGAAGGACCTTAAAATAAACACGTGCACAACCCAAATTCTCCTTTACAGCAACCCTCTGACCAAACTTCCTTCCCAAGGTACTGCCCATCTTTATTCTTTCCTACGAAGTCAATTCCCTGAAAAGAACAGATCGCACTTCTTATTCCGTTTTCTCTCTTCTTACTCCTCCCTCTTCCATTTCACCAAACCTTCCTTACTGAGCCACCACTGGCCTCTTTAGCCATCACAGGACTGAGCTCACTTCAATTTTTACAGTAAAAATCACGGTCGCTGTATTTGAAAGGGTTCCACACTGCCCTTCACACTCCTCCTCCACTTTTGTTTCCAAGGCTTGGTCTTCTCTGTTTACCTTGTTTCTTTAGCCAGGGATTCTCACGTACATTCATTTGCTGGCTTTTAAAATGCTGACGGATGGCTGTGTTCTGCGCTGAGAACTTTCTCTCCTCTCTTCTGCCCTTGCTTCTCAGGGCTGACCCCTCCCCTCTTCTCGTTAGGTGTTTCTCACACTGAATTTACTTACAAAAATTGGAGAAGAGAATTCCTTTTCAACTTTTCTTGGTTCCTTAAAGTCTTGTGGATAAAAATGTTGATAATAACTTTATGATTTAAAATTTCTTCTCATAAAATGGTTTTCTGCTGAAAATGAATCTCTTGTTGTCTAAAGCTCTTAAATTGCTGGGCGCTTCCAATGTCTTTTTTTAAAAAAAAATGTTTTGTTGGTTTTTTACAGAGAGGATGGGAGAGGGATAGAGAGCTAGAAACATCAGTGAGAGAGAAACATTGATCAGCCGCCTCCTGCACACTCCCCACTGGGGATGTGCCCGCAACCAAGGTACATGCCCTTGACCCGAATCGAACCTGGGAACCTTGAGTCTGCAGGCCGACGCTCTATCCACTGAGCCAAACGGGTTAGGGCCCAATGTCTTTTGTGCCCTCTTTTCCCTTGCTTTATGAACATGTAAATTAATTCAAATTATTAGAGTGAGTTACTTATCACCTCCATTTTACTGATTGCATTTTGACTGTTCCCCTCTCCCCTCCCTTGACTGAAATTACTATCACAACTTAACCCTCTTGCCATAGAAAAAAGGGCTTCCCAGAGACTGCCCTGCTTAAAGCCACAATGTCCAATGGTTCTCTTAGACTCTCAACATTTTCTTCTTTTTGTTAGCTCATATCTTTACTAATGTTTTAACTACTCATTGAGGTAATTGAATTTCAAATTGTTTTTATTAGGTTCTGTAATACTATGGGGAGATACTCTAAATACTATAATAATTATTGCTATTAATATCTGGTGCTGCTTCCCAGGTTGGTTAATGACTTAAGCTAAGTATTGTGTTCATAAATGTAAAATGATCAAAGCTTGCACAGCGGGAGGTCCTGGCTTCCTTTCTCTGGCCCTGGTTGAGTAAGTTGACTGATCCTCATATTGTTTCTTTCTAATCCTGAAATGGATGCTTTGCATTTTTTTCAGATCTCAGCTACATGTAAAGAAAGTGGCGTTCTTGATAAGAGCCTCTAAAATTAGAAAGTTGTAGAATTCCTTAGTAATATGTGTCTTAATAATTCAAACTGTCATGGCAACACACAATTAAAACTTTCCTTTGGGACTAAAGATAAAAATCCCAGTTGCTTCTAAAGAAGTCGAACCTATACATAATGAGAAGAATAATTCAAGTAAATGGGACTGAGTTTCATAGAAAAAAAAAGAAAAAGAAAGGCAAATACATTTTTAACAAGGAACTTAGTTGCTACTGTATTTAATGCTTTCACAGCGTTTATAGTCTCATTTATTGGATCATCTTTTTATTCCTAATTAAAACATTATTATTATTATATTTGGTAGGGAAAGGTGCATTAACTTTCTTTCATGAACCCTCCCCCCTAAATTATTATTCTTTTGTAGAATAAACATGACTGATATCATATATTATTTTGACTGATACTACATGTCCCTACTATGATGGAAGCATTTTGAACAAGGTTAATCAAAGAAGAGGTTTATTCTTATATATTTATATATATCAATATCCATATTGACATTTTTATATCCCTTGTATCTGATTATGACATGTATACTTTTTCTAATCATGTAGAAAGACATTTTGTTTTTTATAAGCCAGAGCGTAATATTTTTTTATAGTCCATGTAAACTATTTCTTTTCTGTGCTTGCTGTTATAATCCCATTGTCTAGAGTCCATTGGTTCTATATCATTGGTTCTAAGATGCCCATTTCTCTTTTTATACATTTAACATCTTTGAAATAAGAATGCAGCTTATAATAGGTGACTTATCATAATTAAGTTGTTAGCATTTTTTTTTCATTCTAGGTGGTTCAAAATATAATGTACTGTGAGGATCAAATTACTTTCCTCCCACCTTCTAAATTCTTCTTGCTGGGCTAATAGTCAGGTTCACAGGAGAGAGATTATCAGGAGAAGATGTCCAAAGTTGATGACAGATGTCCATGAAGGGTGCCATAAGAAGATGGGACTCAAAGATGCCTGCATGGGGCAGTTGAGGCTTATATGCCATTTTGGACAAAGGAGAAGTGGGCAAGGGTCTGGGAGTTCTAAGGAAAACTAGGCAATTCACAAGTAGACAAGAAAGACCAAACACGTATTAAATTTTCCCTGGGCCACCCAGAAGCAATGGGACCCAGAAGGAAGTTCAACCAACAGGATCTGTTAGATTTCTCTCCTTCGGCCACAGTCAGTTCATATGATGATACGAAGGTGATGCTCCCTTCCTTTAAGCAGGTTTTGCACCTGAATTTCTTTAGGCAGGTGGTGGGGGGGGAGGGGTGGGGAACGTGACTGGTTCTTTCAGAGTCTCTTGTTTCTTGATCACCAGCTGAAAGTCAATACCCCAAAAGGTGCATTTTGGGGTGGCAAAGCTTTGGTCCTCCTCAGTGCTAATACAGCCTTCACAATTAATAGTGACAGACTCAGCATAACATGGAGTACTGAGACCACCGCTCAGAGGGTCGCCTGCTTTGGCAGAGACTGCCTCTGGTCCTGCAATAACCATTTTCCCTCTTTTCCAAAATTTTGGCTAGACGTAGAGACAAAAAGCTAACTTTTGCCAGACCACCTTTTCCAGATTAGAATAAATATTTATTGGTTTGCTAGGATTGCCTTAAGGAAATACTACAAACTGAGCAGGTTGGACAATGGAACTTTATGGTTTCATAGTTCCAGCAGCTAGAGGTCCGAGATGAAAGCGTCAGGTGTGCCATGCTTCCCCTGAAAGTGCCAGAGACACATCTGTTCCAGGCCTCTCTCCTGGCATCCGGGAGTTCCTTGGCTTATGGCGACTGAATTTTCACTGGCCTGTTCTCCCAGTGTTCACACCTGTCTCTTTGCATGGCATTCGTAAGGAGTTCCCCATATTGAATCAGGGGGCCTACCCTATTCCAGTGTGACTTCATCTTAACTAATTACAGCTTCAAGGGCACTATTTCCTTCAAGGCATGGAGGATTAGAATGTCAACATATGAATTTTGAGGGACACAATCTAACCCATAATTTTGAGGCACAAGGTTCGTGGGCCCGTGGCTTAAAAAAATGAAAGAAAAAGGCAAATATTCAATATACAGTAAGGAAAGGTTTATTGATTGGGAAGACCAAGCTTGAGAAGATGGGGTACCTTATGATATCTGCAAATCCATCTTAAGAGAGGCCAGAATTCAGGTGTCTTTTGTGGCCAAGGGAAGGGAGGAGGGGAGAGGCAAGAGGTGGGGGTGGTCATAGATAGCTAGACAGCTGGGCATGAAAGAGATCCAAGGAAGAGCTAGAAAATTCTCAATCCCTTTTCCTGGTTCAATCTGTTGACCCCCGCTGATCTGAGTTCAGTTCTGCAGACTCCTGTGAGTCTCTGATGAACTGTCATTACTTTGTGCATATTTCCCCACCTCTTTGGGCAAGATTCCCTCCAACCGGGGGTTGTTCAAGCCTCAAGCAGAATTCCTCCAGTTAAGTAGTATTTCTGAGGTAGCAGAAGGCCCTGGGAGAAATGCAGGCTAGAATTCAGAGAGAGCAAGCATTTCACTCCGTTGCACATTCTGGTCAATGAGAAGTCAGCAAATCTGTCAGCTCACAGAGCTTTCCTTAAGACACAGTTTCATGTATTCACTACTCTTCTTAGATTATTCTTCCGCCATGCTCCTTGGAAGAGAAATACTGCCTTAGAGTCAGAGGATGAAGGCCACAGTCCAGGTATGTGCGAGCAGGGACCTGTACGGAGCGCGGGTTCCTAAAAACTGTATAGAGCACAGCTGCCACGCCAGCCTGGGGTTCAAGCCACCATCCTTAGGAAGTTTTCTGTTACTCTTAGCCAAACTTAATTTGGCTTGATATCTGAACTTTTCCAAGACGAGTTAGAATGTCGGCTTTATCACTTGCTGGCTGTGGGCCATTTACATGTGTCTTGAACTTTCTAAGCCTCATTTTCCCATCTGTAAAAGGAAAATAATCATATATACTCCATGTTGGTATTACAAGTTCCACTGTAGGCATAGCATTTAGCATAGTACCGACACATACTGCGTTGCTGTTGCTGTTGTTAAGAAGATTGTCATGTAAGTGGAAGATTAGAATAAATATCTATCAAGGACCTTTTGATTCTCTATTTTTATTATTTTATTGAAGCAAGATTATAAGTAGTGGAAGGAATAGATGCTACCAGTTGTAAGAGTATTTGTATATTTATGTGTTCTTTCAACAAACCTTTCTGCCACACCTCCCCTGTACCAGGCACTGTACTAAGCAATGGGCATTGAACAGTGAACATAAACAAATAGTCCCGTTTCTGCCCTCAGGAGGCTTACACTCGAGTATACAAGCGACAGAAGAAAAGTAATCTTGGTGATGGTGGTGATGTGACACACCTGACCTGTGGCCTCATGTATCGTGGACTGTGTGAAATTGTGCACATGTGGAGCTGTGAGAGAAAAGGCACCTGCTTGACAGAATCAACCTGGGCCACAGACGTGGTGACGTGGAAACACCATTGTCACTCAGTGAAGGTGGCTTTCCAGCACACCTCACATTTGACCTACTGTATTTCCGGTAGTGTTTGCTCTGAGTTTTTTGACCACATTAATGACACTTATAACAATAAAAAGACTAGTGAAGCACATAACATGTATACCAGTAAATATAGTGTTTCTTTTTTAAAACTTCAATAATTAAGCTTTTTTATTATTATTGAAGCCAACAATTACAACTTTTCATCAATGTTTCATTCTGAATTACATTCCATCAATGCTCATCTTTAGTAAATAGCTGTCTGTCTCTAACTTTAAAGCTCATTATTTTTGCTATTTGCCTTTTCCTTCCATTAGAGATTTTTTTTCTTGTCTTCTTATGTTTTCTCAGCAGGAATACTATTTTAAATGGGTTTCTCTGTGTTTATGTTCTGCCTCTGGAATTGACATAATTATGCTTGTTTTTTAATGGGAGAATTATTCAATGCAAGGAAGGTTTCATCTTGATAAAACTAGACCTTGTCTTTGACCACTTCGCAACGAGTAATAAATGTTTAGATTATCATTTATCAGACCCTGAAACTCTAGGAATAGATTTGTCATAAAATGTATAATTTCAGAAAGTTGCTTAAATTGTCTATATTAAAGTACTTCCTAGTTAGTAAAAATGAAATTGGTTGATCTTTTCAAGAGTGTTATTGTAGAATCTGAAAACTCCAAAAAGATAAACCCACTAGTGACATACAGGATAGTGGAAGACTGAACACCTGTGGCTTTGTTGGTACATAGTGTCTAATCTTATATAATAAAAGCATAATATGCTAAGTGTCTGACCGACAAGTTGACCGTTCGGTTGACCGCTCAACCAGTCGCTATGACATGCACTGACTACCAGGGGGCAGATGCTCCGATCGGTAGGTTAGTTTGCTGTTGGGGTTCAGCCAATCGGGACTGGGTGAGAGGTCTAGACATGCCCTGGAGCCCTCCTGTGGTCCCTCCCTGGCCGGCTGGCCCCCATGGGCCCTGATTGGCCCGATTGCTGGCCAGGCTGAGGGACCCCACCCATGCACGAATTCGTGCACCAGGCCTCTAGTAGTAAATAAAGTATCATGCAATAGAAGAACTGCTGTGTTTACCTTTATGTCTTCTCCAGTGTATTTAGGGCCAGTGTTCATCATCTGGGTTGGGCTCTTCTCAGTTACACATTTTTTCAGAGCCTAAATATTTATGGAATGTGGTCCATGCACCATACCAGTTACAATAGCTAAACTTGTACTGCCAAGATAGAGGACATTTAGATAATATAAAAGTATGTATCTGTTGTGCCAAGATTTTTATGATTTGTAACTACTTATAGTAAATGTATCGTCAAAATTAACTGATTATTATGTAATCCTCATGTATTATGTAAGCCTCATGGTAACCACAAAGCCAAAGCTTACAGTAAACACAACAAAGATAAAGAAGAAGAAGTTTAAGCGTATCACTAAAGAAAGTCATAAAGCCACAAAGTAAGAGAGCAAGAGAGGAAGAGACAGAGAGGAACTACAAAAATATCCAGGATACAATGAGCAAAATGGCAATAAGGCCATACCTATCAGTAATTGCTTTAAATGTAAATGGACTATATCCTCCAGTCAGAAGACACAGAATGGCTGACTGGATTACAAAAACAGGTCCCATCTATATGTTGCCTATGATAGACTCATTTTACATGTAAATACACACAGCTTGAAAGTGAAGGAATAGAAAAAGTTGCCGCATACAAATGAAAACCAAAAGAAAGGTGGAGTAGCTAAACTTACATCAGACCAAATAGACTCTAAAACATACTGTTATAAGAGCAAAAGAAGGGTATTACATAATGATAAAAATTTAACAATAAGTTATAATGTTTATAAATATTTATGTACTGCAAACAGGAACACTTAAATATATACAGCAAATATTAACAAACCTAAAAGTAGAAATAAACAAAAAGTTGGAATAACCAATAATGAAGTGTTCTTAACTTGATACTCAAGAAAAACCTTATCTGAAGAAATATGAAAACACTGATTGTTAGAGGAGACCTGGAAAGTTTATGGATGGGAAATTTTATTTTATTATTTTTTAAAATAAGAGTCACTAACAGTGCATATTAAAAAAATAAAATAAGAGTACTAAGTTGTATTTTGGAGTATAAAGGAAGAATTTGATGATGCAGGCCGAGAGGATAATTTCAAGGGCAATCTTGAGTAGTGGACTGGGATAGAATCCTGAGCACTTGGGTGGGAAATGGACATTCCTTTCAGTCTAGAGCAGTGGTCGGCAAACCGTGGCTGGCAAGCCACATGCAGCTCTTTGGCCCCTTGAGTGTGGCCCTTCCACAAAATACCACATGTGGGCATGCACGTACAGTGCGATTGAAACTTCATGGCCCATGCGCAGAGGTTGGTTTTCGGCCTGGGCGAGTCTATTTTGAAGAAGTGGCATTAGAAGAAGTGGGGGGTGGACATATAGAGAGGATGAATGAAAGGAGATAGACGAAACAAGTATACAAGATGAGTGTAGATGGGAGAGTTGGAAGGGGTCGACCTCAGCGAATGTACCTCAATCAGATTGATAACGTTTTTAGCAAAGGCCAGCTTAGGAGTACCCTAATTAAGTTAATAACAATGTACCTACCTATATAGTTTAAGTTTAAAAAATTTGGCTCTCAAAAGAAATTTCAGTCGTTGTACTGTTGATATTTGACTCTGTTGACTGATGAGTTTGCCGACCACTGGTCAGATGGAAGCTGAGGCGACCAGTACAGATGCAGATAAATTAATAGTTTTGTTCATAAGCAAAATAAAGACCTCTTCCTTCTTTTCCTCCCATGTTTCCTTTTTTATTCCTCCCCAGATAGGGAGAGAAACATTTAAATTGTTTACCATGATGTACTGATGATTTCCAAACTTCTAAGTACACTAATTAAAGCTTTTCCCAGAGTAGGAATTTTATTTTAATGCAGATGCTGACACACTGAGTAGAGTTTATATTTTGATTTCAAAGGTTTGAAGAAAAATGTCTTGCATGAACTATGAGTTCTCTGAGAAGGAACACACCCAGCACTGAGCAATTTCATGACTCATTGGTCTCTGCTGTCACATGTGGGGAAGTGTCTTAGATTATATCTGAAGCCCTGCTCTCTAGCACTCTGGTCATGTTTGCATGCCCACAGGGAAGCATTACATTTTTATAACATACGAAAAGAAAACAGAAATTGCTTTAAAAAGAGAACAAAGGCATTTTATTTTTTATTCTGAAAGAATAAGGTTCTCAAAAAATGTCAATCTCATTGTTACCTTAGTACGAAATTTTGATATACCCGAAAAGCAAACTCGAATTTTAGTGCCATTCTTCATTTGATTAACATGGTACATATTCTGAGAGGTCTGCATCTCATTTGCCATTTGAATGAATTATGATGCTAATTAGCGTAGAAATAATAAAATTCAGTAAACTACTGAATTTTTAAATCCTGTTTCTTAAATACTTAAGTACTGAATATCACTTTTAGTTTATTTAATTTGAATTTACTAGTAAAATCTCCACCCATAGATACGGAGAACATTTTATTTTAGACTCAGGTAACTTGAAACCTACTTCTTGAGCTACCCATGCTATCATTGTTTACTATTGCTTACTTCATTCCTATAACATTTTGCATACCAAATTTTAAACAAACTACCGCAAGGTAAAATTTTTGGAAATTTCAGGGTCAATTCAAACTTTTCAGCTTCCATTCCCTAATTCAGTTATCAGACCGATACATCTGGTGTTCTCTCCTTTATTCAATTCATCCAGACAGCAAATATTGGCCCCTAGATTGGCAGTAGTAAACACACACAAGGAAATAAGATGGCAGAGGCCCCCGACCTAATGAACCTTTTGTTTATTGGAGGAAATGACGTCTGACTAATAAGCTCAAGGATGCTGAGTGAGAATGAATGGAGAATGTTTTGTGGAAGTACAAGCCTAGCCTGGCTCCCTCGACCCAGAGGAAAGATGGAAGCAATCAGATGATAGAAGCATACGCATTGTCCAACCAATCCTTGATCTGAATGTTCAAACATCACTTTGTACATTCTTGGCTGGGAAACACACTTGTATAATTTTATAAAATGAGGGTATCCTGGAGGCTGGTCCCGAGTAGATTAATAACTTCAGTTCACGGAGCAAAAATCACCCTGATTTATATATAATTACAGCTTATTTAGTTCAGGCTGATAATGAAACTTTATCTACAGTTGGCCAGATCGCTTGGGTCTAGAAATAGCTGTAGGTCTCCAAACAAATCATTTCTAATTTTTATGTGGTAAATATAATGACAGCCTGAGAAGTTGCTTCTAAATGAACAATGTCAGAAGATGTATCAGTGTTTCTAATTTGGACTCTTTTTTTCATTTGGCCGATAAACATTTTCAATAGAGATGATGAAATCAGTGCAGACAAGGCTGCTTTTATTTAAAAAGAGGAATGGAAAGCATGCTTTTTAAACCAGTGATTGGCAAATGAAGTCAAGGTTTAAAAGCTCTGGCTGTGGCCTGACTGACTTAGAGGTAGAGATGTCTAAAACTTGGGAGACTGACTTTTAAACTGTGTATTTTTTTTTAAATATAAAATGATTGTAGGATAAGGCTTGATAGCTTCCCTTTAATCAGTATCAAGATATAGAAACCTTCTCAGAGGGGAGGGGCAGAGGAGAGATTAACCAAAGAACTTATCTGCATATGTGTATAACCCATGGACACAGACAGTAGTGAGGTGAAGGCCTGGGGAGGAGGCATGAGCAGGGTGGAGAGGGTCAATGGGGTAGAAAGGGGATGTCTGTAATACTTCCAACAATACAGATAAGATTTTAAAAAGACACAAAAACCCTTTGTACTGTTCCACAAGAAAATTCTTTAAAAAAAATATATTTTATTGATTTTTCACAGAGAGGAAGGGAGAGGGACAGAGAGTCAGAAACATCTATGAGAGAGAAACATTGATCAGCTGCCTCCTGCACACCTCCTACTGGGGATGTGTCCACAACCAAGGTACATGCCCTTGATCAGAATTGAACCTGGGACCTTTCAGTCTGCAGGCAGACACTCTATCCACTGAGCCAAACCAGTTAAGGCCACAAGAAAATTCTTGATGAGGCCCCTGCATAATCAGAAAATTGTATAAAACTTCACATTTTAATGAAGTAATGTGGATAGTTAGATTTCTTATACATGATAGAAGAAATCACTTTGAAATTTATTCAAAAAACTCAGTTTGCCAAATTGCCACACTGATAATTTTTCTGGTTTATTTACTAAAAGTAAATAAAGTTCAGCGAAACCATAATACATTGGGATGGATTTTTAGTGGGTTTGAAGTACTACAGAGCTGATTTTTTAAACCTATTTTAAATCACTCTCTACCTGTATCAGAGATTCTATATATAAGATAATTTAAAATTTTTAGTTAGTTAGAATTGATTGTGTGTGTGTGTGTGTTTATAAATTATATTTGTGGCTAGAGGCCAGGTGCATGAAATCGTGCATGGGTGGGTCCAGGTGGCCCACCACAATTGGGGCTGATTGTGGCCCGGCTGGCAGCGGGGAGGGGACGTGGGAGGCTGGCCAGCCAGCTTCGTCCCCTAGCTGAACTCCCAGTAGAGGGGACAATTTGCATATTAGCCTTTTATTATATAGGATTAAGGGACAGTCACAGGGATTAAAAGAGTGAGCATTACAAAAAAATACAGATTAATTATCTTGCTAGAATCAAACTATGTTAGAGCTGTCTGTGGCCGAGAGAAAATGTCTGAAATTTCAAGTTACAAGTTAGAAACTGGGACCAAGAGAGGGCATACCATGTCATGATGATGTGGGAAAGAAGTATAAGTTGGACCCGAACCTAAGCTTTATTATTTATTTATCTATTTATTCCACAACCATTCACATATTGAGCCTTTGCTGTGTACTAAGCACTTTTCATGGAATCTAAAGAACAAAGATAAATGTCTGCTCTAGGGCTCAGCTCCTTGCCCAATACACTAGAGCTTCTGGGCATCCCTGTGTCAACCTGTCACCTTCTTCACTAAAACATTATAAATTCACTAGAGAAGAAACAGAAAGGAAAGTAAGGCCTGGGAGATTAATTTGGAAAATTTATAAAGAGTAGAACAGCCTGGCCGGTATGGCTCAGTGGTTGAGCATCAACCTATGAACCAGGAGGTCAGGGTTCGATCCCCAGGTCAGGCACATGGCCGGGTTGCAGGCTTGACCCCTAGTGTGGGGCATGCAAGAGGCAGCCAATCAATGATTCTCTCTCATCATTGATGTTTCCCTTTTTCTCTCTCTCTTCCTTCCTGTCTGAAATCAATAAAAAATATTAAAAAAAGTAGAACCAAAAAAGGCACATAGGTGAGTAAGGTAGGAAGAAAATGGGGAAGCCCATTCAAGAGACGTTAATATCTGAATACTACGAGTTCCAGAAGGACAGCACAGAAAAGATAGAAGGAGGAATCAGAGAAGTTGTTTTCTGAATCCTCAGGTCACTTCTTACATTGGGATACTGGGTCTGAAAGCTACTATTTCCTTATATTGCAAATATACATAAAAGCAAAACAAACAAACAAATGAAAGTATGTTTAAGAACCAACTCCTTTCTCCTTCACCCATGTTAATTCTCTTCTACTTACAATTAGCTCCTAGAGGTGATTTTTATGTTTCTTAGAGACCTTTCTGTTTATATCCACACTAATATAGGGTAAACTGTTCCTTCTTCATATCGTACATTTTCTATTTGAACAATTACTTATTTTCATGTCACTCAAGAGTTTATCCATTCTCCAAGATATGCATTTTCCTATGCATTCTTGCATTGTTGGAAGATAGATTCTACTCTTGATAATGGTAGCCTCATCATTGAGTCACAGAAAGCTATTATTCCTACAATTTTTCAATAGCATGTAGATTCTGCGGGGGTGGAATTTTAAGATGTAAGTATACTGTTTTCTACACTCAAACTCCACTGCCCTTGCCATAGAAATTGATCAGTGATGTGTGTTGATGAGTTTTCAAAGTCCATGTTCATATAAGCTATTATTATTGTATATAACATTGTTCCTTTTATTGAAACTCCCACTGATTTCACTATACTTACAGCTTCACCATTTAGCATCTTTATTTCCCTCTGCTGGTGGGTTCTTTGAACTGCATATTTAGAGGTCTATGATGGCATATTTTCTGGGAGTTAAGTAGATATTCAACTTCTCAGGTTCAAACTAAAAAGTAGATGATGGAAAACACTGAGATTTCTTGAAATGACTAGGGAGGTCAACAATTTGACTCAGCGTTTTGAAGGATGTAAAATATTTATAGTTTTTTTCTCTTTTTGGTCAAAACAATCATATTTCATGAAAAGAGGATAGAAATCGTTATTTGCTTTGAAATAAAAGTACCATAATTGAAAATTTTCTTTACTGGGACCAAATACACTCTGTGAAAATATAAGTTAGTGGTTGGACTTCCCAAAGATCCCTTTAAAAATAAAACTACACAAATAATTTCAAATTTTGATTTAATTTTGCCTTAAATTAAAGTAGCTGTATCTCTATTGACTTAAATGTTGTACAGTATACTGTAGTTCAGGTGCTTTCCTAATTCCTATGCTCTTCCTCCCTTCACCACAGAGGGTCTAATACTCTTAGGGAGCTCTGTGTGAAACTGGGGCGCTGGAGAAGCTTGATCGTAACTGAGCAGAAGGTATTGCCCCAGAGTGTTGATGGATTTTCCTAGGGGGTGTGGACGATGGTGAGTGGAGAAAGGCCAGGCTGGTCTCTGTGCCCCCAGTTTTCTCTGTCAGCTGTCAGCCTCCAGTATTAGGAACAGTGTCCTTTGTCTGAAAGGGTTTTAAGACATTAAAAATCTACTACTACCAGCATTTTTAAAGTCTGTAAAAGATGGGGCATATATCTCTTCCTTAGCTAGTATAACCTGAATTTCAACAGAGCAGACTGGGGACTCTATGTGTGTATGCATGCATGTGTGTGCAGGCACACCAAGGATACACAAGAGACCATGGGCAGGAAAGAGCAGAGGGATAGAAGAGTGGAAAGAGCATAAAAGACAAACCCCACCTACTTAATTTACCCCTTAGCCTGGGGTTGTCTTATTTTCTACCATCCTGTGCTCATATATTTACTAAATGTCTAGTGTCCCCAGGTCCCTCTGACTTATAAGCCCATCACTATCCCATGTGTAGGGGATGCAGCCTTGCAATTTTGCCCATGTTTTCTTTTCTTTCAGAGTTTTTCTCTGAGCTACGTGGTGGGGAAGATGCTTTGGTGATAATCTGTATTCATTTGTTAAATGTAGAGTGGGGCAAAAGCAGGTTTACAGTTGTTCATATGGAAAATAATACAATCCTATCTAATAAAAGAGTACTATGCAAATTGACCATCACTCCAATACATGAGATGGCCGCCCCCATGTGGTTAAAGATGGCTGCAGGGGAGGGCAGTTGTAGGTGATCAGGCCAGCAGGGGAGGGCAGTTGGGGGCGACCAGGCCTGCAGGGGAGGGCAGTTGGGGCAACCAGGCTGGCAAGGGAGGACAGTTAGTGGTGACTGGGTCAGCAGGGGAGGGCAGTTGGGGGTGACCAGGCCAGCAGGGGAGGGCAGTTAAGGGCAATCGGGCCAGTAGGGGAGCAGTTAGGCGTTGATCAGGCTGGCAGGGGAGCGGTTAGGGGCAATCAGGCAGGCAGGCAGGCAGGCGAGGGGTTGGGAGCCAGCAGTCCTGGATTGTGAGAGGGATGTCCGACTGCCCGTTTAGGCCCGATCGGACATCCCTCAAGGGGTTCCAGATTGGAGAGGGTGCAGGCTGGACTGAGGGACACCCCCCCTCCCCCTGCCCCCCCCCCCCCGCCCCGCATGAATTTCGTGTACCAGCCTCTAGTAATTAATAAATAATAGAAGAATAAACTATGTTTCCTATACTCACAACTCTAAATCTACCTTTGGCCCACCCTGTAGAAATCACTCTTACTGTAAACAAACACAGTATTTTGAGTCAGTTGTAGGATACCTCCAGCCCCCACATGACAAATACTTTGAGACTGGTGGGGCTTTTAATTTCCCTCCAAATCAAAGTATAAGCTTTTGAGCAATTCTAGGACAACCCTTATTGATATAAAATGTGGGAAGAGTACCCTGAGTTCTGCATGGTCTGCCTATCCCTTTACAGACACCCGACAGCCCTTACACTGAAGTCAAAAGGAAGAATAATACTGGATCAAAGTCTATGCTTGAAGTCTGTGTCTTATTTTCATCCTCCCCTGGCACGTAGGAGGTAACTAACTGCTCATTGTCCTCTTGATAAATATTCAGTCTCCAAGATGCTTCATTTAGAAATTTCCACTTTTCTTTGGTGTAGGGGTTGATGATGAAAAGTCCAGACACTCCTGGTCCAGGTTCGTTTTTCTGCTTGGAGGACTGCAGAGAGTAGATGGGAAATGTTGCCAAGAGGAGAAGCTGAATAAAGGCACTAGTGCTATTCTTTCTTACGTTGTATTGGTTTTTACAGTCTAACTTGGAAGAACTGCCTGAGGCTGCCCAGGATCTGCCACAGGACTCCCAGCTGTGCCACCCCGCCCCGCCCCATCCCATCCCCCCACGGAGGGAGGGGGGTACAGAGCGGGCGAGCAGTGTTGGCACAGCCCACGTTCTCTGCCCACCTGCACCTGGGTCCCCCTTAGGGCGTGGTTTTCCTCCACCAACTTCACCTGCTCCACTTGACTGCTTTGTCCAGCTTTACAGACACATAATTGATGTATGACATCGTGTAATTTTTGGTGTACATTGTGAGGACTTGATGCATGTAAATACTGCCAAATGATTACCCAAATGCAGTCAACACACCTACCACCTCACATCGTTACCTTTTCCGTGTGTGCAGTGATGACATTTAAAATCCACTCTCTTAGTACTTACACAATTAGACAATGTGTAGGTGTTGTTAACTAAGGACACCATGCTGTGCATTAGCTCCCAGAACTCACTCTACCTATAATTGGAAGTTTGTGCATTTTGACCAACATCATCTCATTTCCTCCACCCTCCAGCCGCTGGTATCCGCCATTCTACTCTCTGTTTCTTTGGGTCTAGCTTACAGGAGATTCCACATATATAAGTGAGATTACACAGTAATTTGTCTTTCTCTGTCTGACTTATTTCATTGAGCATAATGCCCTCAAGATCCACTTCTGTTGTCACAAATAGCAGGATTTCCTTTTCTTATAGCTTAATAATATTCTGTTATGTATATATATTACATTTCTTTATTCATCCATCCATCCATTGGTGGAACTATAACAGAACTGGGTCAGTTCCTACAAGAGGCTAAGAAACAACAGACGAGATCTGGCTGTTATTACCATGGAGAAAAATATCTGTTGGTAGAGTAGATGCTGGCTGTAGATTACCTTTCTCTCCACAGTCAGAATGGCTATATCTTGTGAGTAGCTGCTTTGAATATCTATCAGATAAATCAGGGAATTGATTCATATGTGGATAGGACAAGTGTACCCATCTGTTTTAGGCATCACACCATGGACATAAAGTGGGAATGAGTGGGAAAGGGGGCCTCTGAAGGCAAACCTAGTTTTATTATTCTGTGGAAGGGAGGATATACAACCTCACCTTCAGAACCTCAAATCAAACTGTGACATCTAGCAGCCTCTGTAGGATGTAATTGTAGCAGAAAAAATACAAGCAGAAGCAGAGGAGAAAGAAGTTCCATTTCGTTTGGGAATAAATAGCTCAAAATATCCCAAAAGCCTCCTAAAAACAAGCCTGGATTTCAGTGTTGTGTAATAATTAATATTCAAAGACCTTGAGTCTTAAGAAAAAAAATTACCTTTTGCTTTCTTTCAGAAAGTGATGGAAAAGTAACTATATTTGAGGAACTTTAATAAATGTAAATATTTTGTACATTTACATATTTGGTTTAATACTTTAATAAATCTTTCTTATAGAATATATCATTTTTTTTAATGAAATAGGGGGGAAATAAGGTGCTAAGAGGTGAAGAGGGCGTGAATTATACAAATTTTATCTTTGTCCTTGTGTTACCTGAATGCATTTCTCCAAGCCTAAGAAAGTAGTAAACTTGTGCTTCTAAGTTTGAAGAAAAGGTTCTGTAGACACATTTCACATTATACTATACATGCAATTCACTGTCCACAGAGTTACTCAAACTGCTGACAGGGCTGCTTGCTTCAACTGAGTCCCCTCTGAGCAAAGCCCTTGAAGGAACTAACCACAGTGTATGCCGGCGTGTTTATCCCGTGAGTAACTCGGCCGCACGAGTAGGCTAAAATCTTCTTTTAAACTCACTGTTGGCACTCATTATGCTTAGCTGGGAATCACCATTCCTGAAACTAGAGAAGGGAGGGGGCTTGGGAAGGTGAACAAGACAAAGAATCTAACTAGGGTCTCCTTGCAGAATCTCAACGGTCAGGTGGTAGGTTCAATTTCCATGGCTTTGATGAGAGAAGAGGCTGTGGTTTTGTGGTCCACTTTGGAGTTTAAATCCCAGCCCTGGTGCAGGCTGAAGCCCAGTCCCCCTGGAGCGAATCATGGAAGCGTCATTGCTCAGGTGTAGCCAGTGTTTTTCTAATTTGAACCTTATTTTGTCCTGGTGAAATAACATTGATGAGGGATTTTGAAATTGTTAAATTGTGCAAAAGCATTTGACTTTGTAATGATAACAAACCTTGGAAAATAAAGGAAGGAGAAATTGGTGAATTCTTGACAAATTATAATAATCCTAGTTGTTTCATAAGGAAAGGCAGGGAGTGGGTCATTTAGGAATCTGAATGAATACTTTGTATCTCATCTGTTTCTATTAAAACTATAGGTTAGGTGAGCTAAAAATTTAGTTATGAAATACTCTTTTTTTTTGTAGTCATAAAATTTGTTTTAACCCTTCCCTCAATTGTGAATTTAAATAGTGACCAGTTTACAAGGACCTGTTTACAACCAGTGGATTGGCCAATGGCTTTGAGGATAACTCATTTTATAATCTGGGATTTCCAGTTCTATCTCCATTCTCTTATTTATTTTCTACTTCACATATTTTATTATCAGGAATCATAATCATAGCACCATTATTATTTAGTTAGAATAGAGTTGTTTCTATAATTTCTTATGGTCAAGCACACACTAAGCAACACAAATTTTGGAAGTACTTTTGTTGGGGATGGAGAGACCAAAAGTAAATTCAATGCTGGCAGCTCTGCTCACTGCTCTTAAAGGAGCTTGTGGACTAGTTGGGAAGGAGTGACACATAGAAAAATCAGAGGGGTTAAATAAATAGATGGGGCTGAGGTGTCTGAGAGTGTGTGGAGTAGGGAGGCAGCAAGCTGCAAAGAACCCATCTCCAATCCTGGCATCAACAATTCTTAGGTCTGCTCACACCTTTTCATGACCTCACAGACACAGCAGACAAGGCTGGAGAATAAATACCCTTCCATGGCCAAGAGGTATTAAGAATCACAAATCATCAAAATTCAAACATTTCTCCTCCTCTAAAACTTAAAGTAGGATTCCAGCTGATTCCTAAGAGGTTATTCTCTTCCATAACTTGAGTGACTTAGGCCATTTCTTGCCCATGTATTCTGAGCATAGAGGCCTGTGTCTGCTTGCCCTTTGACCTTCACTCACCTCGCCCCGCGTGAATGGGACGGGTGGGAGCACCCATGGCTCAGCCACCAACATTGCTCCTCATGAAGGTTAATGGCCACTTTTAATCCGACACAGCAAATTGCTGACATCTGGGGGTTCCTATCAAGTTTTCCAGATATTCCACAGTAATTTTAGTGTTTACACAATATAAAAACACTGACATGGAGCTTGGAAAAGCATTTTATTTAAAGACAGATGGTGAATACTACAAAACTGCTTAAAATTTGTGAAGGATTGCATTAAATAAGGTCTGTTGAAGGTTACTCTAATATAAATTTGTCTACTATAAGTAAACGAATAGTCACCAAACTTTTGGTTGCCTGAGAAGCACTGGCCACTGATAACTTCAGAGTTGTTTCTTGACTTCATTAACAGGAGCAACTGTTGGCTGCCAGCTTACTCTTGGGAAAGCTTATTCCTTTGTTTGATGCTGAATCACTTTTATGAACATATAGAAACTATTACTGGTTCTTCCTTTTCATATTCCAATGATTCTTAAGGTCCAGTTATCTGTTGCTGCTACTCCTGTTGGCTGGAACCTAGTACAAGGAAGGTTATAAACCTAAGAGGCATACATGTGTTAAAGATTTTTAGCATACAACTGAGACTTTTTCTCTACTATAATCTTTTTACAAAAAAATGTTTTTGTTGATTTTGAGAGAGAGAGAGAGAGGAAGGGAGGGGGATAGAAAGATAGAAACATCGATGAGAGAGAAACACCATTGATCAGCAGCATCCTGCATGCATCCCACTGGGGATTGGGCCCAAAACATGGTATGTGTCCTGGCTGGGAATCAAACTCTGACCTCTTGGTTCCCGGGTTAATGCTCAACCACTAAGCTGTGCTCTACTACTATCTTAAAGAATAATAATTAAAGCTTCTTCTAGCCAGGTCAGTGAGAACTTGAGAAAATTTTGGAAGCATCTGTTTCATACAGGTATTTCAGGAGTTGGATATTCCCTGGTAATTTTAGCTCCCTGTCACCTGGAACAGAGAAAACTTCTGTTACCTTTTTCTTCAACATTTTCAGTTTTCTCTTATTAGAGGCTGGGAAAACTTATATTCAGCATTTTAAGGCAATGAAGGGAAGGTACTCTTTTGTAAAGCCAACAACACAGAGATAACATTCTCTAGTAGCATTTGCCTATCCACCCACCACCTTGGGGTAACACTTTAGCACTGTGACCTGCACCCACTAATTGGACAGGGCATCACATTGACATTCTTAGGGAGCATTGTTGGTCACCCCCAAAACTGGTGAGAGCTTGTGCAGCCCAAGTGTGCAGGAAGGAAGCGTACTATATTATGCTTCCTCTGTTTTTCTTAATTAGCATTTATTCCCTGTAAGAGGTTGATTTCTGCTTTGACAGAGATTAATCTAACTATCTGCCCAAACCATAAAATGAAGGCTCACGTATCTTACTGGGAGAAACGTATGAAATTTTGAGTTGGTTTTTAATTGCTGCAATTTTGAATGCCCGAAGCCCATTAACTGAGCTGGTTAAAGTATAGTGTTAATGAGGATTTTTTTTTTCCTGCCACGGCATGAATGATCAGCCCAAAGTGTGCCCCTTTTCCCACAATAGATGCAGGTGAAAAAGTCATTCCGTCACCCCTCAGCCATAAGTCCACTACAAATATTTCTCTCACAGAGGATCGCGATATTTGGGGTAGAGAGGGGACAGGTGGAAGGGAAGAGCCAGGAATGCATGCATCTAGGAAGGTCTGAGTGCAAATTCCATGGAGGTGACTGCTCGAGAGAAAACTACCTGGATATGACCAGCAATGTGAGACAGGGAGGCAGACGAGTAAACTGGCACTAAGTATGTCCTTCTATAGAAGTGTAGACTTCACAAGAAAGCCTCATTGCAGTAAAATGCATTTGTTTTCCTGAAGGAAGATATTTGTAAAGGAGCACTGAATACCTACTTTTTGTTGTTGTTGTTAATCTTCACCCGAGGACATTTTTCTATTGATTTTTAGAGAGAGTAGAAGGGAGTGGGAGAGACAGAGGGAAAAATCAACATGAGAGAGAGCCATCGATTGGTTGCCTCCTGCATATACCTCAACCAGGGCTGGGGAACCAGTAACCAAGCTATGTGCCCTTGATCGGAATCAACCTGGGACCCTTCAGTTTGGGGCTGACACTCTGTCCACTGAGAAAAACTGGCTAGGACGAATGCCTACTTTTTAAGAATCTGCAGTCTCGAGTACCTGCTGTGTCTGCCATGTTCTATCTATGTTTTGTTTATGAACACCACATACAGGAGGAAACCGATGCTCGAAGACCATGCATAGAGATGGGTTCCCCAGTCTTCGCAGGGCCCACTGTACCCAGGACCTCCCCTTGCCTGAGCTGCTCATCCAGCGAGGTCCTGAGATGCCAGAATGAATCTCTCTTTCAAGTGGCTTTTAACACACGTTAGATAACAACCAAGTACAGCACCTGAAAACTAGAACAAAGTGCCTTATTTAAAACAGGAGCAGAACAAATGATCATCTAGTATTGTTTAAATCACCCTTAATCTTTGGTGAACCAACAGGCTTCTATTTTGGGGGTATTTTCTTATAATTTTTTCTAGTTCCTTTCACGTGTGCCTCCTTCCCTTTCCTCTTTTCCATCTGAAATGTTTATGGTCTCAAAAGTAATTACTCCTCGAAGAGCGTTTTCATGGATGCTAAATGCTACCTAATGGAAGCCATAAGCGTAGAGTCTGCTAGCGTTTAGAGCGGCAGAGTACACGTGCCAGGTTGAATCAAGTTGGAGGAAAGTTCCTCAGTCTTTGAAACGGGCAGTGTTGCTGGAGGTGGATTCATATGCCTTTTGAATCCCGTATGTGCTGCAAAGCATCTTGATTACAAACACTGTGTCCGTGGTTTAGGTTTCGAATTAAAGGTGGTCAGCATGGCCAAATCCTCTAATCTCTCTGGCCAGATTAGGTGATGGTTTTCCCATTTCAATACACGATGCATGTTGGAGGGGGTCCTGATGGTGCCAAAGTCGAACGTGGGCACCCAGGAAATGGAAGAGTCCCTCTACTGATGATGAATTATAACTTTTCCCCCTTGTGAATCTAGTCCTTCCTCTATGCCATGCGGGGACACTGTGAAAAGTAGAGCGTGTGTATGTGTGTGTGCCTGTGGGACCTGGAGTGCTCTCGACCTGTCAGCTCACGGGCACAGCAGGCTTTGTGCAGACACCAAAGAACAAAATGTGAAATTGGCACCGCCAGCCTCTCCACTGCACAGGAGATCCCTGTTTAACTCTGACAACCAGAACATTCGACAACTTGAAATTCTTGTCATCTGGTTTTCTTTAGTTTCTTCTTGGGGAATGAAAGCTTTGAGAAGCTTGTTAAAAAACCTGGACTTCTGATGGTGAGACTTAACCAGGTCTATGGAGCCATCGCTCAGCAAACGTTGACCCAAGCTTACCACTCCCCCAGGTGTGGGGCTAGGGACCCAGACACATGCCAGGGAGGAGCCCTGCTCATTCACTGTATTTATATACTTTATTTTATTTTTTTTCTAAATGTAACCAGAGCTCAGGTAAAAACAAGACATGAATTTGAGTCTGCAGTAAACAAAGTTGATGGAGCTGATCCCTTCACTTCCCAGAATTATTTTGTCCCAAGTAGTAATTGTCCCAATCCCATGGGACCAAGTCGTGTCATCTTTCCGTTACTTTAATATTGATAGTCCCACGATAGTCCTTGCTCTTTGACTTCTAGTGAGGAAACTAACATAAGATACTGGAATATGCGTGGGTTTGATGGGTAAGTTCAGACAACATACGAATACAATTGAAGATGAAGGTCCAAAAAGTGGAAAAAGCAGTTCTGAAGAGATACAGTGAGGTAGAGAGTATTTAAAAAAAAATCAGATGGAAAAGATTCAACTTAGTATAATAGGAGTGGAGAGCTTTGGGGAATTTTCCAATAAGTGAGAGTTCGATTTCTTTTTTAAAGTACATATCCAACAGTTGTATAACTATAAGGGAGTGACTGCATGCATGAGGTCCACCGAGAACACTAACTTTGTGCACCACAGATCATGTTTTTTTTTTTTAATATATTTTATTGATTTTTTACAGAGAGGAAGGGAGAGAGATAGAGAGTTAGAAATATTGATGAGAGAGAAACATCGATCAGCTGCCTCCTGCACATCTCCTACTGGGGATATGCCCACAACCCAGGTACATGCCCCCGACCGGAATCGAACCTGGGACCTTTCAGTCCGCAGGCCGACGCTCTATCCACTGAGCCAAACCGGTTTCGGCCACAGATCATGTTTTGAGTGCACCCTCTAGCGTACTAGAAATTAAGTGAGGAAAGAAAGAGTAATCTGGTCATTTTAAATGAGAGCTTCACAAAATAACGCTTTTAGAAGGTATCTTTGTCATGTAGCTGGCATTTGTTGAGCACCTACTATGTAGCAGACATGTTTATGGGCTAGAAATAAAAGCAAAATGGAGGCCCAGAGGAATTCAAAAGGTAGTGAGAGGTACGTAGGGAACTCTTTGTAATCAAGCAGGGTATACTATTAAATAATCATGAAAATGTAGCTTTGCACAACAGAACTAGGAGTGACTGACCCTGCTTAGGAATATTGAAAAGGTTGTCAACAATGAGGAGTCTCTGAATTGGGCTTTGAAATGTTAGGAATTTTCCAGGTGGGGAAACATCAAGGGCACACCAGGCGGAAGGAACAAACACCCTGGATGTGTGTGAGACAAAGAGGTCATGTGTAAGGGATTGTAAAATATATATACATTTTGACTGGAGCATCGGGTATAAGTTGCCAAATGGTGGAAAGTAAAGTGTAAAAGGTAGGTTGAAATAAAAATATAGAGTGTCTTATATTTCCTATGAAGAAATATAGGTGTTTTCTTACAAAATGGCTTACCAGTAAATGTTTTAAAATAGAGACCATTGTGTAAGGCTGGAGAACACAAAATCCGAGTTGTATTGAGCACATGGCTGACGGTGAAATTTTCTGTATTTTTTTTCTGGTTTAGACACTTTACAATTCTTTATTTTTTTTCCCCCCTAAGTAAAGCCATCTGGTGCAAATGTGTGATCCATTTTATCCTCAACATTTTTGCCTTAACTCTTTTTCTATTTAAAATGCAAAATCTAATTGTTATAAACTTTGGATGCTTGAAGTACCTGCTTGTGTTCTTTCTCCGACATAATGGAGTTAACCAGAAAGTCCTGTCTAATTTTGAGATCTAGAATGATTGCTCTCTCAGGATGAACCAACTTTAGGTTCATTGTATAAGGATCACCTAAGTGATTTTTAAAACTTAATCCTCACAGATGCAGATTCAGCAGGAATGAGGAGATATCCAGGAATATGTATATTAAATAGGGCACTCCAGTGATTCTGATAAGCCGCCAGAGGCAGAAGGCATAGTTCTGTATTCTGCCAGGAATGCAGAGGGACCATGGATCCCATGGATGGGGAATGGGAAAAGATTCCTGGTAATTCAGATCCTATAAGTGGATAAAACTTTTTGGAGTACAAAGAGATTTCAGAGTTCCAATTAAGGTTATTTTCATTTACCCATTCATTCACTCAATGAATTATTCACTTAGCTATTTAATATTTCTGGAAAGTCTAATATGTTTCAGACATAGTACTCAATTGTGACGGCACACAGAAATGAATAAGGCATTATCCCTGCCATTAGAGCTGACATCATATATAAGTGAGAGGATAGAAGAGAATAATAATTGAGTGAGCTAAGTGCTATATAGAGATAAGCAGTAGAAATCTCTAGTAAGCACAAAAACAGATAAGGTTCATTTACAGTCTTTCAGAAGATCTTATTTTCTCTCAAAGCCTGAATTATTAGCTACATATTATTACCAAATCTATGTCCAACTTTTTTCTTCTGCAGTCTAGATCCAAATATATAGTTGCCTAATGAATACGTCCTCTTGGATTCTCCCAGGTACCTCAAAAACAACATAAAGCATAAATCAAACTCATCATGTTTCCGCTCAAACTAGTTATTTTCCCAGTATTTCTATTTTAGTAAATGGCATCACTTTAACCCCAATTGACCAAATAAGAACCTGAAAGTATATATATATATATATATATATATATATATATATATATATATATATAGTTTAGTCTTTATGTCTGTTGTCATACTCTCTACACTTTTTTCAGATGTAACAGCCCCATTTACTTTCTCCCTGACTCCAGAATGTTTTCTCGCTTATTCATTCTCTGCATTGCAACCTGAATCTCACTCTTCTACTTAGAGCTCTTTGATAGTTTATGTTTAATTTTGGGAAAAAACCCTCAAATACTGTGTTCTTGTCTACTACTCCATCTTCATTTGGTACCTCTATCTTTTTTTTTTTTTTTACCTTCTCTTTCTTCCATAACCTTTCAGAAATACTTGATAGCCTTCCGTTTTTTGAATGTCCTTCCCTATCCCTGTAACTTTCTCCACACTATGCCATCAATTTGGATCATTCTTTAACTATTCAACTCTTGCCTAGTGCGTTCTCATTATTTAAGTTTCAAAATACAGTAGTCCTCCTTATCCCTGGAGGACACATTCTAAGATTCCCAGTGAATGCCTGGAACTGCAGATGGTACTACATCTTATATGTACTTGCATTTTTTCTATACATACATACCTATGATAAAGTTTGGTTTACAGTTAGGTACAGTGAGAAATTAACAATCTCATATAATAAAAGCCTAATATGCTAAGTGTCAGACCGTTTGTTCAACTGTTCCACCAGTCGCTATGACGCGCACTGACCACCAGGGGCCAGATGCTCCAACCTGTAGATTAGCTTGCTGCTGGGGTCCAGCTGATGGGGACTGGGTGAGATGGGCTGGGCATGCCCTGGAGCCCTCTTGTGGTCCCTCCCTGGCCCCAATTGTGCACCGGTGGGGTTCCTTGGCTTGGCCTGCACCCTCTTGTAATCCGAGACCCCTTGGGGATGTTGGAGAGCCAGTTTCGGCCCGATCCCCACAGGCCAGGCTGAGGGACCCCACCAGTGCACAAATTCATGCACCTGGTCTCTAGTAATCTATGCTAATAAAGAGCTAATATGCTAATGGTTGGGACGCCGTAACGCATAACAACTGGACTATTAGCATATTAACTGGCTTGTTGCTCCGGAGATGGGGCAGAAGTGGGGAGGTGCCCGGAGGAGGTGGGACCATCCTGTGCTGGGGAGGGCAGGGGTGAGAGCCCATAGTGCCTCCCTCACCAGTTCTTTGCTACCCACTGCTCACACTCAGAGCACCCTGTGGCCCACTTGCCAGGGGAAGGAGCATAACGCAGCAGGCAGTAGGCTTCCATGCTCTCCTCTGTCATCATGACAGGGCGGAGCTGCCATGTTGCTCTGGAGACAGGGCGGAAGCGGGGAGGCGCTCCGAGAAGGTGGGACCAGCCCAAGGCGACTTGAGGGACTGAGGGCAGGGCTTGAAGTGGCCAGAGAAGGCCAGAGGGTTTGGGGGCTGGGCCAGGCGTGCTGGAGCTCTGTGTGGACAGGTTCAGGTGTCAAGGCAGAGCTGCAGGTGGGTGGGCGGCGCCACACGATTTCGTGCACTGGGCTCCTAATAATAAAATAGAACAGTTTTAACTATCTATAATAATAAAAGCATAATATGCTAATTAGGCTGGAAAGCCACTGTGGCGGGGGCCGAGCCCCTTGCATGAATTTCGTGCATCGGGCCTCTAGTTCTTTAATAAAAGTTAGTGAATGTGGTCTCTCTCTCTCAAAATATCTTATAGTACTCTGTACAGTGTAGATATGCTGGACAAAAGGTTGATTCATGTTCTGAGCAAAGTTTTGACTGAAAAATCTGCTGTAGCCTTATGTGGTTTCTTATATGCAACAAGTTGCTTTTCTTTTGTTGCATTTAAGATTTTCTCTCTGTCTTTTACTACTGTAATTATAATGTGTCTTGGTGTGGATCTCTTAGGATTCATCTTATTTGGAACCCTCAGGATTTCCTAGACCTGGATGTCTGTTTCCTTCTGCATGTTAGGGAAGTTTTCATCCATTATTTCTTCAAATATTTTTTCTATGTCTTTCGCTCTCTCCTTCTGGGACCCCTTTAATGCCAATTTTATTCTACTTGATATTTTCCCATAGTTCCCTTAAATCATCTTCATTTAAAAAAAAATCCCTTTTCTTGTTGCTGCTCTGTTTGTGTGAGTTCAGTGCTTGCTGTTTCATTGAGTCTGCTGTTGAACCCTGTTAGTGTATTTTTAAATTCAATTACTGTATTATTGAACTCTGTGACTTGTTTGGTATTTTTTTTTTGTGTGTGTGTGTGTGTATGTGTGTGTGTGTGTATGTATGTGTGTTTTCTATCTATTTGTTGAAGTTATTATTGTGTTCATCCATTTTTCTCCCAAGTTTGGTGAACATATTTATGACCATTATTTTGAATTCTATATCAGTAGATTACTTATCTCCAAGTCATTAAGATATTTTTCTACAATGTTGCTTTATTCTTTCATTTGGAACGTATTTTCTTGTTTCCTCATTTTGATTGATTTGCTGTGTTTGTTTCTATGCATCAGTCATGAAGGAGTGGTCTTATGTAGGAGAGTCATTCAAACTTGCCCTAGCTCTTGGTTGTCTCTGTAATTTTGTGATTGTTTAAACAACCTGATTTATTCTTTTATTTTTTAATTTAAATTCTTTATTGTTGAAAGTATAACATATGTCTCCTTTCCCCCCCATTGACCTCTCCCCAGCTGCTCCCAACCCCCAGCATGTACCCTCACCCCACTACTGTCTGTGTCCATTGGTTATGCTTATCTGCATGCATACAAGTCCTTTGGTTGATCTCTAGACCCCATTATTGAGGGTGTGCCAAGACCTGTCAGTGTTCCAAGGAAAGGAATCTCATTTAGCACCTACCTTTAGGCTGATTGGTAGCCAGACTCTCAGGCAGCAACTTTGACAGATGCAAATGTCTACAGTCCTGGGTGGCCGCAAGGTAAAACCCTGCTGGCCTCTAGACAAGGAAATGTGGAAGTGACCCAGGGGTAACAGTTGTAAAAATGAGGGCTCCAGATGCATGCATCAGCATCTTTCTGGGAGGTTTCCTTAAGCTGTAGCGAGGCCAAGGCCATGCGGAAGGGTGGTGTCTCCTGGCTTCCCTTCCCTGAGAGCACCTCCATAGTTTCTAGAAGTGTGGGAAACCTGAAGCCTGTCCCTCAGGCTGAAGCTCCAGGATAAGTAAACAGTAGCTTTTTAATAGGAAAAGTGGGCTTGTGTTTCAGTTTGCTCTTTGTGCAGTGCCACGAAGGTGGTATTCTAGTGCTACCTGATACCTGTCTTTGCAGTTGTTAGAATGGAGCCCAGGTGTGCCAACCTCCTTGGCCACCAGGACCAACTGGTCCAGGGGCATCCCCCGTGTGGATGGTGTATGCCCGCTGGTTTCTTGAGGCAGTTGGAGTGTGGAGGGGCAGGGCACTGTAGCCATCTGCAGCAAGGAAGCAGGAGAGTGCCTTGACTGGGTCCCCCTGCAGGCTTCAGAGATATAGCAGGAGAGGGTCTGGGCTCTGCATGTGCAGGTGCTGGCTTTAGAGAGCGAGCTGGAGAGTGCGTGAGCATTTGCACTTGCCTGCCCCACCAGGGAGCAGGGCAATGCTGCACCGACCCATGCTCCCCAGTTTCAGCATTGCAGTGGGACAGTGCCACAAGGTAGCAGGAGGGGGACACCTTTGAGCTCGCCACCTGTTCTAGCAGAGCAGTCAGGGAGTGCAAAAAATGCCGCCTCCCAGCGCCTCGCTGTCTGCAGAGAGTTTTGGCTGTCTTCTGCGCCACCAGCAGATGCTTGCAGATCAACTGGGTCTCCTTCATAGATAGGCCAGGTGTTTGTTAAACTTCCACTTTTTCTCTGGGTTCCAGGGCAGGTGAAACCACCCAAGTCTTTTAAAAGGAAAAATCTTAGTTGCCTAGAGCTTTTGGCCCCCTTGGGCGGCAGCCCCATGGGTTTTCTAAGCCAGATGTCTTAGGGGCTTGTCCCTCCAGGGCAGCTCCCAAGAGCTGGGGTGCTTGATGTGAGGCACAAACCCCTCACTCCCCTGGGAAAAGAACCTCTGGTGAGATTCCTCTCTATTATGTGTTGCCATGCAGGGTTTTTTTTTTTTTTTTTGGCGGGGGGGGGGGGGGGTGATGTTTGGTGACAGCATGCCTCTGTTGCTCCGGTCTTCTTCTTCTTTTTAAAAAAAATCCTCACCTGAGGATATTTTTCCACTGATCTTTTAGAGAGAGTGGAAGAGAGAGAGAGATAAAGAGAGAAACATCGATGTGAGAGAAACACATCAATTGGTTGCCTCTGCACATGCCTTGACCAGGACTCGGGCTGGGGAGGAGCCTGCAACCAAGGCATATGTCTTTGACTGGAATCGAACCTGGGACCCTTGACCCACAGGCGGACACTCTATCCACTGAGCCATACGGGCTAGGGCATACCCATGATGTGGGGGAGCAGCTCATCTGGGTTTCAGATCTTTTTCAGAGGGGACTGGTTCATATGTAGCTGTAGTTTGGGTGGGTCCATGGGAGGCAGGAATGCAGGGTCTTCCTAAGCTGTGTCCTGGACCCTTCCCTCTACTCGCTTGACTTTGTAAAAACCGTGTTTCTATTTCACTTCAATTTATTTCACCAGGAAAGACTCTCAGGGTTACAGATGGACTTTGGTTTCTCACATTTCTAATATTATTCACAAAGTGACTGAATAACTAGCACCCATTTTCCCATGTTAGATTCACCAGGATGATCATTAGATTCAACTCGACATTTTTGGGAAACTTTATACCATACTTGGCAGCCTAATCGGATCATCACATTTTCAATCATATTTTATTCTGGGGAAAGTGCATTTTCTTAAAGCAGCCTTCTTTTCTCAAAAGAAAGGGTTTTCTTTTTTCTTTGAGTATTTTTCCTACTAGAGGGTTTGGTGCCTGAGGGCCGAACCACAGAAGGTCCTCATTGTTAACATCTGTGTTCTGTCTGCTGGGTTTGGGGTGTCTTTTCATACTTAACAGGGGTGTCATACTGCTTTCAAGTTGTTTCTTCTTTTTCTTCCATTTAAGATCACCCTGCTCTGCTGCTTTGCTCTCCCCTGCAGCCTCCCCTCACCACTGAATGGGGCCTGCTAGGTCTCCACAGTGGAGCTGGAGACATCGTAAAAAGTGGCATACTTGCGGTAGCTTTGTCCTTCAGAGACTTTCTCTTTCCAAGTAAATACTATTCTCCTTTGGAAAATATTCCTTCTTTCCCTCTTTAGATCTTAAGAAAATATCCATGAAGCCTGTCATTTAAACCTGCTCCTGGGACAGATTACAAACTATAAAAATGCCAGGAAGAAAATTTGAAATACAATGAAATGTGTAGAAAGACACAAAGCAAGTGACGGAAAAGCTGCCAGAGTTTGAATGCTCAGTGAAAACACCCCGGAGGTGGCCTCTCTTTTCAGCGTGTCTTTTGATCTGAAAGTCACACTGGAGCGCTCACCTAATAACATATTTTGAAAAGAAATGACTGGTTTGAGCGCAGGTAGGAGGAGTCATGGGAATGGGCCCCACCACAGTTGCCTTGTGAATTGGCCTCTGGATGAAATGCAAACGAATGTGAGGCAAGGAAAAAGCATAATAAGGAGGCAGGATACCTACTGCCAACATAATTCATTGCAAGCTGCAAGTGATGCTTTTATTTGAGGAAACTTTAAAAGTAATATCCTTTTTTCAGTGTTTTCCACCTCTGATGTTTTTAGTAACTTTTACAAGTGAAAAATACAACTGAAGTTGACCAGAATAGAAAAATTATCTACATATTTTGAAAATCAAAACAAAATAAGTCTTCAGCATCAAAAACAGTTGTTCAAGTGCCCTTTTGACTTTGGTCCAGATTGCGATACATAGAAGTCTGTGGTGTGGTATCATGAAAGAGTTTTAGAAATGGAAAGACTTGGGCTTAATTTCAGATTTAGCTATCACAGTGTTATAGTCTGAATCTCAATTTCTTCATCTGAAAAATGGGGATAAATCTATAATAATAAAAGCATAATATGCTAATTAGACCGAATGACCTTCCAGACGACCTTCCAGATGACCTTCTGGACGACCATGCTATGACACCCACTGGTGCCAGGCCAGCCCAGCCCAGGTGGATGTGATGCAATTGGTCAGGGGCCCAGCCATTGCCCCATGATCACCCTGCAGAGTGCCCAGGCCACTGACCGGTGTGCTGCGTGGTTGGGTGGGGCCTCCCTCTGCAAGGGAAGCCGGGGTGTCATAGCCCGGGAGGGAAGCCCGGGTCCCGGGTGCCGGAGGGAAGCTGGTGCCGGCAGCTGGGGGAAGGAAGGCCTACACTTGCAGAAATTTTATACATCAGACCTCTATTATAATATAGAACTCATGTGAAAATTACAGAAAATGATATGCAGTACCTGTAGCACACTATCTCGTCTGGCTAATAAAGCAATAGTTTTTTTTTGTTTGTTTGTTTTGAAAGAGAGAAAGAGAGAGAGAAACCAATTTGTTGTTCCACTTACTTATGCACACTCATTAATTACTTCTTATATGTGCCCTGACTGGGTATCGCAACCTTGGTGTATCAATTGGGTTGACACTTCAACCAACTGAGCTACCCGGCAGGGCAAACAATAGTTTCCTTAATATTTTTGAAGGTTATTATTATTGGGAACGGTGATATTGAGTTATTAAAATCAGAAATTAAATTTGGAATTACTGGAATCGAACCTGGAACCCTCTATACATGCAAAAATGTTTTTCTAAGTAGAGGCAAGTAAGCACTTGTTAGAATATTTTGATTTTCTCTGAAAGAACAAGACAAAAATTACTATGAAAGAAGAGTAATTTTTCTATTTTGAATTATTTATCTATTTTTCTATTTTTAGTTATTTATCTTTTTCTATTTTTAATTATCATTAATGCATTATTATAGTTCAAGATTTGGTTAAGGAGCTTGATTGCAGAAAAGTCAAAGGGAGGAGGAATAAAACTATGAAATATAATTAATATTGTGATATATTACAATGATTATATTGATATTTTGAGCACTGTAAGAAATCATTATATCTTTTAAGGCAAGAAGCAGCTAATTTAAAATAGGCCTGGGGCGGGGCCAGAGGTGGGCTGAAGGGGGTCAATGGGGGAAATAGGGGACATATGTAGTACTTTCAACAATAAAGATTAAAATGAATAAATAAAAATAAAATTAGTTATAAACGTGAATATATGTGATTAATAATTGGTTTGTGTGAAATATGAAAACTGTGTTCAATTTTAAAGAAGTTGCATTTACTTCTAGTTTTCCTGAGGTTAGAATTGGCCCAAAGAATATTACTGAACTGGGAAAACTATTCCCAAAGGAAAATAAGAAGTCCCAATAAGAGTTTAAATAATTTAAACACTTATGATAAAAAAAAACCACAATTACTAAATGAGTCAAACTTTAAATATTAGAGTAGCTAGCTATTCTGGAATCATATACATGATATACAAGTTAACACATACTAACACATAATAGATTGGTTTCAATGACAAAAAACAAACAACTGAAATTATATGAATTTTAAACATAACAAGGAAAGGCACTGTTTATATACTATAGAGCAATGTGTAACTGAAAATGGCATAATATTTTTGAAGATAAAACTATGTAGATATAAAAAAGGACAGTGATATGTTTGGTGTGCAACTAGATTATGCAAATAACTTGCATAGCATGTTCTATTTGTTTAAAAGTTCATGAGGTAGAATATAAAATGACTGATTGCAGATGGATGTTTGTTCTCCTTTAAAAATTATGTTATGTGGTGGGTCTTGCACAGTATTGGGGCTCCTTAAACTCATGTTCTGTGCTTAACTATCCACCCCTTTCAAAAACAAAGCGAGGCAAAAGGCGATTTTACATTCATGTAGGAGTATGGCTCTGTAGGGGAGTAAAATACAGTGTAGTACTCCAGCATATGCCTCTTTCATTATTTTATACTGGTTACTGTTTTTTTAAAAAATATGTTTTTATTGATTTTTAGAGAGAGGAAGGGAGAGGGAGAGAGAGAGAAAAACATCGATATGAGAGAAACATCAATTGGTTGCCTCCCATACACAACTTGACTGGGGATTGAACCCCCAACCTGGGTATATTCCTTTCAGTGGGCAACGCTCCTCTGAGGCGGATGCTCAAAAACTAGCCACATCAACCAGGGTTAAGCTGGTTACTTTTAAGAAACAGCAGACCCAGGTGAAGCTCTGAAAATGGAGTGGGAGTTACCCTTTTATTAAAACCATTTACATGTTCAGGGGAAGTATCCATTTGTAAGACTGTTTCCCTCTCTGTACCAGAGAGAAGGATGTCTCTGAGTCTCTAGAAACTCATGTCAATGCAGAAACAATGCCTTAAATCTTTGTAACCACCTTATCCCATTTGCTGTGGTCTTCCTGGTAACGGCCCATAACTGGGTTCCTCCTCCCAACTCCAGCATCTTTTGTCTTTAGCTGGAGGTAGTTTGGGCCATTTTGGGGAGTTGCTCAGTTTTCCTGGGTGTCTGTCCTGTATGCATAGATATTTTTAAACTTCTGTTTGTTTATCTCCTGTCAATCTGGTCTTTTATTACAGGGGCATTTCAGCCTAGAACCCAGAAAGGTAGAGGGAAAATCACTTTCCTTCCCCCACTGCTCAAAGTCCTAGAGAAGAATGACATTGACCATGATAGGCCTGGGATAGGGGGCTTTTTTGTCTAGAGAATCTATAATAATAAAAGCGTGATATGCAAATTGACTGAATGGCCGAACAGCAGAACAAACATCCGGACGACCATCCGGACGAAGCCGGGGCTGCGAGGGCCGAGGCAGCCAGGGCTGCGAAGGCCTACTCTTGCATGAATTTTGTGCATCAGGCCTCTGGTTTTGATATAAAGGGCTTAGAAAAAGGCTAGCCAAAAGGTTCACCCTGCCTGCTTCTAACTCAAAGGATAAAACTTAATTTCAAATATTACTATTTTAAAAGTTGAGGGACTGTCAGCATGTTCTCAGATATGAGAAAAGCTCAACGGAAAAACAGTATGTTTGTATATATTTATGTGTGTCTTCATGTTTGTGTGTGTGGGGTAGGGATAAGAGGGTATACCTGTGAGAGAGAAAGAGAACCATGTAAGCTGGATATTTACCTATTTGCCCACAAAGGCATAAATAAGCCTCCTTGTTTCTCTGCTTTTCTAGAAGTTGGAAATTGCAAAAAACAGGGATACTAAGACCTTAGTTATGTGGTTTAACTAAATATTCTTGTCTTGATCAAACACATTACTTCTTTCTTTTAATAATGAGACTAGAAAGGAATAGGAGAGAGGACTGAGTTTCTTTAAGAGGTCAAGAGGTAGATTTATCATTTCTGTTTATAAATGAGAAAGCCAATAGAGTTTGATGATTTCCATTTGCCACTCTACACAAATCATTTGACAAGTTTTTGTTCTTCGGTTCTTGTTATGGTTTGAATGTTTGTCCCCCCACACCACCAACAAATTTTTATGTCAAAATTTAATCCCCAATGTATTTAGAGGTGGGGACTTTGGGAGATACTGGTAGTTAGGTCATGGGGAGGGAACCCTAACAAATAGAGTTAGTGCCCTTAGAAGAGGAGGCCAGAGAGATAGCTATATCTCTTTTACCATGTGAGGACACAGAGAAGGCCACAATCTGCACTCCAGAAGAGGAATCATCAGGAATGTACCCCACTGGCACTGTGACCCTGGACCTCCAGCCTCCAGAGTCTATGGTACTGTTCTATAGCAGCCCAAACTAAGGCATTATTCAAGAATTCCCTCATATCAAGATTTTAAAAAATATTTTATTTGTGGAAATAGACTATATTGATGAAAACAGAAATTCTTGGAGGTTTTATTCAACAAAGATGTATTGCATGACTACAATGTGCCAGATACAGTTTTAGGCCTGGGATAATGTTGGGCGATAGTTTTTCCAGGATTTCTTGTTTCTGGATATCTTACAAGCAGAGGTACTGACAGATTTTGTTTCAAATTATCTTTTCATCAATGTTTGCATGGCAAATGGCCTTGGAAGATAGATAGCACCTCCCTCTGGAACAAAGGGAAGGTTTGTTGTATAACAAAAGTAATGCTTCCCTTCAGGGCAAAGAGCAGCTTTCTTGTAGCCCAATGTAAAGCTTTAAATTCTTAATGTTGAGGTTCCTCACCTTGGGGATTTTAAACTGCAAACTTATTCTGTGCACAGCACTACCTGGGCCATGTTGCATCGTTCCCATTGGATTTAAGTGGTGCGGGGAGGGGGAGTGTTGATGTGAACATGAGCTTATTCTTTCTTCTGTGCAGTGAGTAAGAGTCCAGTGTCTTTGAACCAGGAATCCTGGTCTTCTAACCAACTTCCATGAAACTATAGCAGACTAGCCTGTTCCATAGCAGATAGGGTTAAATTTCAGATCCTCCACAACTCTTGACAAATGGGAGAGTAAGCGAGATGTGTCCCTCTTCCTATAGCTATAGCACAAGCCATAGACAAGGCCCACAAACAGAGGAGAGGAATGCCATTTCATGTAGAAAAAAAAAGAAGTTGAGGGAAGTTGTTTTGAGTGAAAGTTCATTGAAGAAAAGTGATAATTCATGGAGATGATGGTTTATCATTGACTGAGTTGCTGGGGTAGTTGATTTCTTGTAGGAGATGCAATGTATACCTTTTCCTATTAAGGCCTGGGATTGGTGATTCTTTTCTGTTGACGATTCTTGTGTTGAGGTCTGTAACTGACAATTCTGAAAACTACTCCTTCAATCAATATGATCCCAGGATTTTCACTTCCCCAAAGTGGGAGCTTGGACCCCATGAAGTTGGCATGTGCCTCCGCCTTCAGCAGATCATAATCTGCATATTCTTAATTTAATGAATCACCTGAGAGCCCTCCAACACACAGCCAGACCAGCTGCTGGATGGATCTCAACTTGGCGTGTTTTACTTTCCTGCCACCTTGCAAAATTACTAAAATGAACCCTTCACATCCTCAAGATGTGAACCAGAGGGCTCAATACTCTCTTGTTGCTATAAAGCCTGCCTCCGACAGCCTCTGCTGGCTCACTCTGGTCCCAAGCGCAACCCTCGTGTGGCCCTGCCTGGTGTGCGGCATCCTCCTCTCCTGGGCTGTGTGTTTGTGAGACTAATAACTGATGTCACTCTCTGTCCAGTGTTGTGTGTTAGCCATCTCATACTATTGATGGAGAAGACCGATTCCTCCTTCAACAGTCGGAACAATCACCACCTATGTATGTTTTCTCGGTGACAACCTTCCTCTTGCTCACCCTAATCTGTTTTCGACACTACCGTCAGTGCATTCAAACAATACGTTGAAAGTCCTATGCTATCATCCATGCAATGGCCTCTCATCGCATGCAGAGTCAAAGCCCAGGTCCAAGCAGAGCTTACAAAGCCCTAACGTTTTAGCCTTGCTGTTGTTCATTGACGCCTCACCTACTAGTATTATTCTTGTTCTGATTGAACGTGGTCCAGTCCCACTTGCCCCCTGCTGCTCCCTCCTGTACGCTCCCACAGAGTGGCCTACCGAAGGTGGACTGGGGGCAGCTGTCCATCTGGCTCAATAGAAACCATAGCAGTTGTTTAGAACTTAGATCGATAGATAATTTTTCAGGGAGGAATATTTTATCACTGATTTTGTTTATACTTGTCACTGCAGGGTGATAAAAATTATAATCAGTTTTATGATTGTTTTGACATTTTCTGGAGACAGTGCATGTCTTATTGCCTGCATCCATGGTGAGCTACTCCCACTGACCACCCCTCCCCTGCTGTGTCTCCATCCTGGGGAGTGTGCACTCTTCCCTGACTGTTCCCGTGGTCTATACGGTGCTTTCCTCTGAGTCTCAGGTAGCCTGTATCCTTGCTTCTTTCAGGGGTTTACTCAGGTGTCACTTTGTCCTTGAGGCCTCTGTGCCTCCTGTTCTTAAAATGCCAATCTCACTTCCGCTCTCTGTGTGATTGAATAGAAAGGATTTAAAATCCAGAATAAAATGTGTTGTAAATATTTGTTTTCCCTCTTAAGATTCATAATTTTATACTATAGCCCAATTTTATATCCACTTCTGAGAGATCATAAAAGACAGTATTTTTCATACATTTGTGTTAAATATAAATGGCTACCAGTTTAATTGCATCCATCAGTAGATACAAGGTAACTGTCATTCCTTTAACTTTATTTAAAAAAATCTTTATTGTTGAAAGTACTACATATGTCCCCCTTCTACCCCATCAACCCCCTCTAGTCCCCATCCCCCCGGCCCCTCACCACCCTATTGTCTGTGTCCCTGGGTTATGCCTTTATGTATACAAGGTCTTTGGTTGATTGCCTTCCACCCACCCACCCTCCCCTGCCTTCCTTCTGAGATTCCGCACTCTGTTCCATGCTTCCATGTCTCTGGATCCACTCGTTCATCAGTTTCTTTTGTTAATTAGATTCCATATATGAGTGAGATCATGTGATACTTCAGGACCTTTAACTTTAGAAATAAAGCTGAAATGAGAATATTTGAGGACTATCTGAGTTGCTTTGTCTCTTCTTAAAGATTTTTGATGCCACTATCCATATGGATGTACCCAGAATGTATTGATAATGATAATTATAATGGCAGGAATTGATTTGGTTATTATAGACTGGAAACATTTTATATACTTTAACTGTTATAACAACCCTACCAACTGGTATTACTATATCTGTCTTATAGATGTAAAAACTGAGACCAGAGTAGTTAAGTCATTTTCCAAGGTCATCCGGCTGGTAATTGGCTGTTAGGATTTTTATTTAGGTTACTGCCAGCAAAAGTCCTACTTGTAATTAGAGCACTATGCATTCCCTCTGTGGGAGCAAACATGCAATGAGACCATTAATTATGGTGTATAATATTATTATGGAACAAACGGGAATATATATATATATATATATATATATATGTATATGTATATATATGTATATATATATATATATATATATATATATATATATATATATATATTCTGTTTAAGTTAAGGAATGCAAAATCTTTTGTTTGTAGATTTGGGACTAGCAGTGCAGGGTATAAACCACAGTCTACTTATTGATGGCATGACCTACAAACATTAGCCCTTTGACAGGTAGAAATACAGCTCGCGATCCAATGTTAACGTCATAAATTTTAATGCTATTAGAGATTACTTGGGTAACTGCAAACCAAAGGTGCCGTCATTTGCATGAAATGTATAAATAAGGCTTTTGGCTTGCATGTGGTCACAGGCATAAATTCGGTTTACTTTTTCTAAAAGGCAGAACTCGGCTATGAACATTAAAGATGACTCGTATGACCATGTTAATCTTTCCACCTCGTATTTCAATTTTTATGGGAACTTTATTACTAAATAATATATCTCCACGCTCTCCTTTTGGAGCTCCGCTGCCCATTACTTGCCTAAACTACACTCTGTCATTACTTATAGCAGTTTTATGCCTCATATACTGCACAGTCCATGATGGCTGTCTTCCTAATAAATTCTTCATCACTTTCAATATAATCATTTGCATTGCAGCTTCATTAATATCCTTTCATTCAAAGATCCAGGTAGGCAGCATCCTGCTGAGTAAAAGGCTTTAGAAAAATTAATTAGGCCACAGGAACCTGCTTCTGGGCTTTAGTCAATGTCACGAAATAATGCAGTTACTAATATAATACTGGTGGCTTTTGAATAACAGATTAATTAGGAACATCCTTATATGGAGGAATAAATGAGTATTCATGACATGATTTTCACTGCAGCAGTAAAATGCAAAAGCTCAATACTCAATCAAGTTTAAACCTAACTCTGTCGCCTCGACGTGTGCAGGTTTCTGAGACTCAGAAACATTCACTGTAGAGTTGTCCTAAACAGGGTCTCATCACACTCATTCCAGAGCCTCTCCATTTCAAGTGAACTCACCTCCCCATGGCTCTGTCCGCTATAATAAGTTAAGGTGATGCTCTCAAGAGTTCTGTCTTACCTGGCTGGCTGGCTTGTCTCAGTGGTTGAGCGTCCACCTATGAACCATGAGGTCAATGTTCGATTCCTTGTCAGATGGAGTATGCAGGAGGCAGCCAATTGAAGATTCTCTCTCATGTCTCATCATTGATATTTCTATCTCTCCTTTTCCCTTCCTTTCTGAAATCAACAAAAACATACTTTAAAAAAACACCACAAACAAAATGTACTATTTAAAAAGAAAGAGTTTTCCTTATGTCCTAGACACCTTGCTTTACTGTGGTCTTTGTTTGGGGCAGAATCCCTTATATTCTAAATTATGTTTGAGCTGATAGTCAACAGTGCCTCTCTTTTCTTTCAGAGGGTATCTTTATGTTGTTTGGAGAGGATGCCAAGGCTACCATAATCTAGGACAGTGGTCGGCAAACTCATTAGTCAACAGAGCCAAATATCAACAGTACAACGACTGAAATTTCTTTTGAGAGCCAAATTTTTTAAACTTAAACTATATAGGTAGGTACATTGTTATTAACTTAATTAGGGTACTCCTAAGCTGGCCTTTGCTAAAAACATCCTCAATCTGATTGAGGTACGTTCATTGAGGTTGACCCCTTCTACCTCTCCCATCCTCAACTCATGCATGAATTGCGCGCACACTGCCTCCCCTGCGCTGCGTATCCCGCAGGCCAACTGACGGACCGACACCCCCCCACTTCTTCTAACGCCACTTCTTCAAAATAGACTCAGTCAGGCCGAAAACCGACTTCTGCGCATGGGCCACGAAGTTTCAATCGCACTGTATGTGCGCGCCCGCATGTGGTATTTTGTGGAAGGGCCACACTCAAGGGGCCAAAGAGCCGCATGTGGCTTGTGAGCCGGGGTTTGCCGACCACTGATCTAGGACGTGAACATCTGACCCGTTAGACTGTCATAGGTGAGAAGGGTGAGAGTATCTCCAGTTATAATTAGAAAAATGCATTGAGATAAAGGAAATCTCATAGGAAAAAAAGGGTGTGGCAATCTAGGTGTGAGAATGTTTGGGGGTGAATGCAAACTGACCAAATGATAAAGAAATTTTTTTTAGAAATTTTAAAAAAGAAAATTTAAAATTTTAAAAGAAAAATTTTATAGTCACATGCTGAATTTAAATGTCTAAGTGGTGACTAGATATGAAAAATTCCATTTAGATTTTGTAAGCCTTGACTAAAATTTAAATAAGAATTATAAAAATTTTACCCAGTTCGACTATTATGTAGTAATTTTAAAATGTAAGTGTGACATAGCAGTCATTTTTTGTAAGCAAATTGGGGCATGACTATTCAATGGAATACCATACAGCAATGAGAATGAATAAACTCTTTCACTGCACAAAAATACCAAGATCACAAATGTCATGCTGACCAAAAGGAGCCAGGCCTACAAAGAGATATGCCATGTCACTCTATCTATATAAAATTCAAAAACAGGCAAAACTGATCAACTTCCCCAAATCCAGTGCCTAGGAACCGCTTATCCGATTTTAGCCCCCATAGTGTTCATAAAACAGAATTACATGGTATGCAGATTTTTGACCCTTGCATATACTGCTTTGTTCTCGTGATGTTTTGTCAGTTTGGATTATAAACTCATTGCAGGGAGGGGGCATAACCTCTGGGCATACGAGGCGATCCACACTAGTCTGTGTCCCTCCACTAAAGATTTACCAACGCAGACGCATTTGTTGGTTTGGGGTTTCTTAAGCTGCACTGGTCATGTGTTAGGGTGCCTCCTTGTAAAGCAAAGGCAGTTGTCCTAGTCTAAGGCCCTGTTTCCCGGGGGGTTCAGACTGTGTGAGAGTCCCCATCTGATTGTACACACTGAACAGGCCCAAGACTCTCTTCTGGGCGTCTAATCTCTTTGGTTTTAGGAATCAACAGTTCTATTCCCAGGAGACACACGGTTAGAATTTCAATTCTGAAATCCTGTTTCCACTCCCTCTTCATTTTTTTTTTTAATCCCTAAGCGATTGCCCTTATTTTCATACCTACTTAACAATGCCTGTTTTATTTATTTGCTTATTTATTTATTTATTTATTTATTTATTTATTCATTTATTTTCAGTTGTCACTCAAATACTTTTATTATACATGGAAGGTTATTATCTTTTTTTAATTTGTAACATAAGAAAAATAACCATTTTAAAGGACGTTTGCTCCATTTCATTAAAATAGTTATCAAGAGGTCGTCGGACACATTTACTTTGCTGTATTGGAAAAAACACAATTATTTTGAAAATTAAAAAAACAAGAAACTTCACTTAAAATGGAGTGGGGAGGCTGGAAAACACAGCTCTCACACACCTGTCACTCAACAACACTGACCCCACAGGCAGTGAGGTACCTGCCTCTCTGACAGCAGTGGTGCTGCTTTGCATTTCAGCTGGAGGAAGGAAAGATTCCTCTCTAGTCACAGCTCAGCCAATGGGGAGTCCCTATGCTCTGTTTACATCAAAGAGCTCCTGGACAGCCCATGAAAGAGCCTTCTTCTCTTTTGTTTCTCTGGACTGGCAGTGTTTGGCCGTGAGACCACATGTCCCAAACTGCAATTCTTTGTTTTCCCAAATAAACCCATTTTGCTGGAGAACTATCTGGCTGTCTATTTTTTACAGTTTGACATCTTACAAAGCAGTTTAGGTGTTAAAGAGATAAAAAGTATATAATACACCATTTAAACATAAAAATCAAGTAGAAAATAAAACCCAAATGCTTGGCATATAAATGGGTGAAATAAAAAACGAAGACTGAAGATATGATTTTACTTGCGAAACCCAAAGAAATAAAATATTTATATAAATTCAACAAAATAAAATGTCAGGAGGATAAGAATAAGTGTATAATAACACAAATGGAATTGAATCTTAAGTATTAGAACTTTGAAAAATACTCAGTATCTTTCTAGTATGAGAAAAGCAATATTGTCACAAGAGAAAAGTTATATATTTTAGGTACATTATAATTTTATCTATACTATACCTAACAATTCCTTCTAAAGGTATAGTTTAAAGGCAGAATGCTGGAGGTAGACTGCCTGAGTTTTAAATATCTGCTCTATCATATTTCTACCTGTGTGAACTTCTAAATATACTTCATTATTCTGTGGCTCAGCCTCCTCATAGGAAAAATAGTAATTGTAATACCAACCTCCAGATTTTTTTGGGAGCATGAAAGAGGAAATATAAGAAAGGAAAGAGCCTAATTTGTGACACATAGTAAAAATTGGCTATTAGGTTTGTTAATTAACTTAGAAAATGAGAAAGCTGTTAGTACTGACAGCAGAGTTCAAGCTTTCACACTTCCACGTGGAGTTACACACACCTGTGGCAGGTCTGACACAGGAGCAGGTGACCAGCTGGCTTTCTGCTCTAATCTCCCAGTTGCACAGTCCTGTTGGCTGATCCTGAGGTTTAGCAGTGAGGAAATGCAGCCCAATGGGGAGCTTTAGTCATATGATCCGATTTTATCTTTATACTAGAGGCTTGGTGCACGAAAATCGTGCACTGGGCTGGGGGTGGGGAGGTGGGGGTGTCCCTCAGCCCAGCCTGCACCCTCTCGCAGTTCAGGAACCCTCAGGGGATGTCCAACTGATGCTCCCTGCAGGGAGCGGGCCTAAGCCAGCAGTTGGACATCTTTAGAGCTGCTGTGGAGGCAAAAGAGGCTCCTGCCACCGCTGCTGTGCTCGCCAGCCATGAGCCTGGCCTCTGGCTCAGCAGCACTCCCCCTGTGGGAGCGTACTGACCACCAGAGAGCAGCTCCTGCATTGAGCGTCTGCCCCCTAGTGGTCAGAGCTCTTCATAGCGGAAGGGTCGTTCTGCTGTTCAGTCGATTTGCATATTACCTTTTTATTATATAGGATTCTGACAGGTCTGAAAGGCTTGAGAATGTTACAAAATCCTTTGTTCCTGTGTTTCCATCCCTCTGTTGATCTTGTTTACTTCTCTGGGACAAAGCCAGTGGGATAAGGGGCATTTGCAGTTCTTTCTTGTGTTGAAATATTTGTTTATTCGAAGGAGAACTTGAGATACTCTTTGGCAAAGTATTCACAAGGCACACATGTGCCATGACCTCTGGTTGAACTAATGCTACTCCTTGGTGGGTCAGCTGCATTTGTTGGTTTCTCCATTCATCACCTAGGATAAGCAGTAAGCATTTCTGTGGTCATGCAAATGTGATGATACACCCTTTCCTGTGCCTACAATTTTAGTAGCCCTTTCTTCCCGGTTAGTTATGCAAGTGAACATTGTGTCTTTGTTTTTTGTTCAGGTCTTAATTAAATACATCATCAATTCTCCTGTTACTATCTATTACCTTCTAGATTTTTAGCATTATTTGAAGATAGCCTTTGACCTGTGGTGGAATTATATTTTGCCTCAAAAGCAATTATTTATTCTAACTTACATTTCCACAATAGCAATTTGACCAAGAAAAACACAAAGTAGTAAGTCTATCTCTTTTAAATTCATTTTACAATTTTCTTTCTGGTACCCCATGCTAATCTCTGTGTTTAAATGCAGCTGCCACCCGCTGTGGAAACCTCTTCTCAATATAACTGTTAATGGAATAACAGTTAAGAAATAAAATGGTATAACAGTTAATAAGAAATAAAAGCAAAACTTTGTTAAAAAATATAGCATCATTATGAACTCAAGGTCAACAATCTAGGCTGACAAAACTTAAAAATACACTAAGATGGAAACACTAAAATTGGCTACCCTGATTATAATACTACTTATACATGAACTGCTTCAGTTTAAAATGGAATCTATAAAGTATATATTTAAAAATAACATTCCTATGAGAATTCACTACAATGTAATTGTTAATAGAGTTTACTTAAAATGCAAATTGGATGCTTTTTATACACTGGGAGTTTCTCATTCAAAGCATCATGCCTTCCCCCTCCTCCAAAATCCTCCTCTTTTTCTCCCTAGCTGTCTCCCTAGACCAGTGATGGCAAACCTTTTGAGCTCAGCGTGTCAGCATTTTGAAAAACCCTAACTTTGGTGCTGTGTCACATATAGAAATTTTTTGATATTTGCAACCATAGTAAAACAAAGATTTATATTTTTGATATTTATTTTATATATTTAAATGCCATTTAACAAAGAAAAATCAACCAAAAAAATGAGTTCACGTGTCACCTCTGACACGCGTGTCATAGGTTCGCCATCACTGCCCTAGACAGACCTTGTTCTTCCTACTGAAATGTATTAACCACATTGGCTACCCTGTAGATTTTCATTTCTCTTTCCTCAGTTTCCACTCCTTACTTTAACTCTATCTGGTTTCTTTTCCTATTACTCCAGCAAAATAGCTTTGCTGAGGTCCCCAGTGAAATTCGGATCACTCATTCCTTGGGCCATTTTTTCAGGGTTTATCTTCTATGACCACTCGGGAGAAATCAACATTGCTGATCACTCCCTTTTTCTTGAGGGACTGTTTGACTTCCGTGACACCAAACTCTCTAGTTTTTTTGTCCTATCTGACCATTCCCTTTGTATCTCTTCTCTTTCTCCTTTACAGATGCACCTTCTTCTAAGCCAGAAATCTATGGAGTTCCATGGCTAGAGACTTCTACCTTTGTCTTCTCAGCTCTCTTCTCTGAGCTCCAGGTCATGCATTCCACAATCGCTCTTTGAAAGTGTCCATACATATTTCAAAAGCATTGGGAAGTCATTACATTCAGAATACAATCATGATGTTTTTTTTCCTACTTTCAAACTGGTGTTCTTTCTACTGACCCCAGTCTTGATAAATGTCCCACACTCCACTTGGCAGCAAAAGTTAAAAAACAAGAATTCATCTATAACACTTCCCTCTCCCTCACATACTTTCATTAATCCATTTGCAAGTTCTTTTGATTTTACTATGTAACGAACTCTCTGATGTGATCATTTTTCTCCATCACAACCAGCACCTCACTAATCCAAGCTGCCTGCCATCGTTCTCTCCGAAATGGACGCTGATGCATCTGTGCAAGTGCCTCCACTAAATTATAGCAAGTTTCTTACAATTATAGCAGTTACTTATGTGGTTTTTAAAATTCTCAAAGAAAATCTTTCTAGATATAAGCCGTTCTAATGACTCACATTCATTAGGCAAACTAGATCTAGATGGAAGAATGGACATTTACTGTTTCTTAAATAAGCCAGGAATAGGAATATCTAAGGAACCAGAATGAATACAATCTCTTTGATTCCCAGTCAAGTACAACAGCAGAAGCTAGTCTACTTCCTGTGATCTTGGAGGGGGTTACATTTTTGTAAGGAAAGTTTCACCAGGGTGATTGTCGTAATTATTTTTATTTGAGTAACAGTACCTAACAAAGCCCTTGGGATTGTTACCTAGCTCAGTAGGAGAGGAAATAATAGGGTATCTTTGCATCTTCTGCCTACAAAGCATGGCCCCAGTTACTGTTTCTCCCTCTTCTGTTGTGGTGTGAAGAGTGGAAAGGAAGTCTCACAGAGATGCAACCCGTTTTACCCTGCCTCTCAGGACGCTTTGCAAGTTGGAAAAGCACATTTCTCAGTTTAAAAAAATGTATAAATTTAGTGTGGATTCAGATTCCCTTTGATCCGCAGACTTTGAGGAAGGAGAAGAGTCTGATGGTGACAGAGCTCAGGTGGCCCACTCAGGTGGCCAGGACAGCATCCTTCTGGTGTGATGCTTCAGAGCAACTCCTTCACACAGTCGGCAGGAAAAGAGGTCCTTTTTATGCTAAACAACAACAACAATCCAGTCTTCCTTTATGAACAGCATATTATGAAATGGCAAGCTCATTAGGAAAAAATGCAACAGAAAAGTGAAGTCTGTTTTCCCCCTCCCCTTTCATCCATACCAGCTTTTGATTATTAGAAAATTGAAGGGAGCCCATGTGCCTTTGAACCTCAGTGAGGGGAGTGGCAGGGAGGGAGTATTATGAGAACTTGCATTACTCTGTTCTGTTAGAAAGGGTCAGTGTGCTGGGGTAAATTCTCCATTTTCAAACTTGAAAGATTTATTTTCCTAAATAACTCATTTCTGGAGAAAAACTTGCAAGTAGAGGTCATTGGGAAAGTTCTTCTCAGATTTCAAAGGAAATGTGTGTGAATTTTTCTGAGTTAAAAATATGGCATTCTCCAAGATACATGATTTCTAAAAGCTTCTCTTCATTATTTTTCACTGTCCATTATAGCACTTTCTTATACTGCGTCAGTATAATAACCAGGGATTCAATCCATCTGTCTGAATTAGGGATTTTAGCATTTTCTTTTTGTTCTTGAAATGGTTTATTTCAGAACTTTATACATGCACTAGAGGCCCGGTGCACAAAAATTTGTGCACTTGGGGGGGGGGGTCCCTCAGCCCGGCCTGTGCCCTCTTGCAGTCTGGGACCACTCGGGGATGACCACCTGCTGGCGTAGGCCCGCTCCCCGGGGGATTGGGCCTAAGCTGGCAGTCAGACATCCCTCTGGAAGCCTGGGAGCCCTTGGGGGATGTCCACTTGCCAGAGGGGAGCAGGTCTAAGCTGCAGTCGGACATCCTTAGCGCTGCTGAGGAGGCGGGAGAGGCTCCCACCACCACCGCTGTACTGGCAGCCATCAGCCTGGCTTGTGGCTGAGCAGAGCTCCCCTGTGGGAGCGCACTGACAACCAGGGGCAGCTCCTGCATTGAGCATCTGCCCCCTGGTGGTCAGTGTGTGTCATAGTGACCAGTCATTCCCAGTCGTTCTGCTGTTAGGGTCAATTTTCATATTACCCTTTTATTATATAGGATAGAGGCCTGGTGCGTGAGTGGAGGTCAGCTGGTTTGCCCTGAGGGGTGTCCCGGTTCAGGGTGGGGGTCTCGCTAGGGTGCCTGGCCAGCCTGGGTGAGGGGCTGATGGGTGTTTACAACTGATCACCCCCCCTTCAGTGTGGGGGTCCCCACTGGGGTTCCTGGCCAGCCTAGGTGAGGGGCTGATGGCTGTTTGCAGGCTGGTCAAGCCCCCCCCCCCCATGGGAACCCTCACCACATGGAGGTTTGGCCAGCCTGGGTGCGGGGCTGATGGCTGTTTTCAGGCTGGCTATACCCCCTTTAGTGTGCGGGGTGCCCACTGGGGTGCCTGGCCAGTCTGGGTGAGGGGCTGAGGGCCGTTTTCAGGCTGGCCAAGCCCCCCCGGCGACGGAAGCTCCCAGGCTCTCCTTTTTTTCTTTTTTTTCTGGGATTTATTTACCTTCTATAATTGAAACTTTGTAGCCTTGAGAGGAGCTCAGAGCCGGCCAGGACGGGCGGGAGCGAAGCTTGGCTTCCTCCATTGCCAGAGGCAACCCGAGCCTCCTGCTCGCTCCAGCTCCCTGGCTTCCGGCCGCCATCTTGGTTGGGTTAATTTGCATATAGTTGCTTTGATTGGCTGGTGGGCGTGGCTTAAGGCATAGTGAAGGTACAGTCAATTTGCATGTTTGTCTTTTATTAGTGTAGATTTTCTGCTACTTTGTGCGTGGTTTTCATTGCCCAGCAACTGTTTCCTCTTTGTTTTTCCTTTTGCAGGACTAGCAAATTTCCTTTGAAAGCAAGATGCTGAGTTATTTCATGGTTAGTTCTAGAATACCCATTATTTTGTCCATGGGTTATCTCAGGTCAAAGATCTACTATAACTAAGGCATGACTCATTCACTTTGAATGTGTATGGCACGTGGCTATTCTCATTTGATTATTCACTGAGTTGAAATATTTAATTGGGCTTTACAAAAATTCTTCATGTCTAAAAATAAAATTCTTCATGTCTGTTTTTTGTTATTTTAGAGGCCAAAGAAATTTTTTATGACATCAAATTATATCAATTTTTAAACTATTTTGCCCATTTTCATAACCTTCTTTCATTTTGAGAAAGCAGCTACTTTTAATAGTAGAATAGTTTTTATCACCATGGATTTCCAGATTTTTATAGGTAGATTTAAACCTTTTTTAATAAGGTTGGAATGACATTTTATTTTCTTCTGTTATCTACAACCTTATGACTCTTTAACTTTTATGAATGAAATGGTTTTAATAAATTTTTTCAGAAATCTGCTCTGTTCTAAAATGAAGGGAGTGTTCTTAAATCAATAATGTATATGGCAAACCTTCAATACATCTAAATTGCAGAAGATTGTTATAATGATATCATGGAAAGATTGAACTTTTAAGCTGAAACACATTGTAAATGCTCAATGAACATTGATTATAGGAGTTAGTTTGTGTAGTGGTTAACTTTCTGACTAGTATTTGAAACCCATATTGGACTCTCACTAAACATTGGATAAGTCATTTAACCTCTGTGTAACTGAAGTTGTTCAACTATTCTAAAGTGGTGGTAACAAAAAATCTCAAGAGGTAATTATCTGATTAGTTGGATAAATTATCTAATTAGTTGAATGAATTGGCTATATAATTTAACATACTAAAGGACTTAGTATTCAATTTGATATGAATATTTGGGGTTGCATGACAAATGTTCAATGGTATTGGTGAGGATAATGGGGAAATGATAATGAAGGTGATTTTGATTGAAATAGAAAGGAATACACTGGAGATGTTTGTTGATCAGCTAGGGGGGCTTCAGTTTAGAGTAAAATCAATCTTCCTTCCTTCATATTAGGAGACCAGGAGGCTTGCCCATCTATTGAGTTTTCATAGCCCCTGGGATGGAAAAGTTTCTTCCCTGTGGCTCTAGATATATGGCCAATCCAGAGTAGAGATCAAAGATAAAAGCTGAGTTAGAAACAGAGACACTAGAATGAAAAATGAACGTCAAATGATGAGGAGAAGGTGTGTGGGGCAGGCAGATTGGAAATAGGTATCAAAGTTACCAAGCTAAGCCAAGAACATGAGTGTAACAGAGACAAAGGGTGAGTGTTAGAATGCTTTCCTAAATTTTCTATTTTTAGTGAAATCTGAGTGTGCAATGAACTTTCAACTATTCTAAAGTTGTGTTGACAAAAATCTCAACGATTTTTTTGAACAAAAATCTTCAAATCTTAAAATTTGAAGGTTCTGCCCTGGTCAGTGTGCCTCAGTTGGCTGGGCATCATCCCATGCACTAAGAGGTGATGTCACTGGTTGGATTCCTGGTTGAGGCACATGTCCAAGTTGCAGCCTTGGTCCTCAGTAGGGGGTGTACAGGGGACAGTTGATGGATGTTTCTCTCTGTCATCGATGTTTCTTTCTTGCTTCCCTTTCCCTTATTCTCTTTCTAATATCAATAAAAACATATTTAAAAAAAATGAGGTTCCAGCTCAATAGAGATATTGAACTTTTATTTTTTTAAAAATATATTTTATTGATTTTTTTACAGAGAAGAAAGGAGAGGGATAGAGAGTTAGAAACATCGACTAGAGAGATCGATCAGCTGCCTCCTGCACGCCCCCCACTGGGGATGTGCCCGCAACCAGGGTATATGCCCTTGACCGGAATCGAACCCAGGACCCTTGAGTCCGCAGGCCGACGCTCTATCCACTGAGCCAAACCGGTTCGGCGAGATATTGAACTTTTAAAACTTTACAATGAAGACATGTCTAGTGCAGTGCACGTTACATAGTGATTTGTAGCAAATATTTATGTATATTTGCTGATTAAGTATTATTTAAGTAATAAAAAAATTGAAAGTAGAAAATGTGGTGCAAAGAAGAATAAAAATTCTGCTTATAACAAGAATGATAGGATAACAATTATTACCCATATGTTCAGAGACAAATTACGTGTGACATGTAATTTTGTTTTTAATTCCAATATATTTTTATTTTTTTCAGTTTTATTGTATGTTTAAATTAATTTTAAGTTTGAATTTTGAATTCTTGATTTATTTATACTTATGGTTATTTAAAAGGCATTTGTCTTATGGAGAAACTATGAATTACAAAGACAAAGTTAAAAGGAATTTTTTAGCTTAGTTCAGATTGTTACTGGTTGAATCTCTCAGATCACTTGGCTTTTGTGACCCCACCCCTATGACCCCTGCCTTCTGATGGTCATGTTCACATATCACTCCCTCTCCTTTCATGCTCACATATGATTCCCTCTCCTTTCATGCTCACATATGATTCCCTCTCCTTTCATGCTCACATATGATTCCCTCTCCTTTCATGCTCACATATGATTCCCTCTCCTTTCATGCTCACATATGATTCCATCTCCTTGAGTGTGGATGGGACCTATGACTTTCTTCTAACCAACTGAATATTGCAAACTTGATGACCCATCACTTTCACGATTTTGCTCTGGTATATAACGCTTCATCTTACTAGTCGACTTCTCATTCTCCTGCTGGGTTCAAAGAAAAAAATGGCCATGTTATGAAATGCCTATGGAAATAGCATGTGGCAGGAACTGTGAATGGTCTATGAAACCCAGAGTGACCTCCTGCTGATAGCAGTGAAGAACCTGGGGCACTGTCATAGCTACAGGGAACACAGCTCAGCTTCTGTTACAGGCTTGGGACTCACTCTGCTCCAGGACTCACTAAGGCCATGCTTGGAACCTTGATCCACAGAAACTGAGATAATAACTGTGTGTTGTTTTACGCTGCTAAATTTGTGCTAATTCATTATGTAGTATAGAAGCTAATTTGACCCTTTCATTATTTAGATGTATTTCTCATTTTATTTACAGAAAATCGTCGTGGATCATAGTATAAAAATATTACTTCTCTCCCATGGTTTTGTTTTTCTTCTTCAAAATCTTCAATTGCGCAAACATTGAATATTTTTTGGTTACTCTTTATTTCCACCGTCTTCTCTTTGACCACTTTATTTTATTTTTTTATTCTCTTGATTGTTTAACCATTTTTATTCTATGCGCTTTAGTAATCTGTTGGTTTTGGGGTACCTTAGGGTTTAATCTTTATTTCTGCCATCTTTTTCTTTCCCAGCTTCAATGATCTCTCATTTCATTACTCTTTTTATCCTTTTTATCTTAACTATTTGGGTTATTAGTTCTTCAATTTCTGATTTGGTGTTTTGTATGTTCCCAAATGTTTCTTTGATGATATGTAACTCAGTTTACATAAAATTTTAGAAGAGCTTGAATTTGAAACTTAGAATTATTTAGGTATAATTTGGTTTCTTGTTGCTCTTGAAGAAATTTATTTCTCATGGCTGGAGCAATGTTATTTGTTTGGTGTGAAGTAAAGATGACTGATAAAAATCTCATGTACTGTTTCTATCAATGTGAAGACTTGTTCTGATGCACATATTTGGGTAAAAAAATACCCCACAGAATTTATTGGGAAAAGTTAATGATTGCCAAGGAGACTAGTGGGTAAACAACTAACAATGAGAACTAGAATATCCATTGAATTAGGAAATTCCACTTATTGAGCATTTATTTGAATTTAGAAAAATGTGTAGGGGAAAAAGGGCTCAATGGAAACTTTCTTTGTCAAGCATATATTCCTTTCCTAATTTAAAAGTTAACATTATCTAGACTACTTTCACTTTCTAGTGAATCTGATTCTAATAAAAGGACCTTTGCTTTAAAGCAAGGAGAATGAGAGTAAAAATTTTATCTAAAATAGTAAATAGACCATGATTTCAAAGGTCTGTTAATGGGTACATTTTGCAAGGGTGTTTGTGTCCTCACCATCTTGGTGTTACCTAAGATAACTTTTAATTAAAGACTTAACACTAAAATTCTTTTACCTTATTTAAGTATAATATACATTGAAATGAATTACAGAGAAGTGAAAGATTTTGATTTTCTATTAGAACTTTTAACAACTTTTATAGAGGAGAAAATTGACAACTTTTTGTAGCTATAATTATTACATTGAGACTTGGGTTCAGTTTATTCAATATTAACAAATTTATCTTTTCTAAGCAACATAAACTCACTTGACGGAAATTTATTGTTTTTATTATTTTCAGTGTTGCAGGAGAATGTTAGTACAAGATAAATTTTCACCGCTTTATCTTTTGACATGCTTAATTCCTCAATTTCTTTATAATTTTGTTTAATTATTTATTTATTTTAACTTAAATTCTTTTTTTTTATTGCTTAAAGTATTACAAAGGGTATTACATATGTGTCCTTTCCCCCCCCCCCCCGCCCTTGACAGTCCCCTAGCCTCCCCTATCCCCCAGTGTCTTATGTCCATTGGTTATGCTTATATGCATGCATACAAGTCCTTTGGTTGATCTCTTACCCCCCTCTCTCCTGCCCCCCAACCCTCCCCGGCTTTCCCGATGCAGTTTGACAATCTGTTTGAGGCAGCTCTGCCTCTGTATCTATTATTGTTCAAAAGTTTATAATGGTCTCTATTATCCATGAATGAGTGAGATCATGTGGCATTTTTCCTTCATTGACTGGCTTATTTCACTTAGCATAATGCTCTCCAGTTCCATCCATGCCGTTGCAAATGGTAAGAGTTCCTTCCTTTTTACAGCAGCATAGTATTCCATCGTGTAGATGTACCAGGTATAAGCTTTTCAATCTCTCTTCTTTCCTTTGAAGATTTCCCTTTTTGTGTCCTTACTTTTTCAACTGCAGCTTCTATGCATTGCAGTAAGTTTTTGAAAATGACTCTGAAATATTGAAGAAATTTAGCATTTTTATAAATTACAATATGTAAAATTCAACTTTGCATAATGAGTTTGGTACCAATACATATGTATAATTTTCAGAATTCATAGACAGTATCAGAACTTTTCTATGAAATTATGCTTAATGGCTTCACTTTCTGAATAATTCCCATCTTTGTTGGATTTTTCAAATTCTCCACTGTTTAGAATACTGTAGAAGATGAGTTTTAACAGTAAAACGTGCAGAATAAATTTGATTGCTTCCTTCCTGAACTTTTATTTCTTGGAAGAACTGAATTGAGGATGCTTTTCTTTTCCTTTTGCCTGAAGTAAAACTTATCCTTATAACTAGAGTCCATTTTCATGGATTATTCATTTTATTTTCTGGAATGGATTATAAAGGAATATGCATTTCAGGAACTGCTGAAAGAAAAAAAGAGAAAAAGAGGGAAAGGGGAATTTTAATTTATTACTACACTACTTTACAAAATAATAAATATACAACTATATTTTTGTTGAAGCAGTTATGACCATTATGGAACTTCACTGAATCACAACCATCTACTTCAAATAACATATCTAAACAGCATGCAGCTCAAGCTTGTCATTTTTAATTTCTCTTCTTGGGCATCTATAGCTTAGCAAAGTCTCGGCTCACTAGCACACTGAGCCGTGTAGTGGATATAATCTGAATCAAAGCACAATTGCAAAAATGTCAAACATGATGAGAAAGAGAAAATCAGTACAAAGGGGCATTCACCACAGTAACTCTTTTGCAGTTCCCAACGCAGAGGCCTGGTCGCCTCATCAAAGATACAAGAGATGGAAAAGGCCTATTAGGTCATCAAACCTATCCCCTTACCAAAGGCAGAAAATGAATTCAAGCAACCCTATCTGCTGGCTTCAAACCACATTCAGGATAGAAAGGCCCTGCTGCTGCTCTTGATGCATTATTTTATGACACTGGATGCCATTTATACAAAAAAACCTGAAATGAATTGTCTGCCCCCAGTATCCTAGAATCACAGAATAGGCTTTCAGGGCTGGAAGGTACATGAGCCCAACCTCCTCATTTTAGAGAAGAGTACTCTGAGGGCCTGAGAGGTTAAATGACTCGCTCAAATCCACAAAGCCACTCACAGCTGGACTAGTATTAAACCCCAAATTTTCAGAGCTTCCTAAACTGCTGTTTCTAGCAAATCAATTCTGTTTCTTAAAAAAAAAAAAAAAAGCACAAGTCTTGATAAAAATCTATTCTGTACATTATACTTAACACATTTAGATTTAACTTATTTCTTTCAATGTCCACATTTTTAAAATTCGGACTTTGAAGTGTCAAATCTAGGTCTTCACTGAGAAAACACGAATTCCCACATTGACTTTAACTCCAGTAAGAGACTTTCTTTTGAGCACCAATTCCCTCTTCTCTGTGAGGCTCAAAGCCATCCAAAGAGATATAATAGCTTCACTGGTTGACTGTATATGTAAAAGGAATGAAAGTACAGAAGCTTAAAAATTTCTCTGCACCTATTTCTCCTTCCCGCAAATACCCATTGGAATTCTATTGTGATAGATTTTATGATTTGTCCGGTGGGGAAATGGGAAAGCTAGGTGGCCTGGGAAGAGATGTGGCATTGACTGAGGATTTTTGTGACAGGCTTGTTTTAGGATGAAGGGCAACACCTGTCCCCTGCTGTGCTCGTACAAGTGAGATGAGTGTAGTCAGCTGAGCTAGAGACAATCAAACTCAAAACGCAAGAGAGAGGCTGCTACTAAGTCATAGAGGGGTTTAGTACCAATATCGATAGACCTCATAGTTTTTTTAAGAGAAGCTAGCATTTCTAATTTTCCTGACAAAATATTTTATTTCAAAACATTGTTCAGGTTAAATAAAGCAGTTGAAGATATGGTCAACAGAGATGATGTTTCATGGGCATGTGTACATTATGTCATACCATTCTAAGAGCCATGTTAAATATTTTCATAAAAGCTGAGAACACTCAGATTCTGGATTTAATAAATAATTAAATAAAATACAAGGAAAATCTTGGGACTAAGCATTATTTAAACCAATGTATGAAGCATATCATATCCCATGCAAGCTCTCAAAGTAGAAATAGTATTTGATTCCAACCTTCAATGTCTTATCCTATATAATAAAAGTCTAGGTGGCGTCGTGCGACACTCTCGTGCGATGCTCTCCTGTGACGTCGTCACAAGATGGCCACTGCGACATTGTCACAAGATGGCCGGCAGGGGAGGGTACTTGTGGAAGATCAGGCCGGCAGGGGAGTGCAGCTGGGGGGTGAACTGGCCAGCAGGGGAGGGCAGTTGGGTACAATCAGGTTGGCAGGGGAGGGCAGTTAGAGGTGACCAGGCCATCAGGGGAGGGCAGTTGGGGGCAATCAGGCTGGCAGGGGAGCAGTTAGGTGTCAATCAGGCTGGCAGGGGAGCAGTTAGGGGGTGATCAGGCTGGCAGGCAGAAGCGGTTAGGGGCAATCAGACAGGGAGGCAGGCGAGCTGTTAGGAGCCAGCAGTCCCAGAATGTGAGAGGGTTGTTCGACTGCTGGTTTAGGCCCGAGGGGTCCCAGATTGGAGAGGGTGCAGGCCAGGCTGAGGGACAACCCTCCTCCTGTGCACGAATTTTGTGCACCGGGCTTCTAGTTTCTTCATAATTTAGTTCTTCCCTTTTTCTAGCTTTTTTCCTGCATGATGCTGTTAATGTTTTCAAGCTACAGCTAAGGGTTTAACTTAGTAACTTTAAACTTTTTTTTAGATTTTTAAAAACATATGACATTAATGTGGATTCACAGTTAGATCTGAGTTATTTTGAACAATACCATATTATTTGGTTGATAAGAAACCTTTATTTTCAGTGGTTTAGAATTCATCAATCTCCCTGTAGGGAAGAACACATCTGGAGTTTGGGAGTTTATTAGCTCAGTAGTTCTAGAACCTCTATGCACATCCCAATCATATGGAAGGCTTTTTAAAGGAGGCTGCTGGCCTCCATCCTTGTATTTTCTGATTCAGTAGGTTCTGGGTGGGGCTCAATAATTCCCATATGTAAAAAACTCCCAAGTAATGCTTATATTTCTGGTGAGGGGATAGCATGTTGAAAACCACAGTTTTGGAGAATTGGCATATTTCAAGGTACAGCATACTTAGCGCCAATTAGACTCTTCTTGCGTGTTGATAAGCTGCAGAAAGGGAGCATGATGGAAGTTATTGGCTCAGAAAACACTTTGGTCCATGTCTGTGTTCAACTAATTAATCAAGATAAACTAATAATAGCTACACTTTCTATGATGCTTTTACTCTGCCAGATTGTGAACTCAGTTCTTGAGTTATATATTTAATTTTCGTAAATATCCTATTTCTTATCACTTCCACTTTACAGATAAGGAAATGAGACACAGAAGTAAAGTAACTTGCCCAAGTTATGCAAGCTAGCAGGAAGTAGGGGTGTTGGTAACCTGAGTCCTGGGCCCATGTCCTTTCCTACCCACTGCACACACTTCCTCTCAGGATAATGGCTGCTCTCCATCTTTTATTTCATTCCATGAGCCCAACCTGCATCAGCGTAGGAAGCATATTGTGAATTAGTATTTGCAGATGTCTTTATTAGTCAGTCTACTGTTTGGCACATTTACTCAAAGTTATATATGTCCAATAATAGATGCTAAAAGCAAATTGAATACAAATAAATACCACCAGTACTTATTTCTTCACTGAATTGTATTTTGTGAGTGGAAAATGAACATAGTTCAGGTTATAATCAGCGCAACCACTGAATGGTTTACTTTATTTACAAAAAGCATTTTTGAAAAACAGGGTCCATCATCATATCAACATTTCCCATGGTAACACTCATTAAGTGCCGCTAATAAAATTTCTGCCTTCTCTTGCAAGTTTTCACAGTGAGTGTGTTACCTGTGTATAGCCTTGTGTTTGTCTTTAAGTCTCCCTTTATTACTGTCTTTCTCAATTTTTCCCTTTTTAATTTTTCCATCAGTGTTCCTGGAACACTGTATGTACAAGAATTAGATAAAAAAAAAATACTGCTTGGGACCATTAGTCTACTCATTCTGTCACGTGATTGTTTTAGTGTTGTTTGAAGCGCTATTTTGGAGGCAGACATAATCACATTCTATAGTTCCTCACCTTATTAACTGACAGAGCACTGTTCCTATTAGACAATTGATCCTGGGCAGATGAAGCCATTAAAAACAGGACTAATTAGCTGAAGAGGGGAGCCAGTAATGCAGGCTGCCTCACTTCCTTTCATGCTTAGAGAAGTTGAAGTTCCAGACAATAATTGATATGCAGTCTGCCTTAATTGTGGTTATTAACAGCCAGTATTATAATGACAGGCTGACAATTTCTGTCTAGCCTATTGTATGTTTATTTCAGAATCCAAGAACCACTGGGTATTTTTTTTTTTTTGTTAACCTGAATCTCATAGAATGCTTTTTATAATGCCCTAGAAATCAAACTTTGACAGCTAATCCCAGCTTGTAAGTTATTTGGTACATATCTCCAGTGTCAGACGTTTATCTGGGATGAACATGGTGTCCCACACTAAGTGAGTTAGAGGATGCTGTGTTTGGAGGAGAAACAGCTGGGTCAGAGAAGAATAACTCTCTTATTTACAAGTAACAACTTAGGGACATATGCTAATTTGACTTCATCTGTTGCTGCCCAGTGCTGTGGGAAGCCATCTAAAGTAGCCAAAGCTCTTTGATTTCTTTCACTCATGATCATAACAAATATATCTATTTATAAACTGAAGGTTGTCTTGATTTTGGGTTATGTTTAGTAAAAATATGATAAAATCTCCATATCACTGTCAGTTTTAACATTGTATGTTCCAAATAATACTGGGGTCTTCTATTAACTGATAAAATATTAATTTAATTGTCTCAGTAGATATGGACAGTTGTTCCTCAGTATGAAACTACCAACAGGATCATACTAGGGCTAAACACCAACTTTCTTCTTCCAAAAATGGTTCTTCCCTGAAGGCCACCTTTTTTATCCTTTGTACAACAGACATATATGGGAAATGATGGTATTTGTGTTACTATGGGGACAAAGGAGAGGGTGTATGAGGCTTGCTTGGGAGTTTTGGTCCTGTTTGGGATCCCCAAGAACTGAGGGGACTGGCATCTTGACATCCGAGACCCTCTGCCAACACCATTGGTTGAGAAGCTGTGAGGCAGAGAGTGCTGTTGGAATCAGTGGAGTTGAGAGGATCACAAACATAACCTCCCTACTTCGCCCAAACAAATGATGAAACACACTTTTCCTCTAAGCCCATAGCAAACAACTAAAAAACTGTATCAAACTAAAAAGCTTCTGCACAGCAAAGGAAACAACCAACCGGGTGAAAAGACAACCTACAGAATGAGAGAAAATATTTGCAAACCATATGTCTGATACAAGGTCAGCCATCAAAATAGAGAATGATATAATTCAATAAAAAATTAATAACCTTATTAAAATGGACTACAGACTTGAATAGACATTTTTTCAAAGACAATATACAAATGGCAATAGGCATATAGAAAAATACCATCACTAATCATGAGGAAAATGCTAACCAAAACCACAAAGAAATATCATCTCACACCTGTTAGAATACTGCTAAAATACCTCGGGTTTATTTTAATAAGCATCCCTGTATAAAAAATGTACCATTTTCTAACCATAGACAGAAATGCTCACTCTCTTCTCCCTGTTCATAGTGTTTTGGCATCATCTCACTAAGTGTTTTGTTCTTTTAATTCATTTCTTCACCAATTGTTTGTACCAACTATGTGTCAGGTTCTATGGTAGGTACTGGATGCACAGTAGTGAGGAAGATACACACAGACCTTGCCCTCTTCCAGCTTATACTCTTTTTTAAAAAAATGTATTTTTATTGATTTCAGAGAGGAGAGGAGAGGAGAGGGGAGGGAGAGAGAGAGATAGAAGATCAATGATGAGAGAAATCATTAATCGGCTGCCTTCTGCATGCCCCGCACTGGGGATTGAGCCTGCAACCCAAGCATGTGCCCTGACTAGGAATCAAACCATGATCTCCTGGTTCATAGATCAATGCTCAACCACTGAGCCATGCCAGCCGGGCCCAGCTTATACTCTTATATCCTGTTTGCCTGTCCTTTCTTTAAAGTAGCCACAAAGTTGAACTCTTCCTATTTCTGGTCTAACAGTGATGGGTACATCATATATGCTAAATACATACATTACTTATTCAATGAGTAAAAGCATAAATGAAATTATATAAGTAAAAGAAATCTACAGAGCATTTTAACTAGCTGAACTTATTTTATGATCACATTAGAAACAAAATGAATTAGATTATTTTTCCATATACCTTTTCTGAATTCAGATTTGCCTTTGGCAATTGGTAATTATTATTAAAGAACAGGCAAAATTTTATGTAAGGTCTAATCTTTGTAAGATTAATCTTTTAACCTTTCTTTGAATTTTTCCCTGTAGATTTATTCAAAATACTCAGATCTAGTTTTGCATTGTTTCTTTTTTTCCAGTGGGAGTGTCCATACATTACTGTTTGTTTCATCAACAACAACAAAAATGGGGTTATCAGTAATAAATAGTACATTAATTAAATCTACTGTTTTTAGCGATACTGGAATTTTTTTGGAGTAAGAAATACTGTAAATTAGGCAATGCTAAAGTAAGCAAAGGAGAATATTAACATAAATTGTGTAGAAATATGCAGGATTTCTATACAGTATGGCAGAACAAGTGAAGAAAGGAAAATAGCAAGGAAGAAGTTGAGAGAAAACAGAAGTTCATATAAACATTCAGAAGAAAGTAAAAAATCAAATGAGATTGCATGCAAAATGTTTTGTGCTAAAATGATTATTTCATACATTTTGACTTGAAAGAGAACATCTACCCTGAAGCAAATTGTAAGGCATTATCTTAGATCCCTATTCCTTGAAAAAATCTTCAGGCCAAGTCAGATGGTTATACTATGCAAATGTGTGCTTGCGCATATGTGTGCATGTGTGCATGCATGTGTGTGTTTAGCCAACATGGAACACCTCTTTTCTAAGAGTAGCTCTTGCTCCTGCTCTGGTTCATTTTGGAAAGCCTTTCTTCTTATGGTTAGTTTTTCATGATTATACCATGAGAGTGTCCCCTCCTCTCAATTACACCAATAAGTATATAGTAAAATGTAATAAAGAGCAAGTATTTTTGAGCCAAAAGTAAGTAGCTACCTGATTCTGGTGGTAAAATATGATATTCTTTGCTTCTGTTCAGAGGAAAACCTAAATTATTCACTAAAGAATTAAAAACCCTTTTATTATTGACAGCCTCTAATTTATTTCCCTTCGATTGCTCGTGGATATTAAGTTAAGGTCAGAACAATTATATATAATATGAGGAGTGATTTTGTAGGAGTCAGAAACTTACAAAGTATAATACAGACTTTAATGAATAAATGAAAAACCCTTTAGTTTTTCTTTTAAAATAAAAAACAAATGAAGTGAAAGCACAGGAACTCTGGGATACACAATTATTTTCCTTTCAATATTGTAAGTAACATTTTAATAATTAAGAATATTTATTTGGTTGTTTCCTATACTTAGAATAAATAAGCAAGGCCCTTTGTAGGTGTTTCTGTGAATTATTTACAGACGCCTGTACTGAAAATTTAAAATGCCAGAGTGCCCAGTAAAACATTCACTCATTCATTCATCAAACTTTTATTGCATCCTTGTTATGAATCAAACACTGTGTTCATAGCTAAGGGATAAAATTTAGAAAAGAAATTGCTTGTGTTGTCAAGGGATTATATTTAGTAGCAGAGTCAAAATATGTACATGTATAACTATGAAATAAAGCAACAATATTTCTGACAGGCATATCAAAATAATGCTCTGCCTTGAACCCATTAACAAGATTTTTGGAATTATGAAATATTTAAAACATAGAGAGAATATTTCAATGAATAATAAACATTTGTGTTTCCATCATCTGGATGTAACAAATGTTGACATTTTGACTTATTTACCACCGGTCCTTTTATTTTATTATTTGAAAAATGCAATGCTACATACACTATGGAATTTCATTCCCTAACCCATTCACCTCCATGCTTTCTCAGTGCTCACTGCTTTCCTGAAGTTGGTATGTATCCTCCACAAACACACTTTGACATATTTATTATATATGAATGATCCAACACAGCATAGAGCTTTATATATTTAAAAATTTTAAAGGAATGTTTTCTTGTATGTATTGTTTAATATCCCCCCCCCCGAATATTGTTCCTTTGAGCTAGTTTTCCATCCCCGCACCGCCCCGCCCCCCCCAAAAAAGAGAAAATACGTTATTCTACTCAACATTCTTTTGGTTAACTACACACTTTATATTTGTCAAGACTTCATTCCTGTTGTTTCTACTTAATGTCCTCCCTGACAGTGAAATAGTTGGCTCCATTTATTGAGTTGTCTCCTTGTGCCAAGGGCTGTTCTTTCCAGTCTTTTGCATGTACTAAACCTTTTAGTTCTCCCAATAAATATAAGTTTGATGGCATTATTGTTCTTGTTTTGGGTGAAGAGGACCCTGAGAAGTGGAAATAACTTGCCCAAAGATACATAGGGAGTAAGTACTTGAACATTTTTGCAACTTAGGAAGTCTGTTTTCAGAATTGAAGCTCCTTACTCAGCTGATTTCAAATAAGGTCAAGAGGTCTTATGTTTAGCCAGCTTCAACTTCGCTCTTGTGTGACCTGCCAAGTCACACCTTTGCTCTTTTCTTTTATTGGTATATTTGTATTTTTTTTTTCATTTATTTATAAGAGTTTCTTCCTATGGAGACTAACTCCATGCCAATTATTGTCATTAAAATATATTTTCTCAAAAAGAGAATAATCTTTTAATTTTGTTTAGTGATGTGATAAATGTTAACAGGATGTTCATGAAAAGAAACAAACTTGGGCATCAGAGCTTTGTTAGAGTGGGGGGATTAGCCCTACAGGAGATACCCTAGGCTGGCCTCTCAGGGGTGGGAGGGGTGAAACAGATGTCATATGGGAGAGCTGACCTGGCCACGGCTTTCAGAGTCTGAGCTGTGTCCACCAGGTGTTCACGGAGGTGCTTGGCCTGGTGTAGCTTTCAGAGCTAGAGCACAACATGCTGGTGTCTCCTGGGAGTGTGGTGGCCCAGCAGATGCTCAGTCACTAGGGGGGGGGGGTGAAGGAGGCAATGGTGGTGGCAATGGGAGATTGGTTCAGTACAGCCAGTTAGTTAAAAGATGTCAAAGATAATTAACAGAAAAAATAAGTTAGAATTAGCCTTGTAATTGCATTGAATGCGAAGGTGGTGGTGTCCATGTTTCAGCAAATGCAAATAAATGAAGAAATATTCCCTGACCAGGTGCTCTGAGAGAGCCCTCCAACAATGATACTCCCACAGCAATAAGCACCCAACTCTCTTCAGTCAGGGTTGAAGCAGGAAGATATAAGATCATCCTGGACTATTTTATTGTGTCGGAAAGCATGGCATAATGAAGACATAATGGAAGTGCACAGGAGCCAGCATGAGGGGAGTCCAGCCGGTCAAAACTGGGTCACTCTGAGCACCAAGATGAGTAATGGTAGTAGGGATTGTAGGCCATTGAATGCAAGAGGTATGAATCTTGACTCTCTATCGATAAAAATGAAAACTTAAATAAAATAAAATCTTGAAGAGGAATGGGTATTTCCATAATTCCGTCTCCTTGGAAAATGCATACAGATTACAAAGAGAGGGCAAAAGTCACCTTACCATTGAGAAGCCTCACAAATATCATCTTAAATCAACGACATGAAGTCATTAGCAATGAGTGAAATATAAATTGTGAGCTACTTGTGAGGATGCAAGAAGAGGAATAAACACCTCATCATTCCCGTGATGTCCTGATACTGTTAACCTTGCTCTAAACGTGAGGCACATCAGATAAACCTAAACTGGGAGACACCCTTCACAGTGGAATTGCTGGAATATTCAAGAGGCTCAAGGTCATTGAAAATCAGCAAAGACTGAGGAACTGTTCCAGACTGAAGGAGACAAAAGAGACTTGGCAACTAAAGACAATGACCACTTCTGAACACGTTGGGAACAGTTAGTGCAACTTGAGTGGAGTCTGAGGATGAGTTGGTAGTGAGGTATCAATGTTAATTTCCTCCTCTTATAGAGGAAATGTATGAGAAAGTCCCTGTTTTTAGAAAATAGACACTACAGCATTTTCTGTGGAATATTATATGCAGAAACAGAGATCTACAGTCACTTTAAAAAAAGAGAATCTAATATTAAAAGCCAATTGAAAATTTCTCATCAATCAGGAATTAACATTTGAGAAAATCATTTACCTATAAGACTTTGGTTTATTTAAACAAGATTTTGAATTGTTTAAGCAGAGAATGCAAGTGACGCTTCAGTCATTTATCTTCAAAGGGTATGTGTAGGAAAGAAAAGAGCCTATTAGAAGTATTAACAGTATTCTCTTTGCTGATATCTTTGATTTGTTCAAATATATTTAGTTATAAATATAAATTATATGTACAGTTTAGAAACAGTGTTTAATAATTTAAGGATTAACTGGGAGTAAAAATAATTTGCTTTCTCTAGTAATAATAATTTAATTGCAACTTCTTTGAAGTGTACACACACACAATAAATATTATGTGTTGATTGAGACAAAGAATATCAAAGAATTTGACAGTTTGGCAAACATTTGTGCGTTAAAAGCTTTTTATTACTTGCCTCGGCATGGGATTAATTTGAGATAAAATAATTAAAACCTAACACAAAGTCTATTTCTGAGTTTGTGGGTTTTTAGATGTTAGATATGATGTGATTTTTTTTATCATGAAATTAAGTGTGAATTATAAAATCGAAAATTTGCATATTCTTCCTCACACATTTAATAGATGATTAATTCTTAGAAGGAAAATCTCATGCCTTAAGGACTAATCAAACCTTGTAAGTCTCTATAAAGTTAAATCTATTGGCCAGTCATTTTTTAAACTTTCTGTGTAATGCGTGGTTATTTGACTTCATTGACCTTTTATTGTGATTAGATTTCAAAATGCCTAAGACAGTCCCCCAAAAAGGAAATAGTCAGCATTCATTCTAAAAAGCTTCCTTTTCCAGATTCCTCCACGATGTCCTTATATTTTCAAGTTGTGTCTTCTTCCAGGTACTATTACGCTGAACATTTTTTAGTCCAACTCGGTCATGGTGTCTGTGAGGTTCAGCCATTAAGGTAGATTTGCCAACCATTATTTATATCAAAATGATAACTAGGAATCTTCATATATCCAGAGAAAATATATAAATCACAAATTTACCACAGTACATCTCTGCTTTTGCCCCAGTAGGTAAATTTTTGAATATATCTTTATTTGGAGGGTTAAATTACTGGAAGAGTAATTGCTGTATCAAAGCATTGAGACTTTGGATTAAGACCATTGCAAAATTGCCATCTTAAAAATTCTATCAATAGAGAATCAGAGAGACTATTATTCCGTAAACTTGCCAACCTATGATATCATTTTTAAACATTTTCATTTTAAAAGGTGTAGAAAGTATCTGCTAATTGATTAATTTCAGTGTCTTTTTTACTAATGTAATTGACCTTATTTATTTATATTTTGAATATGGTTGTCAGAGATTTAAAGTTCTTCTTTTCATTAATTTCTGTTCATACTGTGTTTTTTCTATCAAAATATTTGACTTCTTATATATTTATAAGAATCCTTTATATTAAGTATACACAGATAAATATAATAAATCCATTTTCTCATTGTGTTATTTACCTTTTAATTATATTATTATCAGTTTTTTTTCTGATGTACATTTTGAATTTTTTTATTTTTTTATGATCAAAAGCAGGTGCTCTCCTTCAATTCCATTGTTACTCAGATCCACTCATATTTCATTTATTCTAGTTTCTTTCTAACCTTTCCAAAGGATAGATAGTGGTAATCTCTAAAAAGTATGTGACCCCAAAATTAATAGGTTGAAATCTTAACTCCCAATGTAGTGGTATGAAAAGGTGGAGCCTTTGGCAAGTAATTAGATCATGAGAGTGGGGCCTTCATAAGTGGGATTAGTGCCCTAATAAAGAGACTATAGGGAGTTCCCTCACCCTTTTTCTTCAATGGAGGACGTTGAGAAGTCATCAGTCCACAACACCAAAGAGAGACCTCACCAGAACCTGATCATGAGGGCACCCTGATCTTCAACTCTCAGCTTCCAAAACTCTGAGAAAGAAAGTTCTGTGTTTATAAGCAACCCGGTCTCTCATACTTTGTTAGAGCAGCCTGAAGTGACCAGGAAAATCATGCAGTCCACACAAGTACATGTACAAACACACTCACTAAATATTGTGGCAGAGAAAAGTTGGATTCAGTCTAAATATCTGCTAGTAATGAGCTTCTTACATAACTTTGTTGCATATCTTCATGCAGCAGAATATTATAATAAAAATGCTGTAAATATGGGTTTGTATGTGTGTGTTTGTATATCAATGCCCTATACTGTTAGCAACATTGTGGAGAGGTTAGCATGATCAATGGGGTTTATTCCAAATATCTTATAGTAATATATGGCATTTTTGTATGATGTATATGTTAATTTCATAATTATAAAAATAACTGTTTTGAGAATAAACAAACAAATTGGTGTGCTATAGGTGGGTCTCAGAGCACAGAGAATACAGCCTATAGAAGGAAAGATGCATTCTTTTCACTGTATGTATGATTTTGGCTGCCCCATTGGCCTGTGGAATCCTGACTATAGGTGTGGGCAGAAACAGAGAAATAGTGGACATGAGAAAAATCTCAGTGGGGGGAAGGTACAAAGAGGCAGGATCCAGAGGTGTAGGAAATGTGAAGAAATGTTGGCTATGATGATTTAGGAAATGATAAATTTATTCCTAATATGTAAGAGGATTTACAGGAAATGTAAATAGATGACTATAATATAGTCAAAGGATTCACAAAATAGTCAAGACACGCAAGAAATCCTGGTAATCCAGAATGTGGGAAACTAATAATTGTAACCATTTTAAGTATTTCATACAAGTTTTATAGATGTTTAAATCATCTTTTATTAGTAGTGCTAATTTATAATCCCAATGTATCCATACTTTATAAATGTTTGACTTCACTTTGTTATTTCTAAACCTTCAATTGTTGGATATTTACACACTTATCAATCACTTAGAAATGAATACAAATATGTTTATTTTGTATTCATTCAAGTAGAAATGAATATAGCTGTAAATTTTCCAAAGTTGCTCATATAGTAGTTAATGGCTGTGGCTCAAAAGGTAGGAAGACCTGCGTTTGAATCCACTAACGCTATAACTGTGGGAAAATTCAATCTGATCCTTCAATTTCTCACATTTTTAAAAGGGATAATAAAAAGGTGATTATTATTTTTGATATTATTTTGAGGATTACATTAGATATGATGTATGCTATTGTAAGTATAGTGCACTGCACAGAATACATCCTGAGTTGAACTGCAACTATTATTATCATTTCTTTTGAACTCTCACAGTGCTTTGACTCTCTCTACAACTCTACTAGGATATGTGGTTGTAATTAAATTTGACATCTTCCACTCTTGTTACAAGACACATTGTTGTTTAAGACTGACCTGTTTCTCTGACTTTATCACCCACTACTTCATACAGATATGCTCCAGCCATACTAGAAATGCATGATATTTACCAAATCTTATTTCGATTCTTTGCACACATTTATTTCCCTACTTGAAATCTTTCCTTCCACTTTTTATTCCCCCTTCCTTAACACCTTCCCCTACAATTCATTCTGTCCTTCAAGACTCAGTTACTCCCTGGATTATGTTCTGCTCATGAGCTGTTATAATCTCTTGGCTTCTCTGCATATCTTTGCCACTTACCACTCAGTATTTCTTTTGTCTCTAACAGCTTGAAATTCAGCATTTAGTGGGGCTGTCACAAAGAAGATATTCAATTAATGAATGATTTGAGAAAAAAAGAAAGAAGAATGAAAGAAAAATAAGAAAAGAAAGAAGGAAAGAGGGAGAGAGGGAGGGAGGAAAGGAAGAAAAAACAGAAGTTGAAAGAGAAAGAGATAAGAGAGACAGAGAAAGAGAAAGAGAAAGCAAAAGAGAAAGAGAAAGAGAGAAAGGGAAAGAAAAACAACAGAGAACAAGAAAGAGAAAGAAAAAAGCTGTTCTTAGGTCCCAACCTCTTATAATTCATGTTATTATCAGGAGATGGAGCTGCTAGAGGGAATCCGAGACTGTTCTTGTGGAAGACTTTAGTCTGAGGTCAAAAGTTAATGATGAAAATGTTCAACCAAGTCTCCTCCAGGGCATCAACATCCTTTCATCCAAACCCCCCTTATCTCTAATTCCTGACCATCCTCCTACTCTATTCCTCAAAGGCATTCCCGATTAACACTGTGCACTAGGCCCTGTGTAGCAATCCCTCCTGCCCTGCCCTCTGCTGCGTCTTGATGGCATGATACCATCCCTGTGAGCAGCCCCTATCTGTGCCGAGCCCCCGTGCTGTGGCAGAGGGATATGCAGGGCCAAGTTCATCCAATTCAGTAAGGACACCCGGACTATTGAGTTTGATAGTGACATCTGCTCACAAGGTACAACTTCCATATGTCACAGGATGAAAAAGCAAGAATTTCCTTTGTCTGTGAATGTCTATTTTGGCTGTAAGATGTTCCATTTTTGAACTTCTTTTTCTGGATAGGCTTTTAAACAGGAATGTTACTAATTTTTATCTTTATTGTTGAAAGCATTACAGTTGTCTCCTTCCCCCCTCATGAACCCCTGCACCCTGCAATTGCCTCTCCTCCTCAACACCTCCCCCCCATGTAATTGAGGTTGAGTTTAAAGCCAGTAATCATAGGGCCTACCCACTTTTGTAGTTTTAATAATAAGTTAATAATCAATGCAAACATATACATGTAATAATATATTTAAACATTTCTGCTTTAAATAATAATATACATTTTTATAACTTAGTTTTCAAAGTAGGTTCTCATAGATATATATTTAATTCTTACAAAAAATGGTGAATTTGGCATCAGAGTAATTCCATTACACTGATATAAACTTGAGGATCAAAGACATCCTATATAATAAAAGAGAAACATGCAAATTAGCCATCCCTCCGCTATGCTTAAGCCACACCCACCATCTATGCCCACCATCCAATCGGAGTGATATGCAAATTAACCCGACAAAGATGGTGGGCCTGTGGGCAGCACACATGTGCACAGGCACTGAGCTGCTGGGGGCAGGCGTCCCGCACCGCCACGCCCCGGCTGATCCAGACCAGTGGGCAGCGTGAACAGGAGCAGAGCAGCTGGGGTTGGGAAGGGCAGGATGCCTGGCTTCCACCCAGTCCTGGCTGCTCTAGGCCGGTGTGCAGCGTGTGGAGGCAAGGAGTGGCCGGGGTGGGGCAGGATGCCTGGCTTCCACCCCGCCCTGGTCACTCCAGGGAGGTAAGCAGCGCATATGGTATCCCGCCCCACCCAGACTGCTCCAGGCCTGTGGGCAGCGCGTGGAGAGCCTCTGGGCAGGGGAGGCAGGCCGGCAGAGCAGCTGTGAGCATGCCAAGTGGAGCCTGCGGCCAAACTAAAGTAGCTGCCTGCAGCCCATCAGCACCGGGGAGTGGCTGCGCAAGTCCCGCCTCCTGGTCCAGAAGGTGCGCGGATCGCACCATGGCGGGCCAGATTGAAGTCCTCCTGGCCACACCACAGGGGTTTGTGGATCTGCGAAGCCACAGGCCTCTAGTGCACACATCCTCTCCTCCCCACCTTGAGTGTGAACATCCCCCAGCGCGCTGTCACCCTCTCGCGCACCTGCAACAGTTCCAGACCGAGGCGCATACAAGTTACCCCCACCCCTGCGCCACCCTTCCATCAACCCCAGCATGCCTAAGTCCCCCCAGGATGTGTACACATCCCCTCCAACAAGCTCACGTCTTGGAGAGTGTCTGGGTGTTCTGGGTGCTGAGGGTGGGCGCCTGTGAGATGACAGTGAGAAGGCAGAGTGGTGAAGCCCTGTTCCCCGTGGAGGCCAGTACAGCGATGAGATCACCTCTGTGATGATAATGCAGGTGCTGAGGCAGGCGCAGGTGCAGACAGACACATCTTCTGGGCGTGGGCGGCCCTCGTTGAGGTGCCTTCAGTCATCGTCCAAGATCAAGAACCCAGAGGTGGGAGTTCCATCCTCTCAGTAAAACAGTGGGATAGTCGGGGTGACTGTAGAGGAGCAATGTGCACTTTGGGTGCCAGCACCCATGAGCGAAGGCTGCCCTTACTGAGCCTCGCTTGCTTGGGGCCTAGCGTACTCCTGCCGGGCAGCAGGTGACAGGACGTGCTTTTCCGAGTTAATGAGAGAAAACATTGATTCTCACGCTGCCCACAAAGGTAGAAAATGAATTGGGGAGACATGTGGGGAGTGAGCGAGGTTCCCTGTCTGGGGGTTCCAAATCTGCTGTTGGTTCCTTTCACCACTAACTAGAGAATACACACTTTGAATACCTACTAATTCCAATGGTTTTAAGCATGAGAAGAAAGAAACAACAATGGAGCTGTTATCTGTTAAAAGTGTGGGCACAAACAGGCAGTCAGACATTCCCTGAGGGGTCCTGGATTGGAGAGGGTGCAGGCCAGAATGAGGGCCCCCCCACCCCAGTGCACAAATTTCGTGTACTGGGCTACTAGTTTAAATATAACTTTCTATAAACACCCCCTGTTGTAGACTTTATTGAGTGCCATGTTAATTTCCAAGCCTACAGTATAATGAGCATTTAACAAATGAGAGTGCCAAACAACTTTTTCCTTTTTTTAAAAAAATAGTGGACTTGAGTTTTTAGAGCAATTTTAGGTTTATGGGAAAATTGAGCAGAAAGTACAGAGAATTTTCAATTACCCCTTTCCCGCAAGGTTCCTCTATTATTAACATCTTGTATTGGTGTGGTACATATAATTGATGGACCAGTATTGATGCATTATCATTATTATACTAGAGGCCCAGTGCATGAAATTCATGCATGGGGTGGGGTCTGCTCAGCCCAGCCTGCACCCTTTCCAATCCAGGACCCCCTCGGGGGATGTCTGACTTCCGGGATCGGGCCTAAACTGGCAGTCGGACATCCCTCTCACAATCCAGGACTGCTGGCTCCTAACTGCTCACCTGCCTGCCGGCCTGATCACCTCTAACTGCCTTCCCTGCCAGCCTGATCACCCCTAACTGCCCCTCCTGCCGGCCTGGTTGCCCCTTACTGCTCCCCCTGCCAGCCTGGTTGCCCCTAACTCCCCCCTCCCCCTTCCCCGCCAGCCTGGTTGTCCCTCACTGCCCCCACTGCTGGCCTGGTCACCCTTAACTGCCCCCCTCTGCCGGCCTGGTCACCCCCAACTGCTCCCCCCGCCAGCCTGGTTGCCCCATGCAGCCTGATGTTCAGTCCTTTGGTCGTCCCCCACCCCCTGCTGGCCTGGTTGCCCCATGCAGCCTGCTGTTCAGTCATTTTTGGTCATCCCTCACTAACTCAGCCTTGTTGCCTCACGCAGCCTACTGTTCTGTTCAGTCATTATTGTTACTGTGATGGCATCCTGGACAGTTTGCATATTCCTCTGTTATTAGTATAGATTGTTGTTGTTGAAGATTATATTTCACATTATGGCTCACTCTTTGTGTTGTACAATTGTATGGGATTTGCCAAATGCAAATGTATCTAACATTCCAGTGTCATACAGAACAGTTTCATTTCCCTAAAAATTCCCTGTGCTCTACCTATTCACCTCTCCACTGCCTTTCCCCAAACTCTTGGTAACCACTGATCTTTTCACTGTCTCCATCGTTCTGTCTTTTCCAGAATTTCGTATAGTTGGAATCATACCGTATGTAGCCTTTTCTGATGGTCTTCTTTCACTTAGCAATATGCATTTAAGGTTCTTCATGTCTTTCTGTGGCTTAATAGCTTATTTCTTTTAATTGCTATATATTATTGAATGGATACACCACAGTGTGTCCATTCATCTGTTATTGAAAGTCATCATGGTTGCTTCCATGTTTTATCAATTATGGATAAAGCTGCAGTTAATGTCCATGTGCAGTTTTTGAGTGCACCTAAGTTTTCAACTCATTTGGGTAAGTGCCAAGGTCTATGATTGCTCGATTGCACAGTAAGATATGTTTAGCTTTGTAAAATATTGCCAAGCTGTTTCAAAGTGGCTGCCCCAGGTTGTGTTCCCACCAGAAATGAATGAGGGTGTCCTTTGCTCTACATCCTCTTCAGCATTTGGTTTCATCAGTGTTTTAAATATTGAGGTGATTGCATCTTTTGCCCAGTTTGCAATTGGGTTGTTTATTTCCTTATTGTTGAGTTTTAGCAGTATTTTGTACAATGTTCTTTATCAGATAAGAGTTTTGTAAAGATTTTCTCCCAGCCTGTGCCTTTTTAAAGATATGTTTTTATTGATTTCAGAGAAGAAGGGAGAGGGAGAGAGAGACCGAAACATCAATGATGAGAGAGAATCATTGATTAGCTGCCTCCTGCATTCCCCCCACTAGGGATAGAGTCTGCAACTCAAGCATGTGCCCTGATGGGGAATCGAATCATGACCAACAACTTGTGTTTTCATTCTTGTAATAGTGTCTTTTGTAAATCAGAAATATTTAACTTAATGAAGTCCAGTTTATAAATTCTTTCTTTCTTATATTATGCTTTTGGTGTTATATCTAAAAAAGTCATTGCCAAATCCAGGACCAATATTTTTTGTATATTATTTTCTAAAAATATTAGTTGTCTGACTCCCCAGCCCTGCCCAGTTCAGACCTCAGCCTGGGAGAGTCCTAAATGGCTCCTTACCAGTTTTTGTTCCTATTGACTGCAATACTGTGGAAGGGCTTCTTTTTATTATGTTTTCACTAATTGTAAATTTAAAGAATGCTTAGCCTGGAGTTTATCTAGACCAGCAATACACAACTTGATTATGGGTCAGAATTTCTTGTGTTCTTTTTTAACCGTAGAAGCATTCAGTTCCTACCCCAGTAATCCTGAGTTGATAGGTCTATGGTAGGGTCTGGGAAATTGATATTGTTTTGATGCCGGAGAGCTCATCCTATATAATAAGAGAGGGATATTCTAATTAGCCCTGATGTGCTAATTAGCCACGACCAGTATGCAAATTGACCATCACTCCAACACACAAGATGGCCACCTCCATGTGGCCACAAGCTGGCCACCCCAAGATGTCCTGCAGGGGAGGGCAGTTAGGGGTGACCAAGCCAGCAGGGGAGGGCAATTAGGGGTGACCAGGCCAGCAGGGGAGGGCAGTTGGGGGCAACCAGGCTGGCAGGGGAGGGCAGTTGGGGGCAATCAGGCTGGCAGGGGAACAGTTAGGCATTGATCAGGCTGGCAGGGGAGTGGTTAGGGAGTGATCAGGCTGGCAGGCAGAAGCTGTTAGGGGCAGTCTGGCAGGCAGGCAGGCAGGCAGGTGAGCAGTTGGTAGCCAGCAGTCCTGGATTGTGAGAGGGATCCAAGATTGGAGAGGGTGCAGACTGGGCTTAGGGACATCCCCCCCTCCCCAGTGCACGAATTTCGTGCACCGGGCCTCTAGTTTGAATATAAAGGTTGAGAAGTACTATTCTGAACCAAATACCTTAGTTCATAAAACTTCTTTTAACCTTGAAATCCCACAGTGACCAAACCCTAGGTATTTAACTTTCCTGTTCATTAAATCTCACCCACTTTTTTTTTTTTTATAATGAAACATATTTCCTTAGTCATATTTTAATTGTCTCAGGCCATTTTTCCAGTTCCAATTTCATTTCTCTCCTTAGTTTAGACATTACAATTTGTAATTTTGCTGCTAAATAAAATATATAAAATTCACTATCTAACTGAAAATTGCCATTCATTCTTTGGACTTTTTTTCATTTTATGTCTTCAACATCTAGAACTGGTAATTTCTGACTGTCCCACGCATTGCTTTGACTTTAGCTTTGATGAAGAAGGCTTTGAAACTCTATTGCTTGGGACCAAAATCACATTACTTAATTGATGCTGACCCCTCAGTGTTTCTTAGCAATTTTTGATGCCTCATTTCCCTCCTTATTGCATTCACTACCACAACCATCTCAAACCTTCTTCACTCCCTCAATATCCCAAGTGGCTTGTGACCCCAGCAGATGACTTCAACACCTTTTTTACTGAGATAAAAATCAACTGGATGTGAGGTTCTTACCTTGCCTTCTCTCTTCCTTAAAATTTCTCTTTATCTTTAGTTTACATTTCTTTTTTAGTTCTTATCTCTTAGAAAGACCTGCTCCTTTTCTTTCCTGAGAATAACCCCTAGATTTGTGCTCTTTATCTTATCTTACCTGGCTCAGACTCCTATTGCATCAGTTATTCCTCTTGCTAGTATTCTTAATCTTTTGTTCTCTACTGGATTCCTCCCCTCTGCCTTCAAACATGTTTTGGTCTCCCCATCCTTGCACAAAAGAGGTTGCTCCATAAATATTTAATGAAGAGATATTGAATTGAATTGAACTTAATTCTTCAAGCTCACAGAGTTACTAGTGACAGAGTAAAAAAATTAAAAGACTATTCTTTCTAAAGATACAAACATTTCCTGGAGATATATTTTAGAAGTAAATGTCTTTCAAAATCCAAAATTGGAGATTATATTTGTTGAAGTGTAAATGTTTAACCCACTAAGATATTATATTGTTTACTCATCAGTAAATAGTATTGATTGTAAGACACTATGATATTTGGTCATTAAAATCTCATATTATACATTATACATGTAAAAATTAGTTACAGAATTGGAAACATATTAGTCATGTATGATAGATAAACTAATTTGAAGGGCTTATTTTATTATATTATTTAAATGCTGTTATAGGTTAATTTAATACCAAAGACTTTTTATTTATTACCAAATTGATTATTGCTTAATTGCTTATCATGTTTATCTATTAAAGATGCTTGAGAAACAGTCACTATTAATTTAAAATCAATCATAGTAGTTGAATAAAGAACCATTGTCTTTTTTTCCTATCTGGAAAATAGAATCTAAGACCAAAACAATGCATCACTTTTTAGAATTAAAATCTATTCTGAGAAAAATGATGCCAGTCACACACATGCAGACCAAACCTCTGACCAGACATAATTCTATTATATTAATTTATTGGTTAACTCCTCTTGGGCTGCTGTAAATGTAACAGGAGCCAGACTATGAATTGCAAAATATATTCACAAGACATAGCCAGATGCCCAGAATTTCAATGTTATATAAAAGAGCATGCTTTTGACCATGAATCTCAATTCCAGTTGAGTCATGATGCTTTCCTTTCTGAAATATTTTAGTATAATTACATGATAACAAATTTTTAGTGAAATAATTTATATGTAGTAGATATGTGACCATATCCTCTCAAGATAAATCTATGGATTCTAAATTTTGGTGGCTGTTTAGATCATCAGATGTCTAGAAATAGTAAGTACTCTTTAGAACTTCTCAATGCACTTTATTAATTCAACTCCCTTTTAGTTTTGCACATTCAAAATTGGATAAGGAAATAACTGTAGGTCAAATTTCCTAAAAATTGGTGTATATGATTTCCTCAACATCTGATAACTTTCTATCTAGTTGACTATCAAGTTATAATTTTCACATTTACATAAACAAACGTTATGTCATTTTTTAAAAATATATTTTATTGATTTTTTACAGAGAGGAAGGGAGAGAGATAGAGAGTTAGAAACATCGATGAGAGAGCAACATCGATCAGCTGCCTCCTGCACATCTTCTACTGGGGATGTGCCCGCAACCCATGTGCATGCCCTTGACCGGAATCGAACCTGGGACCCTTCAGTCCGCAAGCCGACGCTCTATCCACTGAGCCAAACCGGTTTCGGCGTGTCATTTTTAATTCTAAGCTTTTGTCAAACAATTTAGCATAACTTTTTAAGAATTTTAAAAAGTAAATTCCAAGATGGATAAGAACTGAACTTGTGTATGTCTAAATATTGCAACTGATACCTGTCCATCTGGACATAGCATTGGTATTGAAGCTTTTACCATTGCACTGGAATAGAGAGGTATTCATGCATGTTGCATATGACTTTGATATTAGAAGTGAATTATGAACCAATGATTTGTACAAGATCACAATGGGTGTTTGGTAGACTTAGCTAGAACCATTATATGTTCTAGTAAGTCAATTCTAATATTTCTATTTTGTCATGAGGAAAAGAAAGGTTTGTACAGGAAATCCATCAATGACAGTATTTCAGTCTTTGCAAAATGCATTAATAGGATGTGTTTTAATTTGATCTACTTTTGTCATTAAAATAATAATCCTGGATAATATAACCAAACACATAATAAAACAGGATACATGCTTTGGTTTTATGGGAACATTCATTTCCTCCATCATCAGTGTCACCCTGTTGATGTTTGCATCCTGTTTAGAAGGGAGGAAAAGGAGGAGAATGCCACTTTTCCTTTGTTCAGCAGTGTTGAATCATTTGCTTACAGGACTAGTATATTTCAGTGTCCCCTACTCAGCACCTTCCAATCACACGGAGACAGAGAATGGCAGTGGATGGGGAGGAAACAATAGATCCTCAGTAAATCTGGGAGGTTACCTATAGGAAATATTATTGTTGCAATTCTTTACCTTCAAAAATTCTTTAAAATACATTGGGAATACTCATTCTTTCCTCTTTAGTTTGCTATAGTCTCTGTATATCACAAAGTCTTAACAGCGTCATTATTCTTATATAATTTTTACATTATACACTTTATCTTAGAATAAAAATGTTTTCAATTTGTAGTGAGGCCTTGGATATTTTTGCTATATCAACACAACATTATATGCGAACTCTTTGATTGTTCAGATTGCACTATTTTATGGATTACAAATGAAAAAGAGAAGAAACAATCTCATCTCTCTACACTTTGTTTCCCATGTTTTAGAACTAACAGTGCGCCCCCCCCCCTTTTTTTTCCCTTAATTTGTCAAGCAGGTTTCTCTCTCACGGCTTTTGTACTTGTTTCCTTTGCAGAATCATGGTTCTTCCACTGACCCTTTCTGGTTATGTAGTGTTTGCTCAAATTTCTCCTCCTCAACAAGTAATGATCTGATTAGTTTTTCTAATGTTGCCTTCCCCACACACTCTATCTTTCTGACACTTATCAATATCTGACATTATTTTTAATTATTTGCTCATTGTCTTCCATTTACACTACAATGTGAGATCCCTGAGATAAAGACATTGCCTGTTGTTTACTGCTCTATTTTCATTGCCTAGAATATCTGTGGCTGATACATCTTTGATATTAAATTTTTGTTTGACTTAATAAATAAATGGTTGGATGAATAAATCGATAAATGAATTAATACATAGTGTCATGTCTCAAGTAACTCACTGTCTAATGAGCCTGTCAATTACTATTATCTAAATATATTGTGAATACCACATGTATTTATTAAAGCCACCATCTCAATCTGCCGAAAATGATTACTAGCTCCAATTGCTTCCACTGAAACTGGAATAAGGCAATAACATTATCTGTCTAAATGAACATCAGAGTTTTCCCATCTTACAAACACTAATAAATATTAAGAGAAAAATATGTTAGAAGGAAAGGCAGTTTATTGAATTTTTATTGGTTGATATTCCTTAATCAGATTCTTTTATTTCTATTCAGCTTTTATGTATGAATAAGCACTCATCTGAATGGTTGCATGGAAAGGCAAGCAGATGACAAAGAAGGAAGCCAATTTGGAGTTGAAAAATTTATTTAAAATTTTCTCTTTAGCATCATTGATCATGAATATCAAGGAGATAGAATATTTCTATTAGTGCCATTGCCTTACATATCCCAAAATTCAAATTTAAAAATAAGTTGTCAAATTTTGTGTTTGTAGGTTAGTTGTTTTCACATAATAAGAACTTAATATATGCTTTAAAAGAGAATACAATAGTTTCTTAAAACAGTGGACTCACTTATGGAAATCTAAGGGAATTATCATTGGCTAAGTTAATTAACCAGAACAATATTGCCCAATAGAACTCTTTGTGATGTTGGAAATGTTCAATAATCAAGTATTCAAGAACCACTAATCATATGTAGCTCTTGAGTACTTGAAATGAAATGTGGCTACTATGAGTGAGAAAATGATTTTTAAATTTCACTTTATTTTTATTAGCTTTAAATATAAATCATGGTATGTAGCCAGCCGCTGCCATTTTGAACATTATCATGCTGATAGTAAAACAAAGTTCCTTCATATTTTAAATAGTAACCTGAAATGTTAACCACTTAATAGATAATTCTTATTAGTTGTTTTGTATTGATTTGGGAAATATTGATAGGAAGAAAGCTAGTTTATAAATCTAAAAGGTATGTAACTGTTATATAGAAGCCTAAGTAATTCTTTCCTGGTTTCATCAGTGGTTTCCTTGTATAAGAACTATTACCCAAGTCACTGAAAAAGTTTGAATAGCAAAGGATAAATAAAGCAAAATCATTTCACAAGAAAACAATGTCATTCTACAGTGTTATAAAGTACTAGAGGCCCGGTGCATGGATTCGTGCACTGGCAGGGTCCCTCGGCTTGGCCTGTGCCCTCTCGCAATCTGGGACCCCTCAGGGGATGTTGGAGAGCTGGTTTTGGCCCGATTCCCGAAGGCAGATCTTTGGTTATTCTCTCCCTGCCCTTCACCCCCCCTTCCCTCTAAGATTCATCAGTCTGTACCATGTTTTCATGCCTGTGGTTTCTGCTCCTGTGTTGAGCATCTACCCCCTGGTGGTCAGTGCATGTTAGTTACCAGCCAATGGGCTAGTTGCTTATATATATATATATATATATATATATATATATATATATATATATATATATATACTAGAGGCCTGATGCACGAAGATTTGTGCAAGAATGGGCCTTCCTTCACATAGCTGCCTGCACCACCTTCGCTCTAGCCAGGAACCGCCTTTCTGCCTTCCCATGCTGCCAAAGGCCCAGGGCGGTTGGGGCAGTGTGGAACGCCTGTGTATGGTGATGATGCAAGCATTCTGCCCTGCCCCTGGCCACTTGGCGCCTGCATATGCAAATTAACCCACCATCTTTGTTGGGTTAATTTGCATACTCACTCCTGATTGGCTGGTAGGTGTCATAAAAGTACAGTCAATTTGCATATTTCTCTTTTATTAGTTTAGCTGTGTATAGAAGTAATATTTCCTCTCATATAAAAATTCAGTAACATAACTAATAACCAGCAGGGTTGAAGTAAACATTATATTCTTGGTTTGTTTCATGGAGATTTGGCTACAGAGGCAAACACTATATGTCAGTATTTTTTCCAGGTTGCTTATTTAAATCCCCACATATTGACAACAATTATACCCACTTTGCAGATCTGTCTTGGAAAATATATAAAAATGTGTGGCATGGTGCCTGGCACATAGTAGGGATGCAGTGTTTTTCATTTTTCTTATCTTCCCAGAAGCCACTATAGCTATAAATAACAGATGAAAGCATGAGAGAGGGTTAAACACTTTTCCCCTTGTAAATTGAGGTAACTTTCTTGCAAAATCAATGGGCATAGATACAAACTTGCCAAAAACAGTGAAAAAAAAGGATCTGGCATTTACACATAACAAGGATACAACTTACTAACTCTACTGAGATGTCAGTACCTTTAATAGACACATTTGTGGAGTAAACTATGATTTTGAAGAAAAAGTTACATTTTAGATTCAAACTATGATTAACATTACAAAAATACACAAAAGAAGATATTTTTATTTCCAAATTTCCATAAGTAAAAGATTATAGAAGGTGATGTAAGCTCCAAAAGTCTCTCCCCCTGCTCTGCCCCCCCCCCCCCCCAATAAAATGTTATGGGGAAAATGGTAAAGCTGTAGAAAGAGTAGGAAACGAAAGGATGCTTGAATTTTCTGGTTTGTGTCACTTTTACCTTAACATATTTTTCTGCATGTTCATTTCCTTTGTGTGCTTTTCTTTCTTAAAGAATAAAAGAAAAAATCTGTCTCATGAAAATGCAGGAGAGTCATCCCACATAAAGACCATCGTTAAAATGCGCATTATTTATTTGACAGACTGTAATGGCTGTTTCAAGGATATTATGGGCTGTCACGTGAATATGTATTTTAGAATGAATACTACAGTACAAATACTGTGCTTGCACAATGCCCATCAAAAAATATAACCTAATGAAATCTCTTTTGAAGATTAGGCCATATATAACAATATCCTGGAAATGGAAAACTCAGTTGAGTTAAAATAGAAAAAGACCTTACAACCCTAAATGATGCACAGGTCAACTTCTTAGGAAGATGAGGGAGTAGAAAAGAGAAACAAAACAAAATGTAACTTAACCTTGAATGATAATTATACTTCCAGTTCTTGATTCTGACATCAAGTGAAATACAGCCTTTTGAAATTTTATATTTGGTTGATATTGATAAATCATGAGTGTTTTAGAATTATATTGTATTTGTAAGATTACAGGCCCAGGTATCACACTCAAAATTATTAATAAGATTTAATGATGGAAAGATTATTTTAGGTTAGGTAAAATAATTTATACCCTCATCTAACCCATTTTTGTGAATATCTCTAATTCCCATGGTTCTGTATGAAGTTCAGTAGCAGAAACAGGCTGCAGTGAATACCAATCCTTTCATGAAAGAACTTAAAGTCAAGAGGGAGGCTGTAAAATTATAAAAGTTACTATACACCAGGCTAAAACCAGTAAGAGATATTGAAGGCATTTAGATAAGGTGCTCCAGCAGCCTCATAGGAAATAATAAATAAAAAACAACAACATGGCATATCTACAATAAAGATAGATTACTTTGAGTAGCATTCCACTAGTAGTTGTGACGTGAATTTAGAGTCACTTTTACCCATGTATACCCATGCTTTTAGCCTATATTACCTACTTTATTTAATGTTTAAGAAGCTATGTTTTGGTTGTTGTTACCTTTTTATTTTATTTTATTTTATTTTTTTAGGACATATAAGGCTATACTTTATTAGTGTTATTATATTTCAAATTATTTCAGTAATTACCAGGCTTTTAAAATTCAGATTATTCTAATCTACAAAGTAAATATAATACAAAACTTCATATAAGTCATTGACTTTAACTTTTAGGAGACACCCTTCTTTCTTTCTTTTTTTTTTGGTATTTTTTTTCTTATTTCCAAAAAAATGTCAAAATTAGAGTTCTTTTGCTGAGAGACAGATTATTCTGCCAATCAAAGCTCCTTTGTTTCTAAAACTTTTCAAAAGAACAGCATTTCTCATTAGTGTGTCTTCATGGGTCTTCAGAGAAATTTGCAGAACTCTGGGGAAAAAAAAATCAGACACCACTGCCAAAAGTATTGATATTAAAGTATTTTTAGGCACTTAATATGTGCTATGCATTTATTTAGATTGGTGTTGTTGATTACAACTATAATGTGATCCACGTATATACTTTACTTTTATTTTTTATTAAGATAAAGTTGGTATATAATATTTTGTTAGCTTCAGGTGTACAACACAATAATTCAATATTTTCATATAATACAAATTGATCACAATAAGTCTGGTTACCATCTGTCACCATACAATTGACTCCCTTTACCCATTATTTCCACCTTTCACCACCTTCCCTTCTGTTCTCTGTACCTATGAGTTTTGTTTTTGTATTTGTTTTGTTTTGGTTATTTTTAGATTCCATATATAAGTGAAATCAAATGTTATCTGTTTGACTTATTTCACTTATCATAATGCTCTCAAGTTCCATACATGTTTTACAAATGGTAAGATTTCTTACTTTTTTATGACTGAGTCGTATTCCATTGTGTGTATATAAATTATAGAAGTATGTTTATATAGAGAATATTTTCTTTATTCATCCAGAGACACTAAGGTTGTTTTTATCTAATGACTATTACAAGTGATATTGCAATAATAGAGGAGTGCATGTATCTTTTTTGAATTAGTGTTTTCATTTTCTTTAAAAAATACTCATAACTAGATTAGCTGAATCCCATGGTGGTTCCATAGTTAATTATTTGAGGTAGTTTCATACTGTTTCCATAGTGGCTGCACCAATTTACATTTCCACCCGGAGTGTATGAAGGTTCTCTTCTCTCCACATCTTTTTCAACAGTTGCTATTTCTTATCTTTTTAATAATAGCCGTTCTAACCAATATGAGCTGCTATCTCCTTGTGGTTTTGATTTGCATTTTCCTGATAATTAATGACACTGAACATCTTTTCACGTGCCTGTTAGCCATCTGTATATCTTCTTTGGAAAATTTTTTATTTAGATCCTCTGTCCACTTTAATTGATTTAATTGTTTTGCTATTGAGTTGTTTGAGTTCTTTGTATATTCTGAATATTTACCCCATTTAAGATATGTAGTTTAAAACTATTTTCTCCAGTTCAGTAGGTTGCTTTTTAATTTTTTTTGATGGTTTTCTTTGCTTTGCAGAAGGTTTTTAGTTTGATATAATCCCACTCATTTTTTCTTTTGTTGCCTTTGCTTTTGGAGACATATCCAAAAATTAACACCAAGCTGATGTCATGAAGCTTTCTGTCTTTGTTTTCTTCTAGAATTTTTATGACTTCAGATCTTACATTAATTTTGGGCTAATTTTTGTGTGTGGTAAGGTAGAGGTCTAATTTTTCTTTGCATGCGGCTAGTTTACCCAATACCATTGATTAAAGAGACTGACCTTCTCCATTGAATGGTCTTGGCTCCTTTGTCAAAATTAATTGACCATATATATGTGGGTTTATTTCTGAGCTCTCTGTTCTGTTCCATTGATCTATATGTCCAGCACATTTATATACTTTTAATTCTTATAAGTTAAAAAAGAAAATAGGCAAATTTAATAATATATTCATAATATATTATCACTTCAACATCTATTTATTTATGAGCTACTTTAGATTTCTTTTTTTAAACGAGTTCTTTGAAATCCAATGCATATTTCCCCCTTGCAGCACACTTCAGTTATGACTTTACCAATATTTTACCATAATTAGGGTCTTAATGGTTTACTTTGCCTGGTTGATTTTGTAGACTACTTCTTACATATATATTTCAAAAAAATTAGTACATTCTTAGAAGAGGCTTGTGTAGAAAACTAACTTTTTGAGGACTTCGATCATATGCATACACCCTGTCTAATTCGAGGTAATTTTTAGAAGACCTAGTTTTGTGGTCTAGATACTGAACTGTTGCCTCAAGCATATTTGTTAAGAGGAAATGAAAAAATAAACTCTGATCAACTAGACTTAATTGTTTATAAATTGTTAAGCAGAGCTTGAGCTTGTTAAATTTTAGAATTTATATGTGATTGAGAAGACTCACTTTCCAGGTTGAATATCCACATGGGCCTTTTCCATGCCCTGCTGAAGGAAGTAATGTTATCTGGGATTATATTCGTCATAGCCATGATAATGGTGGAAAAACTTATCTATCTTTAACTGTATTTCCAAAAACTGATTATCAGCTTGGTTAGAAAATTTAGCTGAAGCTAGCATTAAAAAATGCTTAGTTTTAGTCAGAATAACAGAGAAACAGCAATAATCAATCAATGCTGTTAGATCAATTGCTCCTGAAGCATTTGTTTGCAAACTCAGGTTATATTTAAAGGAAACTATGGGCATACCACAACAAACAAACAAACAAATTAACAAACAAACAAAAACACCACGAGGTTATAAAGTGCATAAACTTTAAGGAAAGAACAACATTTACAATTCATTTATATTTACCACTCATACTATACAGTGTCAATCCTAGATTCCACCAAACCATAGGCACATGGATGACTTATTTCTTTTGTGTTTGTGTCTAGCCTAGCCTGTAATACAGTAGAGCATGACTCTTAGCACTAGCTGCTGTCACGGTCTGAAAATTCTACATTTTTTTCTAGTATTTAGTAGAAAATAATACAGAGCATTCAAACAGGAACATTTTAAGTAATGAGAATTTGAACAAAACCCTGAAAAGAGTGCACTAATCAAATTTTCCATTAAGGAACATATTTTGGAGAAAAACTAGGAATACTAAATCTCAGAGGAATATTATATATTGCAATCTGTAGGGAGGTATTACAAATGTCTGGACTTTCTAAGAAAATCAAGAAGAAAATAAAACAAAAATGGCTTTGATATACTGTATATAATGATTTACCTTAGCAATCACACACACACACACACACACACACACACACACACACACACACTCATAGCAATTTAAATATTTAGTTTTTTAATATATGTCATTAAAAATATTTTTACAAACTGTGTTTTGCTCAAAAATAAATGTGTGATTAATGCATTGTTTAACTTCCCAATGTACACTGCTGCTAGGCAGATTCTGATATTATTTATTTTTATTAGTTTATAATATGTCAATTTTTCTTGCTTATCTGTCAACTCCCACAAAAATACATAAATCAAAAATGTAGCAATGTGGACACTAACAAGGCATAATTATTGTAGGGTCTGTCCTCCTTTAAAGAAAAAATACAATTACCAACCAGATTGCTGCTGGGATTAGGTCAGAATTTGCATAATACTGACTCATATTTTCTTAACAATTTTAACATCAGACAATAGCTTTTGCAAATCTATAATCCCTTATTATTTTCTAGCTTTAGTTTTTGGACTCTATTAAGGAGTTCAGTCAAAACAAGATAATTATTAGAATCTTACCCATGGAAAACTTTAATTACTCAGTTGCATGTTTTTAGGATTAGGTCAGGTTTTTAAAATGTTATATGAAGTAACACAAGGCAATTATGCTTGCCTAAATGTATTTTTTTACAGTTAAATGTATTCATTTTTCTGCAGATAAATATTTAATAGAAAATACTTGTGTCATTGCATGAGCTTAAGCTAAAAATGTCTTCTTCAGCATCATCACTAAACAGTTCTCTAAGACCGACATTATTAAGCAGTTAGAGGGCTAAGAGTCAAGAGATGATGAAAATTTAGAAAATGTTAACTGCTATAAAATAATAGCTGCTAATGTGGGGGATTATGAAACACCCAGTAGCGAAGTCAGGAACAAATAGGTCCTTTCTGAAGTCCTGGAGGCTGGGGGTGGGATCCGGGGTTAAGTAACCATGATATATTTATAGAGGGCAAGGGATCACCATAAAATAAAGCAGCAAATAGTAAAGAAGTCAATGTAAAAGAGAGGCCGGGGATTTAGGGTATAGAGATCATAAATTTTCATCGATATAAACAGCCTGTGTACCTCAGGAGTTGAGGCTGAGCTATAATTTCAGGTCTGACCTATGGGCCTTTTGTGTTCACAGCGCACGCACGATCAAGATGCCATCTATGGGGGTGTAAAAAAAAAAAAAAGAAAAGAGAAAAAAATGTTTCAGATCTGTGTGATTTACTCATTTAATCATCCCCAACTCCATCCCTAACACAACAGCACAGTAGTTGAGAAGATTTTATTGTCTCCCTAAATTACATTTAATTCTTACCCTAGCACATCCCATAAACAAGAACACTGAATGATGTCTCCTCCACCATGTTTTTCCAAAAGGAAAATTGTTGCATTTTTATGCATGACTTCTCAGAAGGTCATTTCCCTCTCTCTATGTTGCTTAGATTTTTACATTTACATGTTTTAATTCCAAATATGTATTTAAAAGCCACTTAAAACTTAGTGGGCTAAAAAAAACTTAGTGATAAAATGAGCTTGTTTAATGGTTTAACAGAAGCAATAAAAACAAGCCAATCAACACAAAAGAACTATTAAGTATTTAGCTTTTAGGAATTATCCTGAAATGGAATATTCAGTGGTAAGCTGCACGAAGACCCATCTTTTTATTTAGAGACATTGATTTTAATATATGTAGGCACTAATCTATTATAAATTGACACTTAATGAGCAAAATATATTATTGTTTGTATGTGTGTGATATATATGCCTATATATGTAATACCTATTTCTCTCTCTGTCTCTCCATGTACAGAACACACACACACACACACACACACACACACACACGGTTATTACTAGACTAGAGCAAGCAGTGGTTAACAAAAAGGTGGCTGAGTAAATGATATATGAATTGTGCTTATTATTTTTATTGTGGAGAGTTTACTCAGTATATTTAAAATAAGCTCTCAGAAAGAATACCTCCAAAACAGTCTTTTGAGTATTCAGTTAGTAATCTTAAAAAAAATTAAAAAATAGTTTATGGGCTCAGCCGTATTTCTATTTTAACACCAAATATATGGGGATTTGTTTTTTCTCTTTCTACCGCTGTGAGAAATGAAATGCACCAGTCTGGTTTGGAACGGCCTTGCATAGAGCAAAATCTGTTGAGCTCTCACTGCCTCCCTCAGGGCTCTTTCCTTCATCCACTAGGGTGCACTGTTGTACAGAAAAACAAAATGTTTGCATGGCCTGTGGAATAGCAGGATGCCTTGAGCTCCCTCATAAATACTCTTACACTGTTTTCACTAACTACAGAAAGAAGATCAAAACAGAAAGACTAGCATTTAAACATGTTTTTTCCCTCAAAGCGAGGGCCACTGTCCTGGATTTGTGTAGATTTCCCTTGAAGACAGACAAAAGACACAACATTTTCAGTTTTTGTATTGAGAGAAAGGGTGTAAATAGAGGTCACAGGGAAAGAATGTTGGTCAACAATTTTCAAATTAATATATAAATGTTTCAGTTATTGACCCATCTAAGAAGCTACAAACTCTTTCTCATTACTTCCTCTTGCAACTAGGCATTGTTTAAATGTAAAATTCCATGAAGTTAAACTCTAGGGTTTCCTACTGGGGTCACAGTGCACTAGCTAATGGTTATTCTTGAGTCAGTAACTATGACTATATCACATATTCTTTCTTCTCCCATGACATCATCCAATATATTGATCTCTTTATGTGAGTAAATAAATGAACAAACAACAAATACATAAATAGAAGCAGAGTTTTTTTAAAAAACTTATTTGATATTATCCAAAACATACTAAGAAAATATTTGTAGGCTTGCCCTTGTATCTGCTAGCATATTTCCCTGTCTACATATGGGCTGTACTTTATCAAGCAAATTACTTACAGAGAATCCAGTAGGAGGGAAGGGAAAAAAGCTATTCCTTTAGTTCTGGTGTAAATCATTGGGAATTTTTTGCTGCATGGATTAGCACCTCTTGTATCCCTCATCTCTTCAGGGCAGTAAGCTGAGACAATCGTAATGAAGACCAGAGCTAGTGGCTACCACCATCACAAAACTTCGGAGGGAATAGGTCATCAAAAAGACCCGAGTCTGGAACTGCTTATTTCAGTTGGTTTGATATAAGTCTCACATTTGATAAGTGCCCTACTTCAAGGTTGTTAATATTTCACTAAGAACTTTTAGCCTACCTAATTAATTTTTCTCTGTGTTATGAATGTGACACAGATAGACTTTTGGTCCAAAGGACAAGAGGGGAAAACAAATCCCTTGAGTTATGCAAATATATATTACAAATGCATTAACCCATATATGACACACTTCATAGAGAAGGAGTGATGTTTATGAAAAACCAGGAAACCCATTTATTGGAATAAAGGCCTTATGGGATTTTTGTGTCTAAAATTTTTTTCCAAGAGGCCACTTTCTCTAGTTTACTCCCTTCAGATTAGATTTTGCTTTATATCCGTTGCAGATCCATAGATAATATCCAGTATTTAACAGTTTCCAGGACATGAAACTTAACTAACAACTTTATTTCACTGTTAGCATTTCTCCTCATAGTCAAACTATGGTCTACCTACTATAATTGGTCTCTGCTTTCTTTACAACTGTGATATCCTTTTCAATATGACAATTTCTTCAGCTTCACTTTGGAGGTGATGCTGGTGTTCCACACTTAATAAATTTGAAACATGACCAGCAGAGTGCCTGAAATATAGGTGGCATTCAATAAATATTGAATGGAAAATGCATACACTTACTAGGCAGCTACTATTTATTGAGCCCTTGTTATCTATTAGTCGCCCTGGTAATTATTTTACATTTATATGCATTAGATCATATGATGCACATTATCAATGTAATGAAGTGGTATTGTCCCCAGTGTTACATATAAAAAAGGGAGGCTTACAATGGTTAAGATATTTTCCAAATTGATGAAAATAGATTATTTAGGATTTGAACTCAAATCTGCTTTTACTATTCTGGCAAATTATTACTTTTCAATTAAACTTTTTAGTGAATCCAAGTTCAGTAAACCAATACACATGTATTTATTGAGCACTACCTCTGTACCCAGATCTAATGATATTAGAAAAACTAGAAAGCAAATATTGTAACCTTGAGACATAAATGATGAATTTTTGGAGAGAGACAAAATGTGGACAGAAGATCTTAAAGCAATCAGAAATTAGGTACTATATCATATGGTACACGTGCAATTCCTCGACATTCATAGAAAAGACAACCATTATTGGGTCATAATTTATGAACAATGATTTCAGGATACAAACCATTAATTCAGCAAGTATCTAGAATCCATCTGCCAAGTACTGGTGAGGTGTTAACGTAAAAGCATAACATGCAAAGCATTCAAAGCAGTTAGACATAAAAGGATTCTGGAGTGGGGACAAAGAGAATAGAGAAGAGAAACGCTGGACTGAGGCACAGCTTCTAAGGAAGTGGTGATTCCAACCTGAGGCATAAAAAACACAGTAGGTTTTTTGTTGTTGTTGAAGCCTTTGACAAAAGGCTAGGATAGAAAGTTGAAATTTATCTGATCAGTAATAATGTCATTCTGAAAATTCCTGGGAAGGAAATTTTAAGGGGTGCTTTTAGATCTACCCATTTGAATGGATTCCTGATATTGAACGTGGAGGGAGTAAGGTCAACTGCTTTAATTTTTTAAAAGCCTAGAATGCTTCCTACGTATTCATAAATTTGTAATAATACATTTTTAAATATATTTTTATTGATTTCAGAGAGGAAAGGAGAGGGATAGAGAGAGAGAAACATCAATGATGAGAGAGAATCATTGATTGGCTGCCTCCTGCACACCCCCTACTGGGGATCGAGCCCCCTTACTGGGCCTAGAGCCTGCAACTCCTGCATGTGCTCTTGACCAGAATCAAACCTGGGACCCTTCAGTCTGCTGGCCAACCCTCTATCTACGGAGCCAAACCAACTAGGGTACATTTTTTAATCCAATCTGGTTATATAGGATCATCCTTTTGTAAGAGAGAATGATACTGTTGACCATTACATCATTAGGACCTACCACAGTGTCTGGAACATAATTCATGCTCACTAAACACTTGTGTAATTGAAATTTATTTGGCCCTGGCTTGTGCGGCTCAGTTGGTTGGGCACCACCCTGGCCACCAAGGGGTTGCCAGTTTGATTCCCTAGGTTGCAGGCCTTGATCCCTGATGGGGGCTTTGCAGGAGGCAGCCAATCAATGTGTTGCTCTCACATAGATGTTTCTTTCTGCCTTTCTCTCTGTAAAAATCAATAGAACATGTTTTTTAAAAAGAAATTTACTTGGATTCTCGTAGATCTATCCATACTTTAAATTTGTTGAACGAGTCCAAATATATCAATGTAAAATAAATGTTTCCTGCCCATTATACATTTTCCTATCTCAGGTATTGATTGTTTGGTGTTACTAATTTGGTTCATGTTTCTCAATTGAGTGCATTTAAAAAATATACATATATATTTTTATTGATTTCAGAGAGGAAAAGAGAGGGAGAGAGAGATAGAAACAAATGATGAGAGAGAATCATTGATTGGCTGCTTCCTGCATGCTCCCCATTGGGGATTGAGCCCGCAATTCGGGCATGTGTCCTCGGCTTGAATCGAACCTGAGACCCTTCAGTCCACAGGCAGATGCTCTATCCACTGAGCCAAATGAGCTAGGGTGAGTGAAATTTTTATTAAAACATATATTTGCAGAAATATATATGATATCCAAAACTGATACTTATGTGCACAAATCAGTGAATTTTATTTTTTTTTCAAATGGAAGACTGCTAATTTTTCTGGAATATGACACAGTGATTTAATTTAAACATCTCCTAAATGCACAATGAATATAAATATCAGCTGTTGAAAAGATGGTAGAAATATTAGATTTGGGAATTTGGACACAAGAGGATGGCATTTGAAAATATGAATATGCAGTCTGCACCAGTCTCATAAGATAGTGCATGGCAGGAAAGCAAATCCATTTATAGATGTACATGTAGGCATGTTGGAAAATATAAAATTTAAATCTGTTAGAGTCAGTGCAAATTTCTGAAAATTGTTCATTATTTAGCAGCCATTTGAAATTATATTTATTTTTTTCCAATATAAAGTGGGAAAATAACTCATAGTAAGTAACATACTCCATCCAAGGAAGGGGTGGGTCAACTGGTCCAGTTTATCTAAAAGCAGAGTGGACAAATCCAACCAACAAAATTTAGAGAAATATACAATTTATACTGTTTTCTTCTCTTCTTAAAGTTGGCTAGTGATTTTACTTGGTGAATGGGACTATTGTTATTGATGTGATTGCTTTTGCAATTGCACTATACAAAATAAGAAAAAAATACTGATTTTAAAGAAATGTGCAAGGGAAAGATGGTGGTCAGGTAAGTTGACTTAGGCTTTCCACAAGTCATTATTTTTCATGTTATTTACTTTGTGTAGGGACATTTTTACACATTTATCCTCATGGGAGATAGCTGCTCTTTCTGAATCTCTACATATTCTGTCTTCCCCAGTCAATATCACTAAGCTTGTACTTATTCACAAAATATTTTAATTTTATGTGATTTTTAATGTACTAATTTAAGGGCAGATTCTGTCAGTGTATTTTTGTTGCTAAGACCTGGTTTTAAACATCTGATGAACAAGACAAGTACACCAATAGAAGAGTCATCTTCTGCTCAAAGATGTTGTGTATTCTGTAGACAATCACTATCATGTATAAAAACAATGACTTTGGCAAATGCAATTCATGTGTATGTTCCTACCCAATAGACACATCATGTAATTATGGCAGGTAGAGATACACAGTGACCTTGATCACTAACAGTGATACTCTGCTCTTCCATATAAATTCAGAACATATACAAAGAAAATATTTTTTATTAAACTTATTGGGGTTACATTGGTCAACAAGACTAGGTAGGTTTCAAGTGTACAATTCTATGACACATGATGTATACATTGATTGCAGTGTGTGTTTACCACCCAAAGTCCAATCTTCTGTCACCATATATTTAACTCCCTTTATCCTTTACCACCTCATGCCATCTTCCCTCTGGTTACCATCATTCTGTTGTTGGCGTCTGAGTTTTTGTTAATTTGTTTTTCTTGATGGTTCATATGTTGCTTTCAGTTTTATATCCCACGTATGAGTGAAATCATATGGTTCTTGAATTTTTCTGTCTGGCTTATTTAAAAGGAAAAGCACATAGTTACTGTTAATCTATTGGTACTAAATCTGGGAACGCACACACACACACACCCAGGAACATGCACATGTGCGCACGCACACGTGCACACACACACATACACACACATACACACACACACTTTAACATATCTATTTGGCATATAAAGTCAAAATTAAGATATAAGTCAAATTATCCTTTAAAAAATGGCATAGTTTGCTGTGCCATGAAACACATTTATTGCAGCTATTGACATGGGTGACATTCCTTCTTCCTTCAGAATCCTGACTCTTCATCGTTCTGCTCACCCTTCCCCCTCATCATCCGTCTCCCTTATTCTCACCCTTGACCTCCCCTGTGGAATTTCCCGTGGCTAATGCTACTTTATATTTATTTTATTAACACTCACTCTCATGCTCTTTCAGACTCTTTTAGTAGGAATAGTAAGCTGACTGATGGCTAGAAAATTAGCTCAGGGCACACTTTTTTTTCCTCTCTTTTTACACACACTCATCTTCCCTCCCTGTCCTTGTTAGACTAGTGAGCAAATTGAACCTGTGACTCTCACATACTCATCATTAGGCCAAGTGCATTCCAGTCCCATTTCTGCTCTAACATGTTTATAGCATGTGACCAAGGTTTCTCATTAGAATTCCAGGGGAAGAGTGCATATAAAGTTTTATGCATATTATGCATATAAACTTACTAGTAAGAATATTTCTGTTATCTCTTCTTTGTAACCCCTCCATGCCAAAAACATAAAAAACATGTAAGATTACCTTTCCTGGGATTCCAAGAAAATTAAATCATTTTAACCTCTTCATTCTTGTGTTTTTTGAGGGGGGAAAGAGCTGAATCAACTAAATATGACCCTTTTAACTAAGGAAATCACAACTATATATATTTATCAATAGGAGATGAGCAACAATGGAATATAGAAATAGAATTATTAAGCCTAGAATACTCTATTGGTATACACAAAATTACATGTAAATCATGGGTAAAATGTTAAATAGCATGTTAAAAATAGCATGCTCCTAGTTTATAAGTTAAATGCTGCAATATTCCAGATGATAAGCAAGCTGGAGAATTCCATGATATTACTTAGTGCCATTTTGAGGTTTAAAACATGAACTGGTTTCACATTTCAATCTGATTTTTAAAATTAAATGTATTGGGGTGACATTGGTTAATAAGATCATATAGGTGTCAGATTTTTTTAAAACAGAGATTCTCTACATTTCTTGAAGGGTTGGACATATTTGTTAAATGACAACTTAATACAATTCATGTACTTATCAAACATCTTACACTAATGTAAAAATTAAATATCCCTTAAAGAGGAAAGAATGAAATCTGTCTAAATAAGAACTATTTATACATAATGTAACTTATTGTATAGGCTATTTACAGCAGAGGAAATAATATTAGCATTAATGCATAATGAACCCCTGGTAATGAACTGGAAACCAATTATTATTATTATTATTTTTTAGAATTGGAAATTGGGAAGGTTTCAGAAGAACTTCATATTTAAATTACTCTTGCTGTTGATTTGTTTTTAGCAAAAATTAGTTCCATCCCCGAATACACTGCCCTGGTGAAGAATAACCTGAAGCCCCAGAAATGATCTTGCAAATGGAAAGGTTGAGACCTCAATCTCATCCCAGAAGCAGGTTTTCATTGGTCTTCACAGTGCTGTCTTGGGAAGATTATTTAAAATATTGAAATAGTCGCCGACATAAAAAATTAGATTTACCTGGAAAATCAAATTTCTGGGTTCTTAAAAAATAAAAGCAGCTCTCAGAATATAGAACCCGCTTTCCCACAAAGCAACAGTCAGCTAGGAGTTAAAGATGTCTGTGCTTCCCAAAGAGCCTCTGTCTCCTGGTGGTCACCACTCATTCCAGTGCTCACTGCCCCCAACCTCAGGTTCAGTGTCAGCTGCTACTTACCATCCTTGCTTCTGTTTCTCTTCTGGCCACCCTTCATTCTGTTGTTATCTGCTTCACTAGTGTAGGAATCTGAGTTTATAACACTGGCTTAGAACTGATGTGATCAACATAAGAGGAGCAGGATGAACCGTCTAGACTTGTTACATCAGACAAATGAAAATACATGCGATAAATGGCCAGACTTACATGGAAATTCAGGTCTTGTCAGTTCTAGTACCCAAACTCTAACTACCACCAAACTACCTTTTCTAAATTCCCATCAAGTCCCTCTTATTTCTTCACTTTATTTCCACATCATATTGATCTTTTGAGTAATCAAATAACTATCATGATTTCAAGGTCACAAGATCCTGTTTCCATGTACCTGGTACTCATCTTGAAGTGGTCTAAACGTTATAGAGACACCATCCTCTCCTCTCTCAATTTCTGGAATGACCAAAAGGTTGTAGAAGTACCTAGGAGTCACGCGAACTTAAAATGATATGACGTTATGCTCCATTAGGATATAGGATCTCATGTTCAGCACTGCCCAGACGGGGTTAGTCAGAGACGGAGCAGTGGAATGTCTGGGAACTGCATTATCTCCCTAACACTTTGAACATATCTCTAACAAAGTTTATCCCAAGAAACGTTTATTATCTACTTGCATGGCTGTTTTCTTCTCTAAACCAGGGCTGTCCAAGAAAACTTACTGCAATGATGAAAGAGTTCCATAATCTGAACGACTGAAATAATGAGTAGCCACCCATGGCCAGTGAGCACTCGAAATGTGACTCCTATGATTGAGGTCGTGAATTTTTAATGTTTAATTTTCAATAATTTAATTTTAAATTTAAATACCTACCTGTGGCTAGTGCCTACTGTTAAACAACTCCAGGCAGTAAGCTCTGCTGGGCTGGGACTCTGGGTTGCATGTTTTTCTATCTCCTGGACCTTGTGAAGTAGCCAATAAACCTATGTCGCATGAATGAGTACAAGCAACATATAAAGAAGTTGGACATGTGGAATTAAGAAAACTAATCAATTGAAGGAGGATCAGTAGTTCCTCTATATGAGAACGGAAATATGGAGATTTGGGATGACTTCCAATAGAAGAATATATGGAGGGACAGTCAGTGAGGGATAGTGGTAACCAACGTGTTGTGTTCAGCAGGACTTTCTGAATTCCGTTTGGAACCAGGGAAAAGCACTAAGATGAGGAGGGCACAGTTGGTCAGAGGTGAGGGAGCTTCACTGATGACCTCCTTGGTCTGTGACCTAATGTTAGAATTATGAAGATGGAGTTTTCGCAGCATCTCAAACAATTTGTAAGCACAGATTGTTCTTAAGAAACCTTTGCATTACTACAAATAATTACACATTGAATTATTTGGGGGGCATAAAGAGTGAATCACTAAAATGTAAAATGTTTCTTCTTCACTTGCCCTTATGCAGTTTAGCTTGAAAAGCAGAATTCCAGGTGCTGGAAATCTCTTCTAACCTTAAAATTGAATTAGTTCAGTCTAATATTCTAGGCAATTTTTTTTTTTTTAGGTTATAAAAATGAGCCTTTCCAAAACAGAGTAACTGTTCAGGATATTTTAATATGCAGAAAGTTTAATTATTCAACTCCATGCAAGCTCTAGTTTCTAATTCATAGGCCCGAACTTCCCAATGAACAGTGAATGGGGATATTTTGGTTCTAATAGAGCAGAGGGCATTGTCTTGTCAAAGACTTTGAATAGGGATAAGTGCTCAATAGATGCACCCTGTAATTAGTCTCAGAAATGATTCCTTATTTCTCATTTGTACTAATGTTAGGCCCTATTTTTCAGAGCCCTTTGAAGACAGTTTTTATCTTCCATGAATATCGGAAAATCTTCTAATTTCATGGCCTTGCATAATGTTGGATTTCTCCTGTTGTAAACCTGCTTGTGTTAGCAAAGGACAGATAATTAATCAGGATATTTCAAAGTAGTGTATCTTATTAGTAAATGGACAAAAGGTTCACTTCCAACTAGTCTCACCATTTTTAATAAAAAAATTTTGATTCAAACAAAGAGGTAAGAAAACTGAAGGTGTATTAGATTTTAATGTAATGCAGATCCAGCCTGGAGGGACAATTTCAGAGGACACATGAAATTTCAATACTTATCTTTGAGGTGCCATTTTAAATTCCTTTCTACTTTAAAGCATTCGAAGTCTGTTTCTGCTTAAAAAATTTTAGGTCAAAATAATTGAGCAAAAAGAAAGAAAAAGAGAAAGAACTCGCGGACATGGACAACAGTGTGGTGATTGTGGGTAGGATGGGGCTTGAGTGGAGGTGGAAGAGGCTATGGGCGGGGGGTAAATGGTGATGGGAAAAAATAAAATAAAGAAAAAAAATTCACGTGGAATTAATTTTCTTTACTCACAGGAGACGCACATGAGCTCCAACACAGAAATGAGCAGAAACTTGATTTTCTAGTTTTTCTACTCACTACTGATAGAAGTTTTGGTAAACTTGATATGAAGGCCTGAAGATTAAAGTTTAGTTGTTTTCTTTAAGACTTTTCTTGTTATGGTATAAAGGTAACTATAGTGAAAGTTTTAGGGAAATGTGCCTGTAGTTTCAGAAATCAAAGCTGTTTCCTGTCCATTATAATGCTCAATTAACTCTTGTTCCCTCCAGTGGACCATATCTGTTCTTTTATAATAACTTGGTGATGATACTAATGTTCGATTATTCTAACCTGACAGGAGAAAAGACTCCAGGCTGTGATTCAAATTGTGGCAAACTTGTTTAGTTCCAAAATGAATCTTGAATTATGTTATTCTTGTAGAATGTTTTTTGTCTGTTTATATGCAATGTGATGCAGCAACCTCTGTACCTGAACACATTTGAAAGTTAATTTCAATGCGCTTAGATGAGAAAGAATAGGTTTCTGCATAGTACAAGGAATCAAAAGACTGATAGTGACTTTCTCCACCATAAACTTATGTAACCTCTATTTGCATTCCTATACACGAGCCTCTAATGGAAAGTCTATGCAGTGGAAATATTGCATATACCCTATTATTTCTAATGACCTAGAATATTGCCAACAAACTATCAGTGGGGTTCTTTGAGTTTCTTCTGATTCCTTCTTACCTCCTTTTTCTTTCTTTAAAATGTATATCTTGAAATAAGGGGCGGGGGAGTATTGGTTCATCAGTAAATTAGAATTTTATTATGAGTGTTGTTTCAAAATTGAGTCAGTAACAAATCTTTCAAATTTATTTTTAATATATTAAACAATAATATTAAGTTGGTAGCCAAAACTTGTCATGGTTTTATGATTATGATTATGATCACTAATCTTTTTTTCCACACGGAAAAGAATGTGTTTAAAAGAAGAAACTGTGTGTATACTATATTTCATTGAAGCCATTTTCTTTTTTTAAAATGTTTTTATTGATTTCAGAGAGGAAGGGAGAGGGAGAGAGAGAGAGAAACATCAATGATGAGAGAGAATCATTGATTGGTTGCCTCCTGCACGCCCCACACAGGGGATCGAGCCCACAACCCATGCATGTGCCCTTGACCAGAATCGAACCTGGGACTCTTCAGTCTGCAGGCCAACGCTCTATCCACTGAGCCAAACCAGCCAGGGCCATTGAAGCCATTTTCTTTGATATTTCCATGCTTTGAGAATGACAAATGAAAAAACTTCACAAATCTCAAAACACTTCCACTGCATTTGTCTGCCTTTTAATTTTTAATTAATTTTAGAGAGATGAAGGGAGAGAGACAGAAAAAAGAGAGAGAGAGAGCAATCAATTTGAGAGAGAAACATTGATCAGGTGCCTCCTGCAAGGGCCCCGAATGGGGATCCAACTCGCAACCTGGGTATGTACCCTGACCAGGAATCGAACCTGATACCCTCTGGTGTATAGGATAATGCTCAAACCAGCCAGGGCTGTCCTCCTTTTTATTCATTGTTTTGGGGACTATTGAAAGTACAATAGAAAACACAATACATGCTAAATCAAAGTGGCTCAGGAACCAAATAGTTAAATTCACATATGCTACCCGAAAATTAGCACCTTTGTTCTCCCCTGCCGTGTGTTTGTGACATGGTCCCAGAAAAGAATGGTGCCCTTTGGAAATGTATTCTGGTATTTCTTCTGCAGCTTTGTTTTGATGGATTGTCTTACAGCCAGCTTGAAATATATGCACATACACACTCCCTAATGTTGCAACGTTTTGTTCTGTAGGTTTAATCATTTACCATATTTAATGAATTCTCTTTCAAAGGAAAGGTTTTGAACATCTAAAGAATTTTAGGACCTTAAAGTGAATTTTTCAGTTTTTTCCAATGCTCCAAGCGTTGCTTGATTTTCCTTTTTTATTCCTTTAACAAGTAGTTATCCAGTCTCTTTTTCGATATCTGTTTGACAAATGCTGATTACATTTCGGCGATGCATGAAAACTCTCCTATGTTCTGGGTACACAGCAGTGAGCAAACAGACCTCTCTCTCCGCTCCTAGAGCCGCTATCTCTCCTGTCTCTCTCTGTCAGATTTCTGCTCCTTAGAGTCTAGCCGCCAACATTTGTGTGAGACCATTGTACATTTAAAATTCTATTTTTGGTTTTAGTGATTTGTGTATTTATTGTTGCCTATTTTTAAATTTTTATTTAATAAATATCAAACATGACAGCCATAGTTGTTGAATAATCCTACTGACATTAGCAACTTTTTTTTTTAAAGGAGCAGATCTTTTTCTTTCCTATTTACTGTAGAAAAGCCTTTTAGGTTCTCCTGATAGATCCTCACTGCTTCTAGCTTCACAACCAAATGAATACTCCCTTTTAAGATAATCTCATCAAACCACATTTTTTCTCAGAAGGAGATAATAATTTACTCTCAGGCCCGTTTAGAGATTGAGTGATATCCAGGAGGTGAAAATTCCTGGCTGATCCCTGAATGAAAATTCTCTTTGCCTCTTTACTTTTCACGACTATTCATTTATCCTAGTCCTGCTCCCTGGAGTCATACAGAGAAAAGATATTCTTTTATCCATATGTAAATTATTCACATATTTTAAGTCTCCTCTTCTTCAGACTAAACTTCCCGAAATCCTTCTAACCTTCCTTATATGCTGGAGCAAAGCGTGTCCAGTCACAGACATCTTGCCTCTGATGGGACTTTAGTTTGTCCATGTCAATGTGTGGTGTCAGTTACTGAAGACAGTGTTCTGGAAGTGACCTGACATGTACAGTGTAAACAATGTTATCACTTATCGTATTCTGACCATTGGATGTCCATGAGGGTCACCTTAGAAAGGTGGTCAGCAGAAAAGCATGGCGGGTCAGGGTCGGGCATCTTCTTCAGAGATGGGCCCTGAACAAAGGTGTGACGTTTAGGATGTGTGTATTTTAGGGCCCATTGTGAAGAAGTGTGATTGGAAGATAGATGGGTACAGAGGGTAAGGGGGTTTTCAGTGACTAAATAAATAAGAAATAAGTAGATTATATTTACTTGTAGGATATAGTGAGCTAAAAAAGAGTTTAGATTATGAGGAAATTATTTGGGCTCAGAATATGTTATACAGTGTGGAGTGCAGAATAAAGTGGGGGGAAATTAGTGATTAGGAAATTATTTCAAAAGGCTATAGTAACAATTTAGATAAGAGATGATGATGGCCTGAAATATGGCATTGGTTGTGTTTAATTATACCTTTTCTTCATATTATATATACAAAATTATTGATCAAAAGTTTCTATTACTTCGCCCCTATAACACCCCCCCCCCCGCTCCCCCCCCCCCCGCCCCCGGAAAACAAACACCATTCCAGGCTGACTAGCCTATCTACCAATACCTTTAGGTCAGCGGTTCTCAACCTGTGGGTCGCAACCCCTTTGGGCGTCGAACGACCCTTTAACAGGGGTCGCCTAAGACCATCGGAAAACACATATATAATTACATATTGTTTTTGTGATTAATCGCTATGCTTTAATTATGTTCAATTTGTAAAAATGAAAGTACATCCTGCATATCAGATATTTACATTACGATTCATAACAGTAGCAAAATTATAGTTATGAAGTAGCAATGAAAATAATTTTATGGTTGGGGGTCACCACAACATGAGGAACTGTATTACAGGGTCACGGCATTAGGAAGGTTGAGAACCACTGCTTTAGGTCATTACATCTAGAAATTGAATCGACTCAAGTTATTATTCTTTTCATATTTCTGCATTTTATTTATAAAGATGAAGTAGAATTGTATAATTGTTCCTGGTTCACATACTGAGTTCTTTATAATTTCATAAAATGAAATTTTAGTTTCCATTGGAAAAAGTAGGTTAGATTGATTATGTAGACAAGTATCCTTTAAATATTTTTAAATGAAAAAATTATGTATAACATCTGTATGGGTATATATATATATATATATATATATATATACACACACACATATTACATACCTTTGATACATATCAAAATGATTCAACTTTTACATAAACTTTGAAAAGAAAATTGTTTTCTACAGAAGAATTTTGGTTTGCTTAATCCTTAGAAAGGCTTGTGAAAACCAAAAGATAAAACTTGCTCACTTATTGATGCTTCATTAAAATTCATAGTTCTGAATTTATTTTAGCATGTAAACGGATGAATTCCATATAGATGATAGACTTAAATAAAACCACAATCAAAATGTCATCTACATTTACGTCCAAATTATGTTTCATAAATTGTTTAATGGCATTTGGCAATTTTAGATAGCATTACAAAGTCTACTGTTTTAATAAGAGTAAAACTTTCCAGTTGACCTGTATAAAACCATGTAGTAAAACCTGAGAAGGCTTATAATTTTATATTCCAAATCTGAACTCAGAACAGACGTTCAAATAGTTTCAGAGAAATCAGGACTTTTCCTTCCATGGCACAAAAAAAACACACAAACATTCAAATGAGTTCCCTATAATAAGCCTATATAAATACAGTGGTTTTTTTTTTTTTCTGCTTAACCTTTTCTTCTTTCTGCCTCTCATTTATTCTTCACCATCTCTCCGTCTTCTGTTCTCTGCCTGTCTTTGTCTCTCTCCATGTTTTCTCCCTGTTATTAGGCTTTCTTGTTTCTTTTCCTCTCTAGGCATCCCCCAGGCCCATGCCTCGCTGGACTCGCCTCTGTCTCTCTTTTCCCCTCGCTGTTGGCTTACTATGCCCACTCTGTTTGGCTTTTACATTTTGCTTTTCAGTTCTTGTCTTTCTTCACTTGGCTCTTTTCTTACTTGAATTAAATTTTCATTTCTCTTCTTATTCCTCTGCCTCGTCTGTTCCTTTTGATCTAGATCCCCCCTTATGTGTATTTTCTGTTATGGATATATACCGATATATTTTTTTCTGACTCTATTTGATCCCTACTCAGCTCCATCTTTTAAAAAACTTGTTAGCTCCCTTTCTGATTCCGCTGATGTGTTCCACATTTACCATCCCTATTCCATTTTTTTCTCATTTTTCTCCTATCTATCTTATCATCCAGTTAGTAAGTCATAGCGACAGTACAATAATAAAATAATTTCAAGTATCATTTCACTGAAGATAGCATGAGAGTATTCATTTTCCATTTTATTGTTTTTATCTGATGAGCTTCAATGGATGCATTAGAAGTATTCTTTTTCTTCCTTTTTTAAAGAAATGCACAGTTTATTTAATTGTTTTAAAATTATAATCTCTGCTATATATCCCGTTCCTGTCTCTCTACCTACCTTGAGAAGCTTAACTCCTTAGTTAGAGGAAATAAATGATATTAGTGACAAAGTTCAGAAACTGAACTCAGGTTTGTCTTTGATGGAATTGATTTACATGTCTTTTTCTCTCTGCTTCTGTATATGTGATCCAGAGAGATGGTAACCCAACCCACATGTTCTGTGCATGCATACCAGAGCCACGCACGCTGTATGCTTTATTGGTGGGAGCGCTGAATTTCTCAGGACTGGGGCGGGAATGCGGGTGATGACTGGTCCCCCTCCTTGAAGAACATTTAAGTTGATTCCAGCAGGCGATGCTACACTGTGCCTGTCAGAGAACCTCTCCATAGGAAACTGTTACGTAGGACAAAGGGCAGCATCAGGCTAGCTTTGCTCCTGTAACAAGAGCACTGCGTGTGAATCTGCCTTCATTAACAGGCCAGGTTTCCCAAATGCATAGCAGCATGTTTACTGTTATATATGTGAGGCCACCAAGACAGAAAGTACTGTCTGCTGGATGCTCTGCAGAGGTGGGGAGGTCTGGGCACTGCTTTTGTGGTCTTGTGACCGAAACACTGACTCTGGAATGTTATTGTGCTCTGGGGAGGCAGATGTCTCATCTTCTTATGCTCCTGGTGCCAGGAAGCTCCGCCCCACATCCTGTTCTAATGATCCTGCTTTTCTGTACCTTGCTGTCGTGTTAACACATGGTATCAGAATAAACAAACAGATGCATCCATGAATGGATAAGTACATGCTGGCATACACAACCAGAAAGGGTTTCCTCATTCTGCCTAAAAGTGAGGAATGTTACGAATGTAGGTGAAAAGGGATAAATAAAAGAAAATATTAGTTGCAATTAAAAAAGAAAAACTTTATTGTTGAGAGTATTACAGATGTTCCCCTTCCGCTCCCCCACCCTGCCCCCCTCCACCGGGTTCCCACGCTGCCCCAGGCCTTCCCCACCCTATTTCTGTGTCCATAGGTTATGCTTATATGCATACCTGTTCCTTGGTTAATCTCCTCCTGGACCCCTCCCTCCTTCCCTCTGAGATTCCTCAGTCTGTTCTATGTTTCCAAGCCTCTGGTTCTATTTTATTCATCAGCTTATCGTTGAGTCCTTGTTCATTTATTTTGATTCTTAGATTCAATTGTTGATAGCTATGTATATATTGTCATTTATTGTTCATATTTTTATCTTTTTTTTTAATTCATCTTCTTCCTTTTTTTGTTTTAATTGTGAAAAATTGAAATAAACAATTAGGACTTTTTTATGAGAATTTAAAATATGTATGGATATTCTTAAAAGTTTATATCTATCTGTATCTATATCCATCTACCTATCTGTCTATCCATGTCTTTCGTGGGACTGAAAGCAGCCTAGCTTGTCTGACATTAGGAAACACACACACACACACACACACACACACACACACTGGGTGAAGACTGTGAAGAAGGAATGCGAGTTATGCCTAAAATAAAGCATGCATCCTAGACAACAGAGTTTTAAAACTTACAAATATACTGCTTCCTCTATCAAAATATAGACTTAGGCAAATGGATATTACTTTCAGAGACAGTTTGTTGATATTAAAGCTTTATAACTTCTGAATATAAAAAAATGAGAACTTTTAGTTTTCAAAGTAAAATCTGCAGTTATACACACTGCTGACTTCTGTCCAATCACCCAGAAAATAGAGAGTAATGCAATTCTCTTTATAGATGATACAAAAACAAAATGAAAGAAGTTTCTTTGTTGAGAAAACAGAGCAGGATACTTACTCGAATTTTTTTCATCTCTCTAAAGATACCAAGGTCTCTTAACATTATTCGTTTTACACGTGCCTTACATTGGGCTAACTGACTAATTTTCGACAGTTATTCAGTAGAATAGTTATTGCAGAGCAATTATTTCATACCATCTTTTGGATAGGGAAGGAATGAAAAGTCATCAAAATTCAACATTAGAAATAGGAATGTTTCATTTGAGATGCTATGACAATTTCCCCCTTGATGTGTGTACTGCAAAAAGCCACAAAATTGCCTGCTAAATGTTATGTTTTCCAGGGCCAAAAGAAACTGCAAGTTAAGCTCAAATTAAATTGAGATGGAGATATACAACTTTATGGGGATGTACAGGCAGGAATTCACTGTGATCAAAGCTCACACTGAGTAGTAACACTAAAAATCCAATAAAATTCATCTGTTTAATTTCGTTTTTAATTTTAACATATACTCTAACCTGGTTTATTGTCGTAATAGCATTATTGCATTCAATCTAGTTTTGCACCTCAATTTCTGAGAACATTGTTTTAAGAAAAAAAACGAACTTTTATAATGAAATGAAGTACTCTCTCACTGTTCATGTACTGATTGAAGTTGGAAAAATCAGCTACAAATAGTATTAATCATTTGACTACAAAATGTAGAGCCCATTTTTTCCTAAAATGTTATACAAAAGATATTTTGATTCTTAAATATAGCCTCTTCTGTACATGAGTAGTTATTGATAAGAGAAATACTGAGTATGAGGTTTCATGACTAACAAAGGTCTGCACCTCTATTTCTCCCTTGTAAATTAATTCTCACACATCTGTTACCTTAGATATTTATTTTCTTAAAGAACAGCCCTGTAGTTAGATTTTCTACTTTTAAGAAAGATGTCTAAATTTGTCTTGCATATGAATTCATTTAGTATTTCTCTGTATTCAAAGGGAAATTTAGAAAAATTCACAGAAGCTAAAATCTTTTATTTCAAACCATAGTCACATGACGATAATGCGAGTACCAATGACAATACATTCCTAAAATAAGACATTTATAAATTTTTATTAAAATGTTTCACTTTAAAGAAAAAGTATCTATTTATTATACACCTAACTTGGCAAATGCCATTTGTGTGATGCAAATGCAACCTGTATTTGATCAGTTAGATTTAATTTTATTTAACAATGCATCCTTTTAAAACATGTTTCAAGTAAAGGCTTTTCTAGTTTACCTTCTCCCCTTCCCCAACCTACTAGAACTACAAGAATGCTTTTGGAAGGAGAGGGGAAAAAAAGATAGTGTAATTGAACATCTGGAGTTTTCAATGATTTGAAATATTGTCTTATATGTTGAAGAATATTGAGGAAATAGAAATGTGGGGTGGGAGATGGTTAAAGTAGGAGGCATCCTGGCTTTCCCATCATGGTGAATACAAGCGATGCAGTATTCAGTAATACGTTCTGCAGGCTGCCCCTTCCGTCCTGCATCACGCCATAACTTTAACAAAGCGCTGTTCTGGCTGCAGACTTGTGAGGGAAAAAGACTGGCTCACCTTCTGGGCTTTGATGTCTCCAGTAACATTTTTCCTGGCGTGTTAAATGTGAAGGTAAACCATTCAAAGAGCTGCACACCAGAACTTTGCTTTCATAAACTCGTTATTTTCCCTTTTCCTTCTTTCCCTCATTCTGTTTTTTTTTTTTTTTTTTTAAAGAGGAAAACTAGTTTTTAGCCCCTAGATTTGAAAGGAGCACAAAACGAGAATTGAAAATGATAAAGCCTGAATAGAATTTGTATCATTTCCTTTTCTTGCTTCTGCCTTTGTCACTATAATTCAAATGTCATGGAAGTAAGAATAAAACATCTCAGGCATTAGGGTTGAATGATAGCTCATTCATATGACAATGACTGCTCGGAGGACAGAACATCTCTCAGAATATAGCCATTCTTGTGGCAAAGATGATAATGACAAGGAGAAAGGGTGCAAAATTAACCAATTCTGGGGTCTTTATAAAGAAACCTATGAGTCTCCCCTAATGTGGTCCCATGCATTATGTTAGCTAAGGAGTGAAGAGGGGGCGGGCAGCCTTCCTGATGTCCAGGCAAACTTTTCAGTTTGATTCTTGCAAGAGAAGCCTGCTTGGGAAGGTCTGTGTTTCTACCGGTAGATGTCACTGCAATCAACAGAAACGCCCAGGGGCAAGGAGACACACACAGGAATGACAGCACACCAGAAAGAACACAATGAAGGCAAAACAGAGAACACAGCATGGTAAATGCTTCACCGAGCAGCACGCATTCTAGATGCCGTGGGTTTTAATTTATCGGACATGTTTCTGCCTTTATGACGGGAGTATCTAAGGAGGACCCGGGCAGCGTGGCCTTTAGCGCTGCTGCAGCTGGACCTGCAGCCTCTGACTTGAGGACCCCCTGTGGGGCCCCTGGTGGCTTCTGTGGGTCCGGAGCTCTCTCGGTGAGGAGCTACAGTTACTCTTTAACTCTTGCCTGGGCTCTGACTCACTCTGTGATTTGGGTTTAAACTGAATATGAAAGGGATTTCATAGGAGGAGGAGTGTGCACTGTTCCTAGTGAGTTGGGGGTGGGGGGAGGGGCTGGGTTGGGTGCCAGTTGTTGGATATTTCCTCTTCTCCCTCTGGCTCTCGTTCACAGGGTGAAAGGAACTGGTGGCTTTTACATGTTTGGGGCCCATCTCAAATGCATGTTTGAGCATTATGTGTGTGTGTGAGAGAGAGAGAGAGAGAGAGAGAGAGAGAGAGAGAGAGAGAGAGAGAGAGAGAGAGTGTTTGTGCACACACACATGTTCTGACATTTGCTCCATTTGGTGAGTATTGCAGACTGCACACAGCACACCTGCTCCTGGTGAGCAGCTCTAGTTTAGAATTTCGGTGCCACACACACAGAAAGCACCTTTCTTCTCACCCAAAGACCTCCCTTATTTGTGTATTCTAGTGCGGGCATCAGGTGGCCCTGGGTTAGATGACCAGTGGCAGAGAAATCCCAAATTAGAAGGGTTTACAAGGTCACATTACTGTCCTCCAGCCAACACCAGACTCTCCCCTTCCTTGTGCTTTGCAGCCTCCCCCAAATGTCTTCTTTTGCATGAAATCTCGTTGATCAAGGCAGGAGAAGCCTCCAGCTCCCTGCATGTTTTCATCTCCTTTCCTACATATGTTCGGTATGTGCCAGATCATGGGTGTGCCTACCCCGATACGGTGGACTAGTTCATCAGAGCCAGGAGTGCCCTGTTCTAGTAGCCAGCGCTCTCTCCATTCCTCACAGGATGGCGATGCCATGTTCCACCTTAAAGGGCACCTGCAGCATTGCCTGAAATTCAGATCACCGAAGGGGACATGTTTAGCTTGTCCTGAATCTTGTCCTAAGAGTGTTCTGGCTTTTCCTGTGTCCCTTGAAATGCTGGAAAAGGCGACAGCCTTGCAGACTTCCTTTGCCTCAGTCTAAGAAAATCAGTCAGATTTCCATCAGTCCTCATGGCTCTTTTGAACATCAGGCTTTTGTTTCACACTTAAAAAAACTCTGTCAAATATTTTGGTCACCAAATATCACCTCCCCACAAATGACAGAGAGTGATGATTAGATACTATACACTAGACATCCTTTCAAAAAAAAAAATCCTGTTTTCTGTCACTAATAATTCTATGCCTTTAAAATAATGACCACTATTAGCAATACTTATAATATTTTGGGGTCTTCTTGGACTGAGCTATGACAAATGTTTGGATGGTAGAGCTCTTTAATATCCAACATCTTCTATGGAAGGAATAAGGATAAAAGGTAAACAAAACTATTGTGTTTCCTCATAAAAGGTGTAGATGAAAAAATGCGGAACAGGAGATAAACTATTTTATTTCAGATGCAAAAGGAGAGAGCCGATTGAGAATCATTTTCATCTGTATATAAAATTTACTAGAAATGATAAAAGGTGCATGTTATTAAGCTCAATGTGATATTGTCCCTTTAAATGTTGCATTCTTTGCAGCTTTGCTCGTCTCCCTGGCTCCTAAGATTGCCTGATCCTCTTTTCTGGAATTCTTTCATTAGTTTGGATCTGTGACCTTAAAATCTTTGAAATTGCTTATTCTTAGAGATTTCAATATTTGCTCCGATGACATTTTTGATTGCCAACGCATAGGCATCCTTAAGAGTTTTGAATTTACTTTGTATCCCTTAGTCCATATAAATCTGGCAATCAAGATTTCTCTGAGTTTAATTTGCTTTCTGTTGAGGATTTAAATGACATTATCCTGAAGCTTTAGCCGTCTACTTCCAGGCCCTAATCCTTGGCTTCCTCACTGGTGAAAGGCTGTTAGTTTCTTAGGTTCAGTTTAACCTCCTAGTTAATCTCTGACTTCTGGTAAATTGCCATCATGTTTAAAATCTGCAGTTTTTTTCTTAAAAAAAAAAATCCTGCTCACAAAGGACCATATGACTAACTTATATCACCTTATTTTTTTTTTAATTTAACTAAGCTCAGGAGAAGAAAATCATTGCCAATCAGCTCTAGCAGTATCTTAACTGTCATCAGATCTAGAATAAATTTCAGCCAGGATTCTGCTCTTTTCATAGCACATCAGCTGCACTTCCTAAAGTTGGAACTGGGCTGAGGGTCTCACTGACACTCTTCATGGAGTTTCTGCTCCTACCCGGGGTCTTTGGGTTGGGCAGCTGTTGCCTTCTGACAGGAAATACAGTAAAAAGGGCATTTTTAATCCTGCAAAAGTGTGTCTGGCATTATTTGTCGGTTTCATTTTTTATTTACTTCCTGTTTCCTTCAGCCAGAGCTCACCGAGAGATGATGGCCCTTGCCTAATAGGCTGCCCTAGGGTTAGAGATTTATACGTTAACACGCGCACAGCTCTGGGAGACACACTGCTCAGCTCTCCACACGCAGATCCCATGCAGAGACTTCACTCCGCTTCGGGAAATTTTATACGAGCTCTTCGCAGTGGATCTGTTTATTTGGCTGGCTGGCTTACTGTGGGGAAATCGCCAAAAGTTTGCTAAAATTGAATCCAGATAAGACAGAATTCCTTTTGATTGGATCTTATCCCTCGGTCGATCAACACTCTTCCGTCACGCTGAAAGTTGGCAGTTCACTCATAGCACTGGTCCCAAAGGGGAAAACCTTGGTTTTATGCTTGACTCTCTTCTGTCATTTATGAATTGTGTAAATATAAATATTAAATGGTCATATTTTTCCTTTGAGACAAAGAGCAGGGATAAAGTAAACAGTTATCCACTCAATATTAGGAAGTGTCACTTTCTGATGACCCATTTTCACTTGTCCTACAGAGATTTCTTATGAATTTGATGGATTGAGCAAGCACTTCCTGAATTTTTTAATACTAACTTCGGGGATGCTAAGCAGCACTCTACCTCCAGTGAAACAGCATCATGAGCTTAACCTGCTCTCTAAACATCCTTCAGACAGGCAGGGACTGAGAGATTCCTGGGAGACAGAGCTCTTACTCCGCCCTGTTCTAATTACCTAGGCAACTAGGTAATAACATGCACTGGAGAACCTACCACAGTGGAAACTCCAATTTTGGTTGAATTGTGATAGAAGAATTTCAATAGTTTCAAAAAGAATACCCAACTGTCAGTAGATGAGAAGAGAGTTTATCAAGTTCCAATGCACATCCTTCTAGATCAGTGCTCCTGGAGTCATTACTGAGTGCCAATGGACCTGGAGATGGTCCAAAAGGTTACACAGGGTGGACAAGTGCGTCTTCTTCTAACCAGAAGTTCACTTTGCTGTTATGAAAAAGCAACAGATTTCTGTCAAGGCGGCATTTAGTGATGGTATTTGGTCAGGACACAGGATTATACAAATTCTACCCCGACTCTGGATCTTCACGCTGAGGAGTAGATGCAGGCTAATTTACAACATAGGTATTCAATTGAATACTGTGTGTGTGTGTGTGTGTGTGTGTATACACATATAGTATTTTCAAAAAACCTGGGAAAACTTCTTATATATTGCTATGGAAAATTCTTCATGATACCTGAAGTAAAAAAGAGCCAGGCATGAAAGAGTGGGATTATGTGTGTTTTTCTGGTGACAAATGTGGTGAAGATTTGTATGTGTTTGTATTTTTATAAGAAAGTAGTAGAAACACAAAAATAGAATAAAATCTTGCCATTTGCAACAGCATGGATGGACTCAGAGGCTATTATGAGGCTGTTATGCTCAGTGAAATAAGTCAGTGAGAGAAAGACAAATACCATATAATTTGACTTACATGTGGAATCTAATGAACAAAAATAAATGAACAAACGAAATTGAAGCAGAGAATAGACTGATGGTTGCCAGAGGGGAAGTGGGTTGAGGGGACTGGGTGAAAGAGGCGAAGGGATTTAGAAGTACAAATTGGTAGTTACAAAATGACTATGGGGATGTAAAATAAAACACAGGGAATATAATCAATAATATTGTGATAGCTACGTATGGTGCCAGGTGGGTACTGGAAATACTGAGGGGAAGGAACACCATGTAAAGTATACGGTTGCCTAGCCATTATGCTGTACCCTGAAACCAATACAAGGCACTACTGAGAGTAAACTGTAATTAAAAATTAAAAAAGAGGCAAATAGCAGAAGAACATGAGAAATGTCTAAAAGCATGATTATTTTGGAGGAATTAGGAATAGGAAAAGAGAATGGAGTGAGTAAAATTTTCACTGTGATTTTTTAAGAAAAATCTTTGTTGTTGAAAGTGTTACATATGTCCCCTTTTCCCCTCCATTGACCCCTTCTAGCCCGCCCCCACCCCCTGCCCAGGCCTTCACCACCCTATTGTCTGTGTCCATGGGTTATGCATGTATGCATACAAGGTCTTTCATTGATCTCTTCCTACCCACCACCCACCCACTCCCACCTTCCCTGTGAGATATCACATTCATGACTTTTTATATACATTACTATCCAACAATTAAGTAAAATAAATTTTATTTGTATTTAATACTTACTGTACTCACTAATAGTTACTTGTTAAATATTTTCCACAACTTTCATAGACTATTTGTGACTCTCGAGATAAACAAAGGAAACGATTTGTGGAGCAGTATGGCTCCTATGAAAGCCAGGGCTTGGAATTCAACCCAGGGTGTACATTATCGAGTTGTTGACCTTCTAAAAATAATGTATTTGCCTAAACTTCAGTTTGATAAAATGGAATTAGAAGTGCTTTACAGAATTGTTTTGAAGCTCAAATTACATCATACGTGTTAAAATGAATGCAGTTTACTTTTGCTGTTACTATGGTTACTATAAGAATCAATCTAAGAAACATTTATCTGGAGTTTTTCTAGAAAGAAAAAACAAACACAATTTAGAAATGTTTCCATTATTTTATGTATCTATTTCATGGGAAGTCATGGGCCTCCTCTTGCCACTTATCGAATGACATACACTTACCTACCCGGTCATACTGGCTTAAAGGCAATATGAAAACATTCCACAAAGGATAGCAGGATACAATAAATACAGAGGCAGATAGGGACGTAGTGCCTCTTAATTTCCTTGTTGCTATTTGCTACATCTTTAAGGGAACATAGTGCACTATAGGCACAGACCAGACCCTTACTTTAAAACTCTTAGCAACACTTGTGCTTGTAGTCTAGGGCAGGGTTTTGTCTGACTTGAGGGTGGACTGGGCCAGATAAATCCAGTATCAGAACTGCAATGACTAAAAGTGGACTTTAATGCCTTGTCTAAGTAGACCCCCCACTGCACCGAAGAGAAGGAGTTCTCTGCATCTCCTGAGATCAGATTCAGTGTGGATAAATCATGAGTCATTTTTTAGAGTGGGCCAGAGGCAGAGGAGCAAAAGACGCAACAGCAGCTATTCGTTCTTATTATTACTGGTGGTGGGAACAAAAAAAGAGAATAGAAGCTGTCAGAGGGGAAGGGGTTTCAGGGCTGGGTGAAAAGGTGAAGGGATTAGGCAAAGAAAACAGTATGGCGACTACCAGAGGGAAAGGAGGTCGGAGAGGTAGAAGAGGGTAAAGGGGGGATAAATGGTGATAGAAGAAGACTTGACTTGGAGTGGTGAACACACTATACTATATACAGATGATGCATTATAGAACTGTACACCTGAAACCCACACAATTTATTAACCAATGTAATCCCAATCAAGTTAATGAAAAAAACAACAACTAAAAAAAAAGAGAGAGAGAGAGAGAGTAGAAGGTACAGTAGGTGGTCATGTCTTCATGGCCCGAACAGGCACTGCTGTGTGGGTAGCTGCAGAACTGAGGAGCTGGGCTGCTGAAACACCTTACCTTTTCTCCATTGTGATTCTTCTTTCACCTGCTTTTAAATCTCTCTTCACCAGGAAGCTATCATCAGCCCTCAGGAGTGTAGAGGGCCCTATAGGACTCTCTGTCCAAATACCCTCTCCAAGGCTGTCTCAGCCCTCCACCCGATGCCGGGTAAATCACGTGCTGGGCTCACAGCTGCATCCTTCTTTGGGCATTGCCCTGGGAAGCAGAGGACTGAATTGCCCATGGTCATGTCCCTTGACTGGCTGATGACGGACTAAAGACCCACTGTCTGCATTTGGGATAATTCTGAAGAGCCATTTCAGGTTTTCATAGAATGAGCTGAGTCCATCACACTGAGGATCAACTTCTTCCTCCCTTCCTCATTTTCTAACCAGTGTAGCTGCCAACAGTACTCCCTGATAAACCTTCCAAATACAATTCTTTCTGAGTCTGTTTCCCAAGAACTCAATCTAAGGTAGGAGTGAGTGCTGGTAGCTTCAGTGACGATAGAGGAGGCTGCTTCTCAAGTCATGAACAAGTATGTCCTTCTAAACGCAAGGGTCCTGGCATCAGGACCAGTTAGTTTTATTCTCTGCCCTCAGTCCAATGAGTCATCCCAAGCATCTCTTCTAGCTTTGGACTACAGTCTTCAGGCTCAGAGGATATTACTAGAAACCTGCTGAGTAATTCTTACGAAAGAACATTGTTCTTCAGAGGGCTGTTCAGAGTTTCTAGGCTAGGCCAAATTAAAAAATAATAACAATCTTTACATGCTTGCCTTAAATTTCGTTTTACATTTGTTCCAGAACATTGATCCCACGATTGGTCTCAGACTTTCTATTTTTTTTTCTGTAATTTTTGGTCGATATCTGTTTATGTCACTTATGAAAAATTTGCCTTTAATGCCTGATTTATATCGTTAGATGGATGGAAGCTATATCTCTGGGTGGCCTCTACTAAGGAACTGAAAATGACATTGATATTTATTTATTTTTCTGAATCATAACAGGCTCATAACCATTATTAAATGCTAGCTCAAATTCTACAACATGCAAGACGCCTTCTCTGACTGGACCGTTCCCTTCATGAGTGCCCTCAGTATTGAAATTCTGGTGGTGGATTAAGTCATTGTGATTCAGCAACTGCTAGTACAAGGGCTTAATTTCCCTTACTGTTCCCATGCTTCCCAAAGTAGACTGAAGAATTTTCAAGACATGTTTATGTTTCTCTTGCATTCACTAGAGTATGTAGCATAGGAGTTATTCAACTCACAATGATCAATCAATTGTAGCAGTGACATGCAGTTAACCTGTATGTCACTAAGGCTGACTTCCAAGTGGCACTAATTGTAAGTTTCTACTCTATAGAAAGGAACTATAAGGTTGTGGTTATGGCATGTCACTTTAACAACAAACGAGTTCAGGTCCCAGGACCGCCAGATTCCAGCTGTTGACTCTCACAAATCAATGAATATTTGGGAACTTCAATTTCCCCTTTTTTAAATGTAGGATGGTAAGAACATTTGTCTCCTAGAATTATTATAAGTATTGATGGCTGACTTAATGAATAAAAAGCACTTAATGCAGTGAAAACGAATGCTTATTATTATTATACTAAAATATGAGAACATAATTCTGGGTTCACTACTATAAAGAGAAGAATATGGCATTGTATTCAAATGGTATTAAAATAGAATACTTTTCTAGTTAACATCTTTCTAATTTTAATTTGTTTCTAATTTTAAATGATGGGCTTATAAATAGAATGAAATATTTTTAGAAATAGAATTGATGTCATAATACTTTCATGGGGACCTTTCTTTCAGAACTGCATATCTCAGCTGTTATGGCCAATAGAAGTGGTAAAATGCATTTTTGTCCCCATTCGCTCTTGCTAGGCTTAACTGTCTGATGTCGCTCATTGGACTTCATTGTGCCATTATTTACGATATACCATGGACTCCCCTAGACACATTGTGTGTTTTTTTTTAAAATTTATTTCTTTATTGGTTTCAGAAAGGAAGGGAGACGGAGAGAGAGATAGAAACATCAATGATGAGAGAGAATCATTGATCGGCTGCCTCCTGCATGCCCCCTACTGGGGATTGAACCCGCAACCCAGGCATGTGCCCTTGGCCGGAATCGAACCTGGAACCCTGCAGTCCATAGGCTGACGCTCTAGCCACTGAGCCAAGCCTGCCAGGGTGACACATTGTGTTTTATCTTCAACTAGAGGCCTGGCGCATAAAATTCATGCACAGGTATGGTCCCTAGGCCTGGCCAGTGGTCAGGACCATCTTCCCCGCCCCCTTCTGCCACCCACACTCTGGTTCCGCTTTCCCCATCAGGAGATCGGAGCCTGCCAGCTGGGGGAAGGGACCAAGAAGTTGGCCAGCAGGCCCCGATCAGTGATCAGGGCCTGTGGGCTGGGGGCAGCTCCTGCATTGAGTGTTTGCTTGCTGGTGGTCAGTGAGCACCACAGTGACCAGTTGTTCCAACGTTCGGTTGATTTGCATATTACCCTTTTATTATATAAGATGTATCATCTCTTTATCCTCTAGACCAGTGGTCAGCAAACTGCGGCTCGGCAAACCGCAGCTTGTGAGCCACATGTGGCTCTTTGGCCCCTTGAGTGTGGCTCTTCCACAAAATACCAACTTCTGCGCATGGGCCACAAAGTTTCAATCGCACCGTATGTGCGCGTCTGCACGTGGTATTTTGTGGCTCGCGAGCCGCGGTTTGCCAACCATAGACTAACCTTCCCTCCCAAGTGAGACTAGAGAAGATCCATCGTGTCAGTGACCTATGGCTGTGTTACAAATTAGCACAAAATGAGCAACTTAAAACAGTAAATATCCAGTATCTCATGGTTTCCTGGGTCAGGTGTCTGGGCACGACAGCTGGGTTCCTCAGGCCAAAGGTCTCTTAGGAGCCTGTCCCCAGGTTATCAGTCCCATCAGAGGTCTCGTCCAAAAGTGTTCCTGAGGCAAGTCCACTTCCAAGCTGACTTATCAAGTTGTTGTCAGGATTCAGTTCCTCCTGAGTTGTCACACTCAGGATCTCAAATGCTTTCTGCACGTTGGCAGGAGGCCTCCCCCTTGTCAGTGGGTGTCTCCATAGAGATATGACAGAAACGACAGTCCTTCACCTCTCCCACCTTCTGTTCACTAGCAGCAAGTCACCAAGTCTGACTTTCACTGGAGGTGAGGAGATTCCAGAAAGGCCTGAATCCCAGGAGGCCAGGGTGGTTAGGGTCATCCAAGAGGATGGCCATCATGTCATGAGTAAGAACTGCCTTATTAATCATGCTGCATGCATGGAAACAGGTTAAATATACAACGCTGCTTCTTTCCATATTGTTGGAATTTTAAAGATACTTTCTATAATGTCTACTGCAATTATTTCCTAAGGCTTCCTCATTTATATAAATTTAGGCAAAATTATAACATTTTAATGATTTTCCTGAACATTGTGATGTAGGATGTGGACTGGAAATTACAAGACTTGTTGTTTTTCATCCGGGAGGTATCTCATACTTACTCTTGACTCTCCCTTGCCTAGCTGCTAAATAGTTGTTTTTTATTTTATTTATAAAAAGGGAGCAACAATTTCAGTTTACAAGTAGTGGGATTATGAATACCACTTTTTTTTTTTTTTTAGAAAGAGCACTTTACAGCAATACTTTGAAATTATCTAAGTGGTTTTAATACCAGTAATTTATAAACAAGAGCCATTCTTGCACTTGAAGTTCATGGTACATTTTAGGTTGCATAATAATTTACTGGCAGTTAGTTCTCGATTTCCCTTTTGTGCGTTTCATGTCATTTTATGTGTCTTTGGGGATTCTGATTAGTACATGGCCTTCATTTATAACAGGAAGACTGTGAATAGAACAAATGATCATCAATGCAATAAAATTAACCCGAGCAGAGAGCTGGCTTTTAAAGTCAGTCACTTCGTACCCTGCCCTTCCATTTTCTTGTCTTAAATAGGAGTTGTGTGGATATTTGATCACAGCTATCCCCACTTGGAAATGCAATGCCAATATTTCCTGAAATAAAAACAGACTCTTCAAGCCATGTTTTGGCATTACAAAGTTAAAATTAGATCCCACTTCAAACAGGCTTCTTTAATTAGGAAATATCCCAAACAAAAGACCTCACTTTCCAAGGAACATTGAACTATTATGCTAATTGGAGTGGCCACTGTGTAAGTCTTGGGTGGATCTGAAGAAAGTACCAGTTATTCTGGCTGGAGTTTCCAACCACACTCATTTTGCTAAATTGCATTTCTTTAGGAGAGCAGCCTGATGGACTACAAGTGTTACTAATTCTATTAAAAAAAAAAACCCTTTTCATTTTTTCATACTTAACAATCAAAAACCTTAACCACTACCTATTTTTAAATGGTATAGTTCCATAAACAGATTGAAACACTTCAATAACCACTTTATGATAATTAGGTTTTTCTGAGTGACCACCCTGTTCCTTTTAATTTTCCCAAGCTGCAATTCTAAATTATGCAAATCATAAAATTATGTTTTGAAAAATATGTAACTTTATATTTGGTTGGATAATTTAATCTGAAAAATGACAGGGATGAAATCTATGCTATTTGGACAATGGGTTCAAGCCTAAATAGCCTATAAGAGCCACTAAGCAGTCACTATATCTCTCTCCTCCCTCTCCTCTGTCATCCTCTGCTTCCCAACACTCTGATCCAGAGGGACCTGTGCATATTCCCTGGAGGGAGCATTTCAAGGAAAGCAAAGGCATGGCAGATAACAGAGACAGAAAACATTTTTAAAAGCTTAATGAATGTGATTTTTATCTACTGATGGAGCCATTTCCAGTATGTGTGTGCTATGTATGTCTCAAAAAATTTGCCAATATTGTAAGAGAGGAACATCAATGTGAGAGAGATACATCAGTAGCCTCCCTGGAGAGTGACAACTGGCCATGAGCCCTGACCAGGAATCGAACCTGTGATTTTCCGGTGCACGGGATGACACTGCCACCGACGGGGCCACAGGGGCCAGGACCAGAGGGAAATTTTAACTGGGTTCATTTTGCATCACCATCAGAAATTTCCAGTGTTTTCTTTTCCTTCCATAAGTATGCTTTTTAAAAATGGTTTCCACATCTTTTCCAAAATTCCTCCTATTTTTTTTTTACTTGATTTAATTTCCGATCGACATTTTAACACATTTCTTTTGTTCAAAGATTCTTTTCCATTTCTTCAACAAGATACATCAGTCACAGAGATTTATAATCTCTGCATATGCAATTTTAACAGAAACACACAGCATATTAAGTTTAAATGCCATGATTTCATATTTTTTAAACTTGCCCTTTTTCTGATTCTTCCATATCTTTACCCCCCATGTAACATCATTTCACGTTCACTGTATCATAATTTCTCATTTCCAATGATTCCATATCTGGCCATAAGTAACTAGAAGTTTTGAAATAATTTCTTTCATAGTTTTTGTTTTGTTTTGAATTTTTCTTGAGTTACTTTCTTTATTAATATTCTTTTTTTTGGTCTTTTTTTAAAAATATATTTTATTGATTTTTTACAGAGAGGAAGGGAGAGAGATAGAGAGTTAGAAACATTGATGAGAGAGAAACATCGATCAGCTGCCTCCTGCACATCTCCCACTGGGGATGTGCCCACAACCCAGGTACATGCCCTTGACTGGAATCGAACCTGGGACCTTTCAGTCCGCAGGCCGACGCTCTATTCACTGAGCCAAACTGGTTTCGGCGTCTTTATTAATATTCTTAATATAAAGTAAAAAATAATTGAGAAGAGGACCAAGTATTTTTCTGATTGTTTTTTTCTTGGCATCAAAATACAAAACACCCTACATTCAAGGTTCTTAAGAAGATACTTCTTTATACAGCCCATAAATAAAAAGGCAATGCTTAATGGCTAATGGAAATATATGTGTATATCTATAAGTCTCCCTTTTGAACATATTTTAAATATTCTTAAGTATACTTATATGCATAAATATCTCTCTTCAGAAAGTACACCACTAAAAATTTGTTTTGCATCATTTAAATATTTTTATGGACATATAATTCTTCAGCTGTATATGCATATATTTAAATGTGTACATTCAGTATTATAATAAAAATTGGCCTTTATCTTACAAAATATTTTCCATATTACTTTCTTAGTAAGTTATTTTTATACCTGTATTTATGTTTTTATTGATTTAAGAGAGAAAGGAAAGGGGAGAAAGAAAGAGAGAGAGGGAGAGAGAGAGAGAGAGAGAGAGAGAAAGGAACGTCAATCAGTTGCCTCCTGAATGTCCCCTATTGGGGATGGAGCCTGCAGTGTTGATATGTGTCCTGACCAGGAACTGAACCAGAGACCTTTGGGTGCATGGGAGTGCACTCCAACTGAGCCGTACCAGCCAGGGCTATGCCTATACTTCTAATATATTTCCATTAAAAACAATCTTGCAGCAGCAACATAGCTTCAGAAGTCTTCCTTTTGCCATCATGTGATTTTTTTCCTGCATGACAGATTCTTAAACTAAATGTGCCGAATCAAATAGTCATGCTAATTTTTCTTCCAAACTATTGTACTATTTCTATCTCTATCAGTATAATGTATAAGATCTCCATCATTCTAATTTTACAGACTTAATTCAAGAAAAGGAACATTTAGGCTTTAGTTTCTGATTTTCTTTTTTTGATCTGGGCAAAAATGAACCTATTTCCACACATTCATATTTTTGTTCATTATCTATGAAATACCCATCTCTTTTATCTATTTTTTTGTACTTTTTGTTCTTTCTTATTGCTTTATATTACATGGATACTTCAACTTTATTTTTGGTATATTGCAGACTCTTTCAGGCTCTTGCTGTCTTTTCAGTTGGTTTAGCATCGCTTTTAGGGAACATTGCTATTTAAAAATGGAGGTATTGCCAAGCCCTTCCGGACTGATACGTCTTAGGTTAATTTTTGACTTACTCCTGAAATTTATACCTAACATTTAGTTACCTGACTTAGAGCACAGCCTCATGGGAAAGAGAGAAAGAGGCAGAGAGACACGTCAACACAGACAAAGGCAAGATCACTCACATAACGTTGACTAAAATTCCTTTGACCTCGGTGCATGTATTCTAGAATGGTGTGCTGCGTATTGTGGGGATGGAAAATAGCTTTGAAGCCTCTATAAGGAACAGCCCAGATGAATGAAATCAGCACACTGACTTATAACCACAAATAAATAAAAGGAAGCTATTTAAAGGAAAGTAAGTCCATAATCACTAAGCAGTATGCTTAAGAAAAAAGTCATCCTAAAACTCTCAAGTCCAACAATGATTATTTTCTAATGACAATTGCAAATAATGGGGATTATTTAAAATAATTGCAAGCACTCCATCAAACCCAAGTGGACTGCCCTCTGCAGATAAGAATGTGCTCTGTCTGGAAAAGGTGTTTGTGACGTGGGAGCTTTGTTCTCCTATTGGCCAAGTATGCTCTGGAAATCACAGTGCTCCAATCTGGTGTATCTGAGTCATTATTCCTATTTATTTTCTTTTTATTGGACTTATTGGGGTGACATTCGTTAATAAAATTATATGTTTCAGGTGTGTAATTCTATAATACTGTATATTGTATTATATCTGTATATTGTATTATGTGTTCACCAGCCCAATTCTTCCCATTTTTAAAAAATATGTGTTTATTGCAGAGAGAGGAAGGGAGAGAAGGAGAGGGGGTAGAAACATCAATGATGAGAGAGAAACGCCGATTGGCTGCCCCCTGCACACCCCACACTGGGGATTGACCCTGAAACCCAGGTATGTGCCCTGACTGGGAATGGAACTGTGACCTCCTGGGCTCAACCATCCAACCACAATCGATGGGCTTTTTCCCCATTTTTAAAAAATAACTTGGGACATCTTGGCTTTCTCCCCCTCCCTTTGTCTTCCCCCTCCCCCTTCCTCCCTCCTGCTTTCCCTTCACCCCATCCCTCTCCTCCTCCTCTTTCTACCCCCATCCTCCTCTAGCTATTTCAACCCAGATAGTTATGCCAGGGTAATATACAAGTTATAAAGGTGTCGCTGCAGTAAAATGTTAGTACGTTTATTGTTCTTTGTCTCACCTTGTAACTTTGCTCATGTTGGAAACTTGCAGGGACATTGAGCTCTTTTCTGGTCATTTTACTGCTTACCAAATACAGCATGCATCTTGCAAGAAGGCTAAGGAACTTTGGCTCATCCAACAAAACCCTCCTTTTCTTTGTCCTTCCAAAGAACGGAGAACATGGGGAAGTTGAGGCTTCATATCGTGGCAATTGCCTCCTCTATAGTTCAGAGTGTTCAAAAATAAGAGGGGTCTGTGCTCATGACAATAAATATTTCTCTCCCAGGCAGTAAGTTCTGCATCTGTGAGGGCGTCAGCTGCTAGAAAGAGGCCGCGTTGTAGGTGACCGAGACATGGGCGTGCAATAAGCTAGCCCAGAATTCTTCTGGCTTACCGGGTTAGAACTGGGAATCCCTTTGCTGTCTACTTACTTGAGTGTTCCTGTTCATCACGTCAGACACAAGTGCACAAGAATAGTTTCCCTAAATATGTACAGTGGGAGTTGGTAAAACTGCTTCTAGGCAAAAATTAAACATTCTTTGGAACTCTCATTACTTAATACCTAACAGACTATCTTGGTCCATCCAAGTAAGGCTTACTCTTCAACAGACACCTCGAGACTTTCTGAAAATTCAACTCGGTACGATCACTGTGGACAATCAGAACTCTTGATGCTTAGATTCTTTTATGAAGCAGCAGCTCAGTAGTAACTAGAGTAAAATAATATATTAACAGTAAATAATTCACCCTGTAGAATGGGCCACGCCCTACATTGCTGTGAAGGTACCCTATATGCTATGGTTCATCACCTTAGAAATACAAACCTGGAAAACATTTCACTACAAACTAGAGTGATAGTTGAGACTATATTTTAAGGGACACATTTGAGGAAAAACAAACTAAAGATAATTCTGATCATCATGCCATCTTCAAGGCCAGTAGGCTACAAGAGATGTATGTGTGTGCACATGTGTATGTGAGAGCGCATGTGCGTTGTGTCTCTCCTTAATGTAGTAGTTGCTCATTTATCTTCTGTTTCCAATAGAAGGGTAGAATATATTGAATAGAGAGCTTTATCCATCTCACTCTCCGTGTGCTCCTCAGTAGTACTTTTTGTTTCTGTCTTTCTCTGAATGCCTTATTTTGCTGTCCGTAAATTTCAGGTATACCTTGATATATCAGTTACATTTATTTTATCAATGCCTTCCCTTATTCGTTATATAAAGATTCTGCCATGCCCCACCCTCTGAGAAAGTGTTGATTCTGATAGGTGCTCATGCATATGAAAAGTCCTAAGTATCTCTTAGCAACTCCTGGGACAGTCACCTCTCACCACCACCCGATGGCCTCCACTTCTGTAGTATGTGGTGAATTTCACATGAGGCTTTTGCGGACTGTCTGTGGCTCCTTCGACTGCGGCTAAAATGTTTGTTGCTTTTGCAATTTGCACTGATTGCTTAAGAAAAGAATGGTTTGTTTTGCAAGGGCTGCTTTTAGTTTAGTGGGTTCTGTGCATAGTTAGCTACACTGCTTTTATTTTGTGGTGATGGTCCAGATTGTGTTTTTTGGAGGCATTTATTGCATTCTTACAAATTACACATGTTGCTGAAGGGCTGTTTTTATCCATACATGGAGAAGAGACACACAGTACTGATTGAGTAAAAAACCAATGAAATAGGATCATGTCTCACTGTCAGATAAAGAAAAATGATGTAGTTAAGAAGGAACAAAAAATACTTTTCTAGAATGCTTATCTCAATTATTAGAATCCTTCTATATTGTAAATTAATTTAAGTACATTTAATATTATTCTGATTACCTTAGCACCTTCAGTGAGAATATCTGCTTGGGTGATCTCTTCTGTGAGAATTAAGACTGATGTTAATCTTATATTGTTAATGTAACATATTATAGATATGTAGTGTGTGCCAGGTGGTATATATAAACATGGTCTTCCTCAGGTCTCGACATAGCATGTTGAAAATTATTTTCTCCTCTTTTATTGAGAAGGAAACTGAGCCTCTAGAAGTTCAGTAACTTGAAAACATTCATGTGCCCAATAGTAGGACCAACATTTAAATTTAGGTCTGAATGATTTCAAAGTCTTTGCTCACTTTGCTCTATACTCTCCATAGCAGCATACACCAACATATTTATGTTGTCAATTTGGGAACTCCTGTGGCTCCTTATTTTTGCAAGCAGCCTTATAATTTCTTTTTACTTAATTCAAAAAATGAAATAAGAAATCTAGCTCACAAAAAATAGTTAACTATTTCATCACCAATGAAAATGTCAAATGTAAACACAGAATCTACCAGCTTGTTGTCTAATGAGTTGGTGATTGCATCTTTCAAGGGGGAAAGAAGGAAGGAAGGAAGGAAGGAAGGAAGGAAGGAAGGAAGGAAGGAAGGAAGGAAGGGAAGGAGGGAAGGAGGGAGGGAGGGAGGGAGGGAGAGAGGGAGGGAGGAAGAGAGAGAGAGATAGAGAGAGAGGAAGAGAGTAGGAGAAAGAAAGAAAAAAAGAAAGAAAGACAGAAAGACCACCCTCCACACTTGGACAATATTTGTGCATTAACTTAAACATATCAGCTGCTATATCTCATCTCCTGTGAAAAAAAGGCATTGTCACTCAGATAAATATTGATAGAGCTGATGACCCAGAATAGCCTTTATTCATCTTCTCTGACAGTAATGACCATGATCCTCAAGTGATTTTTCAGTTGCCTGTTAATTACTTTCATATCTCTTTTCCTCTTTCTGTGAGTATCTGGAGATTTTCAGATTTATATTTATTTCTTTACTGTGAGGCACATAACATTATTTCAGCACATCGACATTGTAATGTTTAAAATTTGCACAACAATTGTTGCTTAAATGAATGCTTTCAAAATCAACAACCTCATGATAATATTTGGAGCTGCTTTGGTTCCTTATTATCTACCTACAATTTAATATTTCTGCTATTTGGAATATGAATATATTTTTTATCACCGGTATCAGAACCTCAAAATTGCTAGTTACTTAAAATAAGCTTTTTTTGATGCTTTTTATGGTGATGGTGGTGATGATGATGTTGATGAAACTGGTGTTCATTATCAACAATTTCATCTTCACCACCACCATCTAATAAGATGACTTCTATTGTTTTAAACTGAAGACTAAAAATGAACATGTACAACAGTGAATCATAATTACAGGGACAAATAAAAGAAATCGCATGTACATTGAGGTGATTTACCTTCTGAAGATAAGAATGCTTATTTCTGATACGGAATAGGTGAGTGGAGTGATCTTGGCTCTGTCTTTTTGTCTCATTTAGGCTTCCATCTCATTACCTTTAAAATGAGGAAAGTAATAATTCCTACCCTATAACTATTCTAAGGATTAAATAGGATACTCTTCTTTTTGGGAGACTTTTGTAAACTGTAAATTATTCAATATACAAATGGTAGCTAATGTTATTCCTGTGATTCCTGGTCCAAATGCATCAGTGAATAGAATTTATTTGATGGTTCATAGAAGTCCCACATCTTCCACTGATCTAAGGTCAATTTTTCTTTAATATCTCATTAAACAGATGGAGGTTAATTCCCACCATAACGCGGACCACTTAGATTCACATATTCTCCAAGAGATATATTTATCTGTGGCATTGCTCACAGTGACTCCCTGCTTCTGATGAATTCAGTCTTTTCATATTCACTTGCTCCTTATCTCTAGGCATCTCTGTAAATTCTTCACCCCTAAAGCCCCCCTCCCCCCACATTGCTACTTTTTGCTATAGAGCAGTAGTCCCACAGGCTCTTCTGTTAAGCAGGTTTCTGATGATTGGGAGTGGAATGTTAGCATACACTGCAGGTAGACACTTAAAATTGATGACCTTTCATTATTTTTCTTAAAAAAGTGCGGGCACTGTTTTTTCTTTACCTGGATGCGTGTTTTGCTATTTCTGTCTTTTTTTGGTGCCGGCGACCCTCCTTTCCAGTCTTTCTCGCCACAGAGATTCCTTTCCTCCATCTCTCTGCTTCCCTGTGGGCCCCCTTCCTGGGGAAGAGGCACTATTCTTGTTAAACTGCTCTGAAAAATGAGCAAACTGGCTAGCTAGCTGTTTTTTGTTTTTTGTCTAAATGTGTTCAGCTAGGATCTACACAGAAAACATTTGCTTCTCAAAACTGTGCAGGCCAATTAATGTTTTGCTTTCAATATTTGTCTAAAAGAACAAGGTTCTGTCTTGAACTTACGTGAACTTGGACATGATGAAGACACCTGTCAAACTTAGATTCCTTTTTCTCTGTTTATATCTTAACAATTTAAAGCAAAAAATACAAATAACGCCTCTCCTGTTCCACAGAGCTTAATTTTGCCATACTTTTGAAAAAATACAGGTCAAAATTTATAGCTTGTGTTTTTATTTACTTACTACCTATTAACATGTCTCTGTTCCATGCTGACACTGTCAAACTGAATTATAGTGAGAAATTGCAATGTAATTTTAAAATGTGTATGTCTGTTAAAAAAGAAAAAAATCGGATGGAATTAGTTTTAAATATCCAAAATATTATAATTTTACCATGATAAAATAGTAATGAGATATTTGATGTCCTTTTTGGTAATAACTTTTTGAAATCTTTTGTGCGTTTAACCCTGTGCATTATTCCCGATTCATACCGGCCACATTTAGAGTGAGCTATAACTATGTGCGACTAGTGCCTAGAGCCCGTCCATCACAATTCTAAGCACATGTATGTTGCATGTCTTATCTCATGTAATTCTCACATGGTCTGATTATTAATTCCATGTGACAACTAAGGGAGAGGGAACACAGAGAAGCCAAGTTGTTTAAAGTCACACACATCCATATGAAAGCCAGATATTGAAGTTAGCTCATGGTGACCGCAGAATTTTTTGTCTTAATATGATACTCCTAATTCTGTGCTTTCCTTAGCTATCTATATTAATAAAAGTGTAATATGCTAATTAGACCAGACAGCCAAATGACCTTCCAGACGTCCTTCTGGACAATCTTCCAGATGAAGCTGGGGCTGCAAGGGCCAAGCCCCTTGCATGAATTTTGTGCATCAGGCCTTTAGTTACTAATATTTGGCTAAATCTTTGTCTGATAAACTCAGAGTTAGTTTCTCTCTTTATTGCCTATGAGAATTTGGTAAAGAATGCTGAATTGACATATCTGTGGACAACAATGTTTTTGTGGTCAGAATGTTATTGTAAGAATGGATTCAGATTGTGTAAGTACATGCTCCACTTTTGAAATGATGTACCTTAACTGGGCCCCAAAGGCATTTGATCTGTGCAATTCTTGGCCCTTCTCCTGAATGAATTAAAAAGGGGACTGATTTGTGGGTGGGAAGTGGGGTTGAGCTAGGTGGAGAGCCTACCGCATTTTATAATTACTGGTTTCATGTTAATTTGAAGAATCTAAGTTGTATATAGTATCATTATCCCTTCCAAGTTCCTTTTTCTCTCTCTCTTTAAAAAGAAAATAAAAGGTAGTTTGTGAGGTAGTTAACTCTGCTGGCAACAATATCTTTTAAACATTTATCTTTATACTGTTGCGCATGGGTAATTTATTTCAGGAATATTGGTTCATCATTTCACTAAGAATTCTGGATAGAATTATTTAACCAGATAATTTAGCTTTATAAACACAAATGCACTTACTTTTTATACAAAAAAAAGGTGCCAGAAATATTTCAAGTAGAAGCCTAAAATATCTTCCCTGGCATTCTTGAGAAGTGGCTATAATGAGAAACATGCTCTCCAGGCTGTAAACGAGAAGCCCAGGCTGTATGATGTCCTCCACCCCGGAGTTCCCGGTGACAGAACCGATGGAGGACTTCACTGGGGTTCTATCTGCATCCCCTCCCCTGCGGTCCCTCAATAGTCAGCCCTTCTTTCCAGATTCTCTGGAGCGCTTCCGGGTGCATCGTGCCCATTGACATGTTGTTGGCCTTTGTCAATGTGCGGCGTAAAACTGGGAGAAACGCTGAAAGGCAGGGTGACAGCCACACATCTCTTTTGCTGACTGGCTGAATAAGGGATGGAGCAGAAGGAAGTCATGTGTAGTTTACAGAAACCGGAATAGGTTCCATATGTTCACATGCAGGCAGCCTGTGTACACAGCAAGGGCTGTCCCAGTGCCTAGATTTAATTTCCACACAAAATACAAGCTTCTCTAAAACCCTCACCACATTTTACTGTGTGTCCGCATAATTTAAAATGTTTTCCTTTATGAATCACACATTGAGAAAAATAGTGCTCCACCCACACGAACTATTAATTTATTTACAGAGGACAACATTTGTTCCTTTCTCTCTCTCTCTCTCTTCTCTCTCCCTTTCTCTCTCTCCCTCAGTCTCTCTCTCTCTTTCAAGAAACTCATATTGTAGTTTTGGCTGAAAACAATAAAAAAGTGTCCATTGGTTTTCCCACTGCCTTTGTCTGTCATAAGCCTCTTACTTTGATATTTCTATGTTGTCTGGGCCTGCCACTCGAGTAGTTGTGGGGTCCTATGTTGTCTCCAGGGCCTGATTCTAAAGACCCAAGAAGGTAAGATCACCCAGATCATCTTCTCTGGCCAGGTTTATCCATCTGGAAATTACATACCAATCGAATGCTCAGTACACAACCTGATCCATTGAGCTCTGGCTAAGGGACAGATTTATACAAGAAGTGGGGTTAAAAATACAGACAGTAACCTCAGACTGGGGCAGGGGGTAGACAGATATGGGTCCTGGCCTCTCTCTCTTTTAAATTTATTACTTGGCTTCTTCCTGCCATTATTCATTCTCATTGTCTCTCTCTCTCTCTCTCTCTCTCTCTCTCTCTCTCTCTCTCTCCCCCCCCCCCCCCTCCACACAGTGAGTATGAGTGTTAGCTTGTACCTAATTCACCAATAGCATTGCTTTAGACCTTTTAAACTATTTGTTTGGCTACCTCTGTAAGTCTCTATGTTAACTTAAGTAATAAAAACTGACATGAATAAGTCTGGTCAGGCCTGGCCAGTATTTCATCATTACCTTGGTGTCCTTCATGTGCTAGAGGTGTGAAAGAGGCTAAGATAATCCTATATAATAAAAGCCTAATATGCTAAGTGTCCAACTGTTCAACAGTTCAATCAGTCGCTATGACGTGCACTGGTCACCAGGGGACAGACACTCCGACCAGTAGGTTAGCTTGCTGCTGGGGTCCTGCCAATAAGAACTTGGTGAGTTGGGCTAGACACGCCCTGGACCCCTCCCGCAGTTCCTCGCCAGCCCCGATCGTGCTCCCTTGGGGTCTCTTGGCCTGGCCTGTGCCCTCTCACAATCTGGGACCCCTTGGGGGATGTTGGAGAGCTGATTTCAGCCTGATCCCCCCAGGCCAGGCTGAAGGATCCCACTAGTCCATGAATCTATGCACTGGGCCTCTAGTCTATAATAATAAAAGCATAATATGCAAATCAAACGAACCACCAAACAGCGGAACAACCGTCCGGCCGACCACGCTATGACGCCCACTGGTGCCAGGCCAACCAAGGCGGGTGCGATGCAATTGGTCGGGGGCCCCTGCCATCACCCCATGATCGCCCCAAAGAGGGAGGCCCAGGCCACCAACCAGCGGGCTGCGGCAGGTGGTTGGGACCTCCCTCTGCGGGAGGGGGGGTGATCCATTGTGAAGCCCCAGCCGGGTGGGCAGGGCCTACCTCTTTGGGGCAGTGGAGCACAGAGCCCCATGATTGATCATCCCAAAGAGGGAGGCCCTGGCTACCCTGCAGCAGCGCTGCAGTGGGAGGGCTGGGCCTCCTTCTGTGGGGCAATGGATTGGGGGGGCTCACGGACTGTGAGAGGGTGCTGACCAGGCTGAAGGACACCCCCACCCCTCCTTGCATAAATTTCGTGCACCAGGCCTCTAGTTTAGTAATAATGAATTAGCTCCTTTATAGAGAAAGGAACTACGTTTATGGAGAACATAATGTATCCCAGATATTTGCATGTATTCTCCCAAATCCTCACTGAAGCCACTGAGGTAGGTATTACTCATCTCCATTTCGCTTTTGATTGAGGAGACTCAGAAGCAACTTGACTTTGATCACAGCCAAGCAGCTAGTGATGGGCCACAGTGTAATCTGAGTTCAGGTCTCTATTCATGCAACTCCTGCTTTTCTGCCACATTCCTCCACGCTATAAGCAGGAACTCATTCTACTTAAGAAGCTAAGCAGGCTCTTCTTTTTTGCTCAATTTAATTTTCTATGCAAATATTATTCATCACCAGAGAATTACTGGAGAGAATCTACCTCCCTTGCATTCAAATTCCCTAAAGATAGAAAAAGAGTTGGGTTCAATGGGGACCACGGTTTGACAAAATCATTGTCTCCTAAGTTCCCTGAAGGGTTCATTACTATGCTGGGGAGTGGGGGGGAAAGAAGGTGACCTTCTTTTAAAATTATCTTCTAGCCCTGGCTAGTGTAGCGAAGTGGTTTGGGTGTTGTCCCATGCACCAAGACTTGCTGGTTCAATTTCCCGTCAGGGCACATGTCTGGGCTTTGGACTCAATCCTGGTGGGGGGCATATAGGAGGCAGTGGATCAATGTTTCACTCTCACATCGATGTTTCTCTTTCTTCCGCTCCCTTCCTCTTCCCACCCCCAAACAATCAATAAAATAAAACTATCTTCTATAATGATAATAATAACATTTTTTTCTGGAAAATTTTCTTGCCCACATCGTAGATGTTTTTTCTTTTGATGTTATTTTTCTCACTTATAATGCATAAAAGTATGAATGAGTTATCCACATTAATAGATTTTTTTTCTGAAATCCCAATGATTTAGATAGTTATGCCAAGTTGTGCATTTGTATCCCATTGTAATTTCTCCTAGTTCTTTTTTATACTTGGTTATCATTATTGAAAAGGAAAAAAAGAATTATCAAGATCCCCTGAGCAGTCTCGTTAGCATTACTGTTTATCATGAGCCTACGAGTCAAAGATTACACAGACTTTGCAGCCTTTCCTTTTGCATTTAGCATTAGATTATTCCAAGCCTATTGTCCTTTCACTTTCTACATATATCTCTACAAACATCTCTCCTATTTCTGTAACCACCTTAAGGGAATTTGGCAAGGAAGAGTAGAGAAGGAATAAGAGAAACATGAATCACTTCCTACCCTACAATTAACACATGAAGAGAGAACTCAGTGAAAACAGTAATTCCTCAGGAGTACATGGTTCTTGTCCTTGAGCCAACATAGTTTCCCTCTGAGTTCATCAGCTGCCATTTTGTAAATGAAGCTTCTGCTTGCAAGAAGCAACTGGAAGTGTTCTAGCAAATTGAACTCATGCCGCTCTCGTCACTTAATTTAAAGGTTTACTCTGCATTAGATACAGGATTGTTACAGAACAGTCTTCATTGGCAAAAGCCCCAGGCAAGCACCATGAAGCTATTTCCCTGGGAAAAGTAACCTTTCCATGTTCGATCTATGCTTAGAGTATGTGTTTATTTATGCATTTAGGGAGTTAGTTATCCAGTATTTTATGGCCATACCAAAAATGAATTCTAAATTCCACTGATGTCAATGATTTTCAAGTTATAGGTAGGCCACCACCTAGTGGATTTATGATACCAATTTAGTTCGAGCATTGAGAGGTGAGCATTGAGAAGAGACTATCAGTGCATTGTACCTAGTGAGGGTGAGCATTGCGAGTAGGTAGCATGAAGCATCAAAGTGAAAAAAATACTAGCATGTATTGTTCAAAGTAAAAATAAGCTTTCTATTGGGAAACACTTTTTTTCAAAAAAAAAAAAATATATATATATACACACACATACCCGTGTGTGTATTTCAGATCACTGTGTAAAATAATAATTCACTGTGTATCGTTATGAAAATATTTTAAGGTCACAGAAATAAATCAACAAGAATTTTAAATATGTGGGTTTTTTTGTTGTTGTTGCTTAGAGACTGGGGTATTAAGAGAAGAATCTATTTTCTGAATATTTTCTGAATGGCCAGGTGTAGTCAACAGGTTATAGTCTGATAATCTTGGATTTCTCATACTGGCTCAAATCTTTGGCAACTGTTTTTTTAAACCATCAGACCAAAAAGGTATCCTTAGTTTGTGTTAATGAACAATTTCCTCTGTAACATTTTTAATGCTCCCCAGGAGAAGTAAGTGCAGCAATTTACAGGGAAACAAATGATACAAATGAATCAATTTTGAACTACAGTGGTCCTCGTATGTATGTGTGAATGTATGTGTGTGTGTGTATACATCTATGTATATTTCCCTTTCACATTTGGGAACAGAAATATTGAAGTTACTTCAACATAAGAAGTAATTTATTTGCTCTTTCCAGAATTTATCAAGCAGCATTTGGAGGAAGAATAACCGTACACTGTTTAGTCTCCATAAATATTGCATACTGTTGCTTAACACTTAAAACTTTTACATAAGATGAATGATATTCACATTTCAACCTACAGCTTTCAAACAATCTAAAAGTTGCACTTCTGAAAAAACTATAAAGGCCATCAAAATGCGTTTTACCAAAAGAGCTTAGGGATGGTTATAGTGGACATATAAGCAATTGGAAAGAACGTTAATGAACAGTGGTTAACAAGATTTCAATGAGAGATAGTAAATTAAATGAAGAAAAAATCTAGATTGTAAAATTAAGTGTACATTTACACATTAACCAGAAATCACATGCTGAGGTATTTATCCAAGAGAAATGAAGACTATGTCATACCAACTTGTACACAGCATTTAAAGGCACCATTAACCACAATAGCTAAAGCAAGAAGCAATACAAATGCCCAACACGATTTAGATGGTTGAGCTGGTTGTGGTATATTCATAGAATGGAATTTCACTCAGCAATAAAATGACTGAGTTATGATCATACCACATGTATGAATCACAGAAACATTATGTTAAGCAAGAGAAGCTATACACAAAAGAGTATGTACTTTATGTTTCTTTTTATATGAATTTCTAGAAATGGCAAAATTAATCTATAGTGACAAAAAGCATGTCACTGGCTGCCTGTATCAGGTATGGAGTGGAGCGTGACTATAAAGAAGAGAGAACTACTTTGGGTGATAGAAAAGTGTCCGTCTTGATGGTAACCTAGGTTACACAAATGTAGACATTTGTCAGAACTCATTGAAGGGTATGTGTAAATTGGTATATTTTTATATGTATTAAACCACAATTCATTTCTTTTAATAAAAATAGTTTTAAACAGGTAAGGGACAAAGGGCCAACTTTAGCTATATGAAAGCTTTAAATCAAGACATGATCAAGTTGCTCCAAATTAGGAAAAACAACAACAACAACAGGAAAATGCACACGTTGCATAATATAGATTTTATTGCATTACCGAGTTTTCTAACAATTGAGCTCTCTAAAAATAAAATAAGCTTACATTTGAGGTGGCAATTTCATTTGCAGTGAAGAAATTCATGTACAAGCTCATGATCATTCATCAGATGTGTTGTAGAGTTACCTTAGAGATTGAAGTTTATATTGACCAATCTTTAAGACAGCTCAGGAATATGGCAGTGTTTGCAAAATGATCTCCTATTTTAATTGTGGTTTGTAGTGCTGCATATGGAGGCAACAAAGTTAGATCTGGGCACAATTTATTTTTGTTTAAGAAGCAACTAACCTGGAAGAGAAGACAGACATAAAAATGTTGTGGCAAAATGCATTAAATTCTTAACAGAGACATTCCCAAAGCTCTCATAAGACACAGAGATGGTGTCATGTTCTTAATGTGCCATATCTTCCTGAAATATTTAAGTATTCATTGGGGCCAATTATAATAATCAAGGCATGAATTATTTATGGAGGGATCCCAGTTATTCCTAAAATATTGGGAGATTATTTGAACATGCAGCTATTTCTTAGGATTTCTCCTGTAAACGTCCAAAACACATCTTTCAAAACCCAAGTGTATTTCTCATCTAGTTTGTACAATTCAGGAAAACTTCAAGGTAAAATGTGAATGTTTCAGATTATTTATCATTTTACATTATCTAAGGCTTCGGCATTTTTCCATTAAGGATAAATAATTGACTGTGAACTATGCAAGGACTTGCGCTCTCTGAATTTCTTTCAGACCCATAAGAAATGGCAATTAGAATGAACCAGTCTCCTCCATCACCACTACTCACAGTGCGTGCTTCTACTGAAGCACTGAGGAAGGTAACACAACTCAATTTGAATTTGAAATTCAAGGTAATGGAACTAAACAAGATAGTTTTATCCTTTTCCTCTTATTTTCCCTTGGAGAAATTTTGAGGTCAGGGATTTGTAAAATGAACATATTAAACCCAATTTAACAGTAAAATGGATCATTGATATCATTAAAGAGAGCAATCCCAGTTTCCATTTATCCTCAAGTATAAATTGCCTATTCCAGCAGCAGCTCAAATTTAAATCACAATGGAGCAGTTGTCTTTCCGAGCCCTAGGCTGGGACTCTTATTTGAAGTCTTTGCCTCTCATTGAGCAGCATCTCTCGACCTGTAGCAGGAATACTGGCTCGGCAGACTTTGGTCACAGCAGTGCCATTGCTCCAGAGAGGACAGCCTCTTCCATGTGTGCCCTTCATCCCAGTCCCATCTCGTGCTCAGGTCCCTGATATCACAGAGCACATTTTTCATCCTAATCAGACACCGCCATTGTGGCAGAAAGCCACTGCTCCGTTTCTGTGCCATGTCTTACCAACCAAGAATTTAATTGGATTGATTGAGAATAAAACAACATGAAGCATTCTTTTCTGAAGCTCAGATTCGCAATACTTGCTGTCTCCTTTGCAAGAAACACTCATTCCCTTATCAATTGTCCCCTTAGCCCACCTACTGGGGACTTCAGTTAAGAAGACATTTCACCAGCGCGCTTTCCTTCATCCGTCCAGATGTCAACTGGCTTCCTGTTCCATGGTTCATTCTACCTTTACTAGAATTAGTCATTATTTGTTAGGCCTCAGGCTCTAAGAAAATATGAATACTGCTTACTTTTCTCAACTTTGTATTACCAGCACCTAATGTAGTGCATGAGATATGGTAGGAACTCTATAAATATTTAATGATTAGTGAATGAATGAATGAATGAATGTGTTAGTGACAAGATAAATGGATGAATAGTATTTGTAATGCATGATACCCTTACAAAGTCATTTCATAAATATTCATCCATTTATGTGTATCTTCATATCTTAAAATTACATTTAATATTACTAGCAGGAATATAAGCTTTAACGAGTAAATTGTGACAATAGGTATAAAAACATTTTTAAATGAGTAAGTACCATGCCAAGGCAAGAGAGAAAAATAATTAAAAGCTATTGCTATATTCTTGACTCAATTTATGCTAAATATTATTTATTATATCCTATGTCTCTTTCACCCATACACATTCTCACTAGCACGGGATCACATACATTATTATAATTTTCATTTCTTTCTCAATTCCCTTAAAGTCTGTATCTGACCTGTGGTCTTATTGAATTGCATTGCTTTAAACCACTTCTCCAATTTGTCAAGGTTATATTATGGTCATGTTGAATTTTGATCTTGACATTCAGAGTGTTAATCAGTCTTTCCAACTACAGAGAGCTGTAAATTACTAAGTTTACAGACTTTTCTATCATCCAAGTCATTGATGAAAATATTAAATAGCCTCTGGCCCAGGCTTGACCTCTTCCTAATAAAACTTCTGTCTGCCTCAGATGACAAAGGACTATTAATGAGTTTGGATCATTCTACATACTCTGCTTCCAATAAAGGAGTCTATGGTTATGATCCATCTTTATCAATTTGTGGATGGATTCAGTTATTAATATTTTTGCAATATTGATATTTAATGTCTGATAACACACTTTGGATGAAAAATTCTAGCAATGACTTGACCAAATAGATTAATAATAGTAAAACCAGTTAAAATAAACCTTGAATATGTTGTCTTATCTCCTTTTTCACATTGTTCTCATTGTCCTTCTTCTTCTTCTCCTTCTTTTTTTTTTACTTTTCAAAATATCCTCACCTGAGGATGTTTATTGATTTTTAGAGACAGAGTAAGGGGGGGAGGGGGAGAGAGAGAGAGAGAGAGAGAGAGAGAGAGAGAGAGAGAGAGAGACATTGATCAGTTGCCTCCTGTGTGTGCCATGACTGGGGATCAAACCTGCAACTGAGTTATGTGCCTTGACTAGGAATCAAACCTACAACCTTTTTTAAAAAATATATTTTTATTCATTTCAAGAGGAAGGGAGAGGAACAGAGAGATAGAAACATAAAAGATGAGAGAGAATAATTGATGGGCTGCCTCCTGCATGCCCCACATGGGGCATGAAGCCTGCAACCCTAACTGGGAACTGAACCATGACCTCCTGGTTCATAGGTCTATGCTCAACCACTGAGCAACCCCAGCTGGGGAGAATTTAAAACCTTTTGATACAGTGGATGATGCTCCAACCAACTGAGCAACCCAGCCAGGGCCCATTGTCCTACCTTCTTCCTCTGAACAAGACAGCTTCATGCATTATGTCCTTCTCTAGCTGCTGTGACATGAAGAAGTCTCTGATTGTAATGAGTGATAATCTTTGATGGATAATGAAGTAAACGTGCTTGTGCAGTCTCAATCACAAATCCCCCTCTTGGACAATGACATGATTTTCCTTGGTGCTTGCTATGGGGGCTTCTCCCTCTGGATAACAAGACATTATGTTATTTCCTTATGCAGCCATCTGTTCAGAGTGTTGCTCTCCTCACTGAACTGTATCCCTTAAACACAAATGAATATTCATCCTTCTCTGATCCCCAGTGTGTAGCACACAGAGTAATTGCTCAATAAATATTTGTTTAATAAATTAAACACTGATATGCCATGAAGTAGGCAAATGTGGAGGTATGAACGGTCCTCAGAGGGGAAATTAAAGGCCCCTCTGAACTCTAAGAATAACATACTTAGAATGGAATTGATGAGGAATCAGAGGGGTTATGCATATTATGGCTAATATCTATTTAATTTAAAATGACATAGTATGAGCAACTCTGGATGACCTTGAAGTCTTGTTTTTTTTCTTTTCTAATTGCAAGACTATGTAGGTGTCTAGAGTCCCATGTCCTATGTTGCTTTCTAAGGATACTTCCCGATACTTAACATAGTCACTTTCAGGAATCTGAGAAATTCTAAAGAAAATGACAAATTATAGACATTGTTTTTAGTGCTTGAAAAAATACATAAAATATGTTTCTTCAAAATTTTCAAACAGACTTATGTTTATTGGGATTTGGCTTACAGAAGAAATGAAGTCATTACATAATCAATGTGATAAGATGCATACATGTGTGTATAAAATTAGTATTCCTTTTGCACTTGAAGAGAATGTATGTTCTTCTGACTGGTTTGCAATTTTCAATAATAAGAATGAAGTATATATCTTCCCAGGTCTTTTGTAGCATCATTTTAATACAGTCTCTACAAATTGTATCACTTCTACCACTGTAAATGCTTTCCAATGACTAACAAGTGACTTGCTTAAATATATGCAATAATGTTTAGTTAAAATCCTATATAATAAAAGGCTAATATGCATATTGACCAAACGTTGGAATGACCGGTCGCTATGATGCTCCCTGACCACCAGGGGGCAGACACTCCACACAGGAACTGACCCCTGGTGGTCAGTGCGCTCCCACAGAGGGAGCACCACTCAGCCAGAAGCTAAGGATGTCCAACTGCCAGCTTAGGCCTGCTCCCCACAGGCTCCCCCAAGGTCTCCTGGACTGCGAGAGGATGCAGGCTGGACTGAGGGACTCCTGAGTGCATGAATTTCATGCACCTGGCCTTTAATAGGTTATAGACAGCCCGGCTGGTGTGCCTCAGTGGTTGAGCCTCAACCCATGAACCAAGAGTTCACCAGTTCGAGTTCACAGGTTCAATTCCTGGTCAGGGCACACGCCCAGATTGTGGGGTTGATCCCCAGTAGGGGGCATGTAGGAGGCAGCTTATCAATGTTTCTCTCTCATCGATGTTTCTATCTTTCTATCCTTCTCTCTTTCTCTCTAAAAGCAATAAAAAATGTTAAAAAAAAACAGGCTAAAAACAATGCAATAATGGATGCTACACATTACTATGTATTATTTGTACCTGAGCGAAATGTGTTCTAATGATTTTTGTATTTTACTTGCCTTTCTCTTTATAATGACTAATCTCTTTCCTTTTAGTATGGAATTTGGATTTTCAGTCTTCCAGTTTCCCTCTAAATAAATTTCTACTCTTGTTTTTATTTATTTATTTATTTTTTTATTTTGGAAGCTAAATTTTTATGAGAAAATTTGTGTTCACAAATATAAATGCCTTCACATTAGAAATAACTCCAAAACAATTACTTTACATTTGGGAAATGTGTCATTGCCTTTAGGAAAGGTAAATACAAATGCTATTTTTAGTAGAAAGCTATAAGATGTATTATACTTTGGGGTGACATCAAAAAATATTTTTCCAATGATTCAAACAAATACATTTCAAGACTATTAATAAGAATTTTCAAATTGTGTATGATAACCATCAATTAGAGATATAAATGAATGCCTGCTATTATAAAACATAATTAAGCAAAGGAAAAGCTGTGCATAACCTGTATGTTCTGCAAAAAATAATTGGTTTATTAACTAAACTATCACATCCCATCCTCATTTCTAGATTCTAATTGAAGAATGGATGGGGACAGTAAGGGAAGCTCATTGCACAATTCACATTTGCATGGGAATTTCTCCATAAATGCTCATATTGTTTGAAATCTTATTAATATCACAGTGGAGACTATGACTCATGCTGTGAGAAAAGCAATGAAAATGGCTACAAATATTGAGTAATATGATGCATCACATTTTGACAAGTCATTGAGGTGTGGTCTTCTCAAATTTGTGGTATAGAATTCAATACTGGAAATAAGAATTTCATTGTCCCTTTTGGAATGAAAAGCAAAATAATGAAGTCATATTTGCATAAACCCCTCACCAAAATCATTTTCCTAAATTCATTTTTCAAGTTTGCCCTGTTATTTGAATGTCTTCTTTTTCTTCTTTACCTTCCAGTTTTAGTCCCATTTTTCCTTTCCTAAAATAACTGGTACCATGAATTTGATATGAATATTTTCATTCCCTAATTTACTATTTTTACATATTCAAATATATTCAGGAACAATGTGGTAGCTTTGAGTTATTAAAATTTGTATATATGTCATCATACCAAATATGTAATCTTATAATTAATTCTTTTGATTGAAGTATGGCATTGAATTTTAAAAGTGGTTTACATATGTTTTCTGTAAGTAGCACTTAATAACTAGAATTTTATTGTCTCTGTAGTCAAATGTACTGTGATTATTGATGTCTGTTGACTTATTTTTTCGTATTTTTTCATGTTTTATCCATTGTTGTACTCTCCTTATTTATTTATACTTTTCATTCTTTTTCTATGGGCTATCTTTTTCATAATCATATATGCATTATTCACTTTTAGTCATTTATAACTTCAATATGCATTCCTAACTTTACAAAGTCCAAAATTGATCATCATCTCATCTTTTTTATGGGCTCCCAAAATGTTAACTCTGATTTCCAGTCTTTCAGAATGTTATCTGGTGTTTCAGTTCAACTTCGTACCTATTTTCTATTTACTATTCTTATCTTTTACACCCAACACTTATTTAAATTTATCCTCAAATTACTAATTTCTTTGCTCATCACTGTTCAGTGCACCCTTTGTTTTTATTTTTTTTATCAGAAAATATCCCTTGTACAATGGTCTCCAGTCTCAGCTAAAACACATGAGCAGCCTGTGAGAAGTTTTAAAAACTCAATATTCAAGCTTCACCCTAGTAATAAAGTAATCTTGGGGTATTGGATTCAGGCATCCAAATATATTTTAATGCTCCTCTGATGATTTCAGTAGCTGCCACCACTCCTTACTCATTGCTTTCAGTTACGGTTTGCGTGTGGTAATTCCTCTTTTTCTCTAAATCAGTGTGTCTTTATTTCTTGTTCCTGAGTGATTTTTAACTAGATATAGCATGTTAATTAGGATGGCTGTATGTCCTTAGCATTTTGAAGATACCATTCTATTACCTTTTGGAGAAGATAACAGATGTGTCTCCGCTTGAATTTATTGGCTTTAGCTCCTACTCACTACTAAGTTTACTCACTTATTGTTTGTTCTTTTGCTCTTTGTTTCTCTGTTTTAGTCAACACGATTATGTATTTAGATTAGGAGGAAGGGTTTCTAATATGAGTTCAGCCTATCTAATTTACTCTTCCCTTTCTATCCCTTCTCCTTTCTCCTTTCTCCTCTCCTTCTCCTTCTCCTTCTCCTTCTCCTTCTCCTTCTCCTTCTCCTTCTCCTTCTCCTTCTTCTTCTCCTTCTTCTTCTCCTTCTCCTTTTCCTCCTCCTCCTCCTCCTCTTCCTCTTCCTCCTCATCATCTTTGTCCTCCTCCTTGTCCTCGTCCTCCTCCTCCTTTTTAAAATTAACTTAAATGCTCTGAGTCTTGCATTCGTTATACCCTTTCCCTCTCTTGAAATGTCGATGCTTGGAGAACATAGCTTGATTGGTCACTAGGAGTGCTTTCCTACGTGCAGCTTCATGCAGGGTTCCCATCTGTGTCATATGCATAGAATAATCTTATCCTACAGATCTAACAAGCATCATTTCTTCTTTGTTCCCCCCTTCTTATTTACTTCCAAGTTTTACTTGTAACAGAGGCACTGTCCTGAAACACTTTTACCCCTTATTGGATCCTATCACCTGGCCTTAAAATAACAGATTTCTGCACCACTAAGTCATTTATCTTTACAGAGACTGATTTCTGTTCTTTGCAAGTGTTTATGTTATACACCCAGTATAACATGAAGGAAGTTAATTTTTTGAATGTTACAAATAGTAAAAATCCAGCAAATAGTGTCATTTAGGCGTTTATTTCATTATTTCCACAATCAACAAAACAGCAGTAATAATATAAAAGATAAGTTCTAAGGCAGTTTTAGTTTTCCCTTAAATGCAGGAGAAGTCCCTTCACAGTGCGTTTGTCGGTTTGGCTTTCAGGTTTTCATTTTGTTGGCTGGAAGACAGATGAAGGGGATTATGGACAGACCTGAGCCTGGTTTCTGCTAATCTCCAACTTGAATTCTTTCAAGGGTTGCAAAATATGATTCAAGTATTTCACAAACCTTTACAGCCCGAGCCAGACTTTGTCATCTGTCTGCTCTATGTGCCATCATGGGTGGATTGGGGACTGACATTTTATATCTCTTATCTCAGCTGTATAAATATTTGTTTAGAGTGACTATCAACACAGCACACAGGTACTTTCTCCTCTGATGTACAGATGATAGGATAGTTCTTCCTTAGGGTCCTCTGCATTGGGCAGTCGCAAGCTATCACAGGGTCGTGAGGCAAATTTTCCATGAACTCAGATTTTCTGTCTTTCCACAGGTAGAATATAGAGCCGTTGCTTTTATTCCAAAGAACTCTTTATTATAATTTGGGTTACATTATAGCTATCATAGCCATTTATCTGAATTTATAACAGTGAATTGGTTTTCCAAAATATCCAAATATATGGATCCCTCTTTAATTTATTATTAAGATTCTAATTTTTCTATCAGTTTTCCTATTACCATCCTCTAGGAGAATAGCCTTAAAGCATCAAGAGAAATGTTTTAGGCGCTATTGTATAAATACCCTAACCCTTATTAGATGTTTTAATGTTTTCAAAGTTATGACTCATGTTCATTTTATGGAAATCAGGTTACATTGATGCTTCAGATATTAGCATTTATCAGTAAGTTATATGTTAATATACTCAGTGTGCTATGTCAAATCTGTAATTTGAATAAGAGCATGGATCACCTCAAATAGTTTACCAAACCTTAAATACGATAAAGATCAAAATCATGAATATTTAAAAGAAATGGAAGCTTGGAGAGCTTGGAATTTAGAGCCATCCATTATCCCTCCCCCCCCCCCCCCCCCAATCCCGGGATAAGGAAATGTGGGCTGGCACTTCAACAAGATCTGGAAATCTCTCAAAAATTATCTGACTTTATCAGAGAATTAAATATTAATTTAAAGTTTTAAGACCCTCAGGACTGAGCACCTGGATTACATCACTTATTTAGCATTTTTTTAAAATTCTACCTTTTGCCAAGCATTATACTAGGCTGCCGAGATGAATAACATTGTCCCAGTCTCAAATAACTTACAATGGAAATCCCCAAATGTCAGTCTGTGTTGAGGAAATGAAGGGTGATGCTGTGAGGAATCCTTTTATAATTGCTAAGTTTATTAAGGTAAATAAAATATTCTATTTTTGAGAGTAGAGTGCCCTTTTTCATTCTAATGATGCTGATGATAGTTTTATTTTATGAAGCAAAGTAAAAAGTTTTTATGAAGCAAAGTAAAAAGTTGGTAATGTAATATAAATTTGGTCCCCCAGGGTGATTTTTATTGTCATTTCTATTGTTGTTGTTACTGATACAAATTTCTGTGAACTACAGTAGACCGCTTAGCCTCAGGGGGTATATTCCAAGACCCCCAGTGGATGACTGAAACCTCGGATAATACAAAACCTTGTATATAGAGTTGAAATTGGGTGTGGATGAGGGTGGCATTGCCCAGAAGTGTTTTCTGAGGAACTGTACCATCTAGGTTTGTGTAGATGACCTCTATGGAGTTCGAGCAAGGACAAATTCTCCTACTGATGCATTTCTCAGAAAGTCCCTTATTGTTAAGTGATGCATGACTGGAATTGATCTTCTGTTGTGTCCTCCAATATTCTGTGTACTAATGTGAATCCCTTCATTTATCTGAAGGAACTTCACTTATCTTTTGTATTTTTTGCAGTTACAAACTTGCTTAAACTCTCCAAACTTTAAATTTACCTTCAGTACACTATATGTTTCTCTCTCTCTCTCTCTCTCTCTCTCTCTCTCTCTCTCTCTCCCCCCCCCTCTCTCTCCCCCCCCCTACTTCTTCTCCTTCTCCCTCCCATTTCTCCAGATGTTTCAGATAAAACTAACCTATGTTTCATGAGATGTAGCTCATGAAAGCACATTTGCGGATGCCTAATGCAAAATGATTTTGTTCTCTGAATTTTAACTAACTTTGTTGATCTTCAACAACTCATGAGATGACCTTCAACAACTCACGAAAGACGTAGCTGCTTTGTCTTACCCGCTTCAGTGACAACTGGCAAGGAGCTTTTCCCCGATGCTTCCTCAAAAGCAAGATGAGCGCTGTGTCTCATCTTTCCTTCTGGTTCAGGGACTCTTGGGGTCCATGAGTTCAAACAATTTTCCTAATAATACTTCGACATTACTGCTGTTTTTTTTTGTTTTTCTTTTTGTTTTTTTTTTGTAAATAGAGTTTTCCATGTTGTGCACATCACAACCAGTTGGATGCAGAAATAGACATTGAGCCAGAAGTTAAAGAGATTTGTAAAATAATGCCACTTTTATTCTTAATATTTTTCTTCTTGCAAATATAGCCATTATTCTTAAAGTATATGTTATTTAATATAATGTTCTCTTCATTTTTACTTTATAATTAATTAAAAATTTAACATTTAATACATAAAATATCAATAAATATACCCCCTCACACAAACACACACACAAAAATCCACTGAAGATTTTTGAGGTCTATAATAAAAGTTTAAGGTTTCCTTATAGAAAACAAACAAAAAAACCCCACTGCTAATCTAGAAGACTCAATTAAAACTCTTGGCTCCAATTTGATCAGTTAATTCCCTGAATATAGAGTTTAGTGATAATTTTCTGTCCATCACATTACTTGAAGGAAAGTTAGACATTTTCCTGGGTAAATATTTACCTTATCATAATAATTAAAAAATATTAGTGAACAAAATAATGCTTTCAAATGCAAAGGATAAATTTAGAATGTCATCCAGAAAGTGCATTTACAGATTCCTAACACAAAATGATTTTGTCCTCACAGTTATCTCTACACAAAAAAATACAATTTGATGGTTATTTTCTGATATTTTAAGCATTATCTAATTCAATGTTAGCTAATCCTATTTCAGTGATTATGACATTGACTCTATAAAAATTAAAATACAGTATGACTTAATATTTATTCTTGCCAAGTATTTAATGAAAATATCCTATTTTTACAGTTATGTTTTAAACATAATTATATTATCATGTAACCACAACTTGTGTTCAGACATTAATGCTAAACATTCTAGTAATTTCATGACATAATTTTCCAGTTATCATGTTTCAGGGAAAATTAGCCTTATTTATCAGAATTTCCTGCTTTCCAATACAACATATATTTTAAGTAGCAGAGCAACATATGTCTCTTTAGCATCAATACAGCAGAATTGAATTTTAGAATTCTATAGATTTCAGAGCTAGAGTAAGAATAGATATGGAATAAATTATCCAAATGTTCCTGTTGGACTTTGAATTCTATGTCTTTTTGTATTTTTATATTTAATTATTACAATATCCAAAGCATTCAGAAGTAAGAAAAATGGTACAATGGCTCTTGTCAGGCAAGTCATTTTGAAATTTAACACTTACGAAAATCCTGCAACCTTGTCTCCATTTACCTTCTTTCTCTCTCTCTTTTTTTCTTTGTGGGAGTTTATAAAATCAGAATTTCTAAAATTTTAATTTCCATAAAAATCACTAGAGAATCTTCTAGAATGCAAAAGTCTTGGTGATGCCTGAGATTATGCATTTTTATTAAGTCCCAGGTAAGACTGATGCTACTGGTCTAAGGACCACATTTTAAGTAGCCCATTTGTATACCATACTTCTGATATTATGCTTTTGCATAATTAGTACCTAATTCAATATGCATTTCTCAAAATATGGATACTTTCTTACACAAACATGCTATTAGCCTACTTGAAAATTAACAATAAGTCCTTAATATCATCTCATTCCTAGCCCATAAACATATTTCCCCAATTAAGGAAGAGAGATATTAGGCATTGTGGACTAAAGAAACAATAGGCTGAGGAGAAAACAGTGCACGTAGGTGACATAGATACAGAAATATATATATATATATATATATATATATATGTAATTATTATTTATGAGTCACTAAAGAGGTTAACATAAATTAGGAAAATTAAGGTCAAGGGTTAATCTCAGAAAGGTAAACTGTGACTAAAGAAAAGACTTGTTTAATAATCTATATATTACACATTTTAAGGAAGCAAGATGTTAATGGATTTAAAAAGACTTAGTGATTATGTTACTTTAATTAAAATATCACTATGATTAAGGAGTAGAGTGCAAAGTGAAAAGAAAAGAAACACTGTACTAATAAAAGTATAATATGCTAATTAGACTGGACAGCTGAACAACCTTCCTTTCGTTATTCCAGACGTCCTTCCGGACAAAGTCATGGTGGTGGGGGCTGAGGCAGAGGCAGTTAGGGGCTATCAGGCCAGCAGGGGAGAGTGGTTAGGGGCAATCAGGTAGGCAGGGGAGCGGTTAGGAGCCAGTGATCCCAGATTGCAACCCCTAGGATCAGGCCTAAACCAGCAGTCGAACATCCCCCGAGGGGTCCCAGATTGGAGAGGGTGCAGGTCAGGCTGAGGGACCCCCCCCTTCCCTGTGCATGAATTTTGTGCACCAGGCCTCTAGTCCTATGTAATAAAAGGCTAATATAGAAATCGACCGAATGGAGGAATGACTGGTCACTATGCTGCACACTGACCACCAGGGGGAAGACACTCAATGCAGGACCTGCCCCCTGGTGGTCAGGTGGTCAGTGCACTGCCACAGGGGGAGCTCTGCTCAGTCAGAAGCCGGCCTAAGCCAGCAGGCGACATTCCCCCTAGGGGTCCTGGACTGTGAGAGGGTGCAGGCCAGTCTGAGGGACTCTCCTCCCCCGCAGTGCACGAATCTCATGCACTGGGCCTTATATATATACTAGAGGCCCGGTGCACAAAAATTTGTGCACTCGGGGGGAAGGCGGGTCCCTCAGCCTGGCCTGTGCCCTCTCACAGTCTGGGACCCCTCGGGAGATAACGCCATGCTGGCTTAGGCCTGCTCCCGGGTGGCAGAGGGCAGGCCCAATCCCTAGGTGCACTCCCTGGTCGGGCTCAGAGCAGGGCTGATTGGGATGTTGGGGCGCCGCCCCCTGTCATGCACAGAGCAGGGCGGATCGGGAGGTTGCAATGCGACCCCCAGTCACGCTCAGGGTAGGGCCGATTGGGGGGTTGGGACACTGCCCCCGTCACACTCAAGGCAGGGTCGATGGGGAGGTTGCGGCGCCACCCCCCCTGTCATGCACAGAGCAGGGCCCATCAGGGGGGTTGGGGCTCCTTACCCTGTCACACATGGAGCAGGGTCGATCAGGTGGTTGGGGAGCTCCCCCCTGTCACACACAGAGCAGGGCCCATCAGGGGGTTGGGGAGCTCCCCCCTCTCACGCACAGAGCAGGGCCCATCAGGGGGTTGAGGAGCTCCCCCCTGTCACTCAGAGAGTAGGGCCGATAGGGGAGTTGGGGCGCCGCCCCCTGTCACACACAGAGCAGGGCGGATCAGGGGGTTGGATCGCCACCACTGTCACACTCAGGGCATTGCCGATGGGGAGGTTATGGCTCTACCCTGTCACACACAGAGCAGGGCCCATGGGGGGGGGGGTCGGGTTGGGGCGCCACACCCTGTCTCACACAGAGCAGGGCAGATCAGGGGGTTGGGGTGCTGCACCCTGTCACACACAGAGCCGCAGGGCGATCAGAGGTTGGGGTGCTCCCCCGTATCAAGCACAGAGCAGGGCTGATCAGGAGGTTGGGGCGCCTTCCCCTGTCACAAACAGAGCAGGGTGGATAGGGAGGTTGTGGCCCCACCCCGTCACACATAGAGCTGCAGGGCGATCAGGGGGTTTGGGCGCTGCCCCCTGTCACGCTGATCCCAGTGCCGGGAGGCCTCTTGGCTCCGCTGATCCTGGTGCTGGGAGGCATGTTTCCCTTTTACAATATAGGATAGAGGCCTGGTGCATAGGTGGGGCTGGCTGGTTTGCCCTGAAGGGTGTCCTGGATCAGGGTGGGGGTCCCCACTGGGGTGCCTGGCCAGCCTGGGTGAGGGGATGATGGCTGTTTGCAGCTGCTCACACACCATTCAGGGTGGGGGTCCCCACTGGGGTGCCTGGCCAGTCTGGGTGAGGGGCTGAGGGCTGTTTTCCTGCTGGCGGGTGACAGAAGCTCCCAACTGCTCCTTTTTATTTTTTTTTTTTAAATTCTGTGCCAGCTTTAGCTCTGAGGCTCCAGCTCTTAGGCCTCTGCTGCTGAAAGTAGGTATCTGGTTTGTTTCGGTTCGAAACAATGTATAACTCCAGCTCTGACTCCAGCTCTGAGATCCCAGCTCGCTGAAAGCTGGTTTCTGGGTGTGTTTTTTTAGCTTCTATATTTGTTAAAATGTTTCAAACTGCAAGTTCAGAGGCCGGCAAGGCAGGTGGGGAATGTTGGAGTCCTCCATCACTGAAGCAAGCAAGCCTCATGTTAGTTTCAAGCTGCCTGACTGCTGGCCACCATCTTGGCTGACAGTTAATTTGCATATCGCCCTGAATAGCCAGTGGGAAGGGTAGCGGTCGTACGCCAATTACCATGTTTCTCTTTTATTAGATAGGATATATATATATATATATATATATATATATATATATATATAATTCTCCTGAGAGAGAATATTATTCTTTTCCTTCAAAATTAACCACAAAAAGAATTAAAAAGTTAGAAAAGAATTTAATGTTTAAGTTAATATATATTATAATCATGTATTATACATTCATTATTAAAGTAACTATGTAAATTATGTGTCACTCCAATATATATACTTAATATTTTATATCTATATTCTCCAACCATACAACAATTAACAGTTATAAATTATTCCTTTCAAACACTGGATATTTGTTTGGACTTAATTTATGGAAAGAAGTATTTTTTTCTCATATCTGGAGTTGGTATGTTTCCCTAAGTAAGTCTCATAGCTCCAAATAGTCTATTAATGATGATTTCATTAAAGCAATGAGATTTGTAAGTGCGAATGGGTCATGTAAAATATTTTTTTTAATTCCTGTTAAAGATCCAGGCTAATATTGCTAAATGTCAAGTGACATGTTGCAGTAGGGCAGAGAAATTCTGACATGCTGAGCCTGCTGACTTCTGAGCTGCCAGGAATTCAGAAGTCCTCCATGAGCTATTCCCATCCTCCCTTCATGATTGGCAGAGTGGTCATGGATACATGAAGTAAAATTAGAATCCAAGTGGAATTGAGCAGTACAAAGGAGTGAAATTTGGTCTGGATGCGTGTCGGAACAGGAAACAGAAAAACACAATGCTTTCGGTCATCAAAACCTCTGTCACATGTAATGTAGTCTAGATCTCAATTGATTTAGCTTTAGCAATTCTCACTGTTGATCAGTTACTCCCTTCTTCATGAAAACCTTCCTCCACCACCCCATCCAATCTCCCATTCCTGCTGTGGACTTCTTTAAAAGCATGCTCTCCTCTATTTTCTCTAAACCTTCATTCCTCTGCACTTGATCTGATACATCTGTATTTTAAATACTTTTTTAATGGTCACCACTCATTTAAACCTAAAAATATCAAAATTTGTCAACTCTACTAAATCAGAAATCTGGAAATTTTCTTACCTTTATCCCTTTATTGTATCACATATATTGTTCTGGTTACCTTTTATTATTTAGCACACTACCTTCAAATATTACAGTTTGAAACAATGCTGGGGTTGGGGGTACTGACTGATGCACAGGTGAAAATCCACAAACAACTTTTGATTTCCACAAAACTTAATGACAGTCATCATTCAGTCCCTGTAGGGAATTGATTCTAGGACACTTCCAGATGATACCAAAATCTGTAGATGCTCAAGTCCCTTATATAAAATGGTGTAGAGCAATGCATAGAGTCTGAGCTCCACATCCGTGGATTCCCAGCTGAGAATAGAAAGTACTAGTGTTTTCAATTCGTTGTTGGCTGAATCCATGGGTGCGAAATCCCAGGATATGGAGAGCCGACTGTATAGTTATTAAAATACAATCCTTGTGTAAGTGGACCCACACAGTTCAAGTCTGTGTTGTTCACGGGTCAACCGTATATATTTTTTATCTGGGAGAAAATGTCTTTGGCTGTGAACCACAAGGACACAAAGTGACGATAACTTCAATAAAATAGTACTTTCTTACAATTATTCATAACAAAATTATATCCTAGCTTTCACAGTGACCTCATTGGGCTAGGCTCCTTATGTCTTTCCTGTCCCATTCTTATCCCGTGGTTTCCATTTGTGAGCTCTCTTTGTGCTCCCAAGATGATTTCTTCATGCCTGCAATCCCTGCAGGATGAAGGGAAAAATTAGCCTAAGTTAAAGAAGGAATTTGCCATTAGAGACACATTTTTGAGCCTTTCTCAAGGCTAGAATTTTTTTTTTTTCTGGGCTTATTGCTAGCTCCTAAAATGTCAGGAACCCATAATAAAAGAAACAAAAGAAGAGGGGATATTGGATAAGGAACTAGCAATCTCTGCCACATGTTTCAATTTCTCTGATAAGATTCAGCTTAGGCCCTAAAATATATCAAGAAGTAAGATACATTATAGGTAAACTTTAAATTTGATTGAAAATAAGCCACAAATGAAACTATAAATCCAAAAATAGTTATTATTTTTTATTCCAAAATATGACCCGGTCTGAGTTCTCCCAAGATCACACTTCCTCTCCTTGTTAGATTAAGTAAATAAAATCAACATTCTCTTCTATTGGCAAAATATCAGTAGTTGATGATCATGAACATGTGTATGTATGCAAGAAAAGCTAAACATCAGCAGTGCTATAGATAAACTCGATTTCCCAATATTATTCATTCAACACCTTTCATTAAAATGTATGCAAACCATCCTGCAATTTAAATAATTTTCTCTTTCAATTAAGAAAAAAAAAGCTATGTGAAACATGACTGTATTTTTTGGTGCCAACAAGTATGATTTTGCTTTTGCTGGTGCTTTGTGTTCATTTAGTGACACCAAAAAATCTGTTTATAACCCTTTCCAAATGTCGTGTAAATACTGTAACTTGGTGATGAAACATGAAGACACTAAGAAGAAAGAGATTTTGAATATGTCATGTCCTTTAAAATAAGTGACTTAAAAATAAATATTTTGGATCCAAAGGAGACCAGTTTTTAAGGTTTTGTTTTTTTGTTTTGTTTTGTTTTCTTGCTGGTAATGTCACTGCCCTATAAAGCTTTTTAAGTAACGGGATCAGCTATTTCAGTAATCATTGCCCAAAAATGTTCCAAGGTCTTCTGAGTCGCCTAACCCCCAGAAGACTCGGCATTCTGGCTGTTCATTCAGCCAAACTAGTCACAGTGATTAATTTGTCAAATACTGAGACAGAAAGTAGTGACATGGAGGTCTTCAAGTTGCAGGCTACAATCATATGCTCTGCAAACAATCGTAGCTCAGAAAAGTACATTTCCTGGCAGGAATGTTGTGACCTAGAGCCAATGCATTCCACTATGGAGGATGGGGGAGAGAGGACTCCTATGGTTATCCTTTCATGAGTAAATTGGTTTCAATTCCAGGAAAAAGTTGGCATGCATGCTGAAAAAAAAAGGAGTGAAAAATCACTTATACCAGACACTCTCATAACCAAAAGGGTTTGCTTAAAAAATAATGCAGATTATTTTTTCCCAATGGATTAACTTAACTGTCTTCAGATTACACCTTGGCAGAAAAGAATAAGGGAGACCTGTGTGAAGCCGTATTAAACAATATTAATGTACTTCTGGGGATGGAGTGTGTGTGTGTGTGTGTGTGTGTGTGTGTGTGTGTGTCTGTCTGTGTTTGTGTATATGTATGTATGTGAGACTAGAGTTTGAACACCAATGGTGACAACTTGCTGAAATGGAAACTGCACCACATTCGATTCTCAACTAGATTTATGGGTGAAGACATAGGTGGAGTAGCAAAACATATTGGATGAGATAAAATAAGAACACTGCCTCTCCCACTCAATGTAGCTAGAAAGCCAGGATATAAATGCTTTAGAGATACTCTTTGAGGACTCTAAAAGCAAATAGTAGCCAGCAAATTGGGGAAGAGTGGAATTCAAAGTCATATCAAACTGGCAGTGGGTTTGCTATTTTCCTTCCTTGCAGTATTCTCTGGACTGGATTCAATGCTATTGGAAACGTGGGAGTGGGCATTGACACTGAGAGAAAAGCTCCAACATACCTCCTGTAGTTCTTTTGTGAGAACTTGGAAGGGGGTCCTCTAACACTCAGGAAGAGTGCAAGAAATCTTCATTGTTGTTTTCATTTCATTTTTTTTCTTCTATTTTTTTGTGTCTCAGCCACCAAGTAGGTCCTTATGGCATTGGTAGCATGGGGCATGCAAGTGAGAAGGAGAGAAAAGTTTATTCTAATGGAAGGAGCTCTGGTCTCAAGAGTGTGGTGCTGTGTTGCTGTTATTTTTTCTCTGACTTCTCCCTGCTTGTCCCACCGTTGTGGGGAGTACATGGCAGAACAGGGTAAAACAAAACTCCCCAGATTTATGCTCAGAGAACCAAAAATACCCAGGGAGCCCAGGGTACCAGAAAATACAAGAGAGATTGTGGGAGGGGGTATTTTAGGAAAGTTATCCCCTTGATTTATATATAAACTTCTGTGCTTACTCAGGTATTGTATGTTGATGGGTCTGACCCTACATAGCAGATGTTGAGAACTAAACTTAAAGACCACTGCCTAGGTCACCGACTGGCTAGTGCATCAGTGTGACTCCTCTGAAGAGCGCTGTAGACACTGAAACTTCACCCCACTGAAACCATTTGAAATTGTGCTTTGATCCCAACTGGGCCTATTGCTTTGAACAAAGAAAATTTACCCGCTAGATTTTTTTATGGAGAAACATAAAAGATAAAGTTTATGGTATAAAACGATTAACAGTTGATAAATTGCGGGCACACAAATGTCAAATGAAATGATTCTTGATGTTTGATATTCCTTTGCTTCGTGTTATCAGCAGTGCCTGGATTGAATGGTAATCAGTTTGAAAACAGGTGTTGACAAAAAAATTATTCATTTCTGTAGAATCTTTTAAATTTTGAAAATGAACTGTATGTTAATATATGTTAATAAACACTTTATAACAACTCAAAGTGTGTATACATTTTTGGGATATTTTGAATATACATACAAAGCTAAATGTAGTACAATGAAAACATAAAGTGTACTTCTCTTTTTTTTTCTAAATAAATTGTGGTCTTAACCCTACTTAAAAAACATACACACAGAGAACAATTATGAAGTCACACACACAGAATGTGAATAAACTCCTAATCACAGGATGAGGACATAACTGTCATGATAATGTTTCCCTACTTGAAGAAAGCACTCAAGATGGCTCTACAGCTGTGTGTGTGGACTTGAGCCAACATATTCTCAAGTGTAGATTGTGGTCCAGATGTCACTGCTACTGCTGGAGAGAGATACTCCAGAGGTTGTCATCTGGGCACTCTCACTGCCAAAATTGTTGCCTTGGCCACAGCTATTGGCTTTCTTGTTGGAAGATGATGGAGCAAGAAAATATTTGAAAAGTCTTGCCAAAACAGTGGGAGGCAGCTCCAAAGTGAGTACACATTGGGGTAAAACTTACTGCTCTATTTTCTTTGTCTCAAATCTGATATCACACAGATTTGTCCATAGATTAATTACAACACCATGTTTATACATATACTATCTAATAAAAGAGTAATATGTAAATTAACCATCACTCTGTGACAAAGATGGTGGTGCCCATAGTGGCCGGGTGGGATGCTGGTAGCATCGCCCCGGCAACATGAGCCCAGTGTCCCCACCCTGGCTGCACAGAACGAGGGGAGGGGAGGGGCCTCAGGCTGGAGGCCAGGGCCAGGGACGCTGGTGTCGTTGCAGTCCGGGCTGAGGGACACCTCCCACCCCATGCACAAATTTCGCACACTGAGTTACTAATACTTCATAATTGTTTACATGCTGCATTGCAGTATTGAAGGCATACTTGTAAAATTCATAATGACCTGACCAGCTATTGGTTGAGTTTATTAATGATCTATTTAACGTAATGTTAAAATAGGAGATTCATGTTTCAAAACCAAACTTTGAGAGATCTAAATGTTTTTTTTATTGACTTCTTATATCTGTGTTTCTTAGTGTCCTCCCCCCCCCCCCGATTGTATTTCTTACAGTAGATGTTCAATACATGCTGTCCAGGTGATGTGAACTGAACATTGAATTGAATTGAATGGAATGGAATTCAATCAAAGCTTATCAATTGGCATTACGAGTTAGCTTTTAGTCTTTGACATTGCTATAACCTTACACTGGTAAATATATTTTATTTGTCAGTCACTCATAGAACTTTTCCCTATAAATATCAATATTCAAAAAAACATTGAGGCTAAAATGGAAAAAAGTGTGGAACAGGTAGATATAATAACTGTGTTAATGCACTGACACAGTTATTCATGATAATTCATTTCTATTTGAGTCAATATTTAATGTATAGACAAATGACACTAAGAAATATAGTATATGTATTTATAAATGAAAGTAATAAAATTATTCTTGGAAACAATAAGGAAAAATTTATTTTTCTGTGGACACAGAGTGCCCTCCTTTATCTAATAAACACACATGTATTGAGCAATAACTTTGTGTGAAGTAGCCTCCTAGAACAGACAAAATAGATGAGATGGTCCTTCCATTCAAGGCCTACCAGTATATGGAAGATCTATATATAAATATGGAAAAATTATAACATATTATAGTAAAGATAGTGATAGAAATAAATGCAAGATACTTTATCCATTGAAAAAATTGCATAGCATAAAATTTTTAACAGCAACCTGAGAAACATATAATTGAGTCCTTAGGCATCAGACCAGTAAGGAAATAACATAATTCAATCAAGTTAGATTTATCTTAGTTTGAGTAGGTGGGAGTGGATTTAACTCTTAACTGTTGTTTCATTGGCATTTGGTCATAATATAGCCAACATTTAAGCAATCAAGAGACTACTTCAGCTGAAGCCGGTTTGGCTCAGTGGATAGAGCGTCGGCCTGCGGACTGAAGGGTCCTAGGTTCGATTCCGGTCAAGGGCATGTACCTGGGTTGCGGGCACATCCCCAGTAGGAGATGTGCAGGAGGCGGCTGATCGATGTTTCTCTCTCATCGATGTTTCTGGCTCTCTGTCTCTCTCCTTTCCTCTCTGTAAAAAATCAATAAAATATATTTAAAAAAAAAAGAGACTACTTCATAAAAGTTGAAATATGAAAAAGGCATAATCTTGCCCTGGCTGGTGTGTTTAGTGGTTAGAGCATTGGCCTTTGGACTGAAGTCTCAGGTTCAATTCCCAGTCAAGGCCATGTACCTGGGTTGCAGGTTTGATCCTGACCTGGGTCGGGCTGCATGTAGGAGGCAACCAATCAATGTGTCTCTCACATAGATGTCTCTCTCCCTCTTCTTTTCACTCTTTCTGAAATCAATGGGAAAAAAAAAATCCTCTGGTGAGGATTAACAAACAAAAACAAAAAAAACAAGTTAAAAATGTGTAATCTTTTAATATAGAAGTCATTATGTAATTAACTGAACATTCAAATTGCTCCATCCTCAATGAAGCAATTTAATGATTAATAACAATTTAATGATGACTACATTTTTAAAGCATCCAGTACATGATGTAGTTTAGTTATAACATATTATTACAAGGCAAGGTGATAATAGTAGTCTCAGTTTTAATCTATGGAAACTGAGATTTATTTGATTGGATCACCTAGTTAACACAGGGAAGATCAATTCACATGATGTAGATTTCATTTTCTGTGCTTCTAGTCAGAATAAACAAGGAGAGCAAAGTTACTTTTAGGATCTCATTAAAAAGAAAAGAAAAAGAAAGTTTTGCTATTTTAATAATTACATTTATAAATTTATTTACATCTTTTTATTTTATTGTAAAGTGTTAGCATCACCCACGACACAAGTTCAAATGTGCAACTTTGAGATGTGCTCTTTAGGTGATGGATATCAGTATTTTGAACGTAGGCATCTTGAGAATCTTCAGGGAGTAGTTAGTTTCATTTTCTTTTTTTTTAACTGAATTTATTGGGGTGACATTGGTTAATAAAATTATATAGGTTTCAGGTGTGCAATTCTATAATGTATCATCTGTATATTATATTGTGTGTTCACTACCCCAAGTCAAGTCTCATTTTCTACAGTATAAACTGAATTCTTTGGTGAATCAACACAAAGACTATCATTTTCAAATTTCTCATAGGTTGTTAGATCCAGCATATATTTTCTTCTCACTACAGAAATGCAATGAGAGAGTGACTGAAGTTTCTGCTTTTTCGGATTCTGCGTATGGAATTTCTGAGTGGTGGCGGTGGTGGAGTTTCAGTTGTGAACTCCCACGCTTTGAAATTTGAGGCTAGAGTATATCTTTTGGTGTCTTGGTTAGAAATCTGAAACCCTCATTATTTCTGCATGTGTTAAACTATGTCTTTTGTTCCACTTGCAGACCAAGTAGGAGGCTTTGATAAAATTTGATCTCCATTCAGAGATCCTCTCTGATCTGGGCTTTCTAAATGGTTCATCCTAGGGCACGCTCAAGTGTTTGAGAAGATACTTTTAACTGGTTTCTCTTCTTTCCCCACTTCAGGATGGCTGTTTTCATTTACATACCTAAAACTTTTGAATTTTGCATTTTCCCTGTCTATTTCTAAGACTGAAATGGTTTTGTTGCTTTTTTAAAAAATTATCTCAAAACCCTTGCATTATGTCTTTTGCAGGGTTTTTCATAAACCAGTGCTCTTATTTCAAATAAAAAATCTTATTTAATAATTTCTTAGATGTAGTTACACATATGTCTGAATACCTATATGTGTTTCATAAAAAGAATCTGCTGGTGTTACTAGCATTACAAAAACTTTTCCGGACTGTTCTCTGGACCACAGCGAATTCATTCACATTATAATGTGGTGATCTAGATTTTTCTGTGGGGTTTAGAGTGATGAAAGGTTTTTATAATGGTGCATGTTTTCACTCTTAAAACAGAAATATTGGGTGTGTTCTACCAATGGGTACTGAAAATGTGCTGGTCAAGATCAGAAATTGAAGGTGATTCTTCCATATCTTTTTTTTAAAAAAAATATGTCCACTGAGGAATGAAAATGGATTCTTAGCAGCTAATGGTATATTTAGGGTTTTGTACATCAACAGTTTATGAGACTTAAAATAATCTAAACAAATTATAGTGTTATTTTTGTTTTATAAGTTACTTTTTGCATATCAACTTTCAAATTATTGTAATTCATGAGAGTAAATTAGTGACACTATATGGCGCTCTCCTTACCATCCCCCCGCGTCCCCCCCCCCCCCCACTATATTTATGTGGTTCCTCTGGGTTTTTATATAAACTAGGTGTTCCACCAAGGCACCTCCATGAGAGGATATAAAAAACTTACTTCTCCTGAATTTTCTATCCAGCTTGCATTCCATTCTTCCAACTCTTTTTGACATTTTCTAGATCCTTCAGTTCCCCTCTAGTACCATAAACCTAATATGTGTCAAGTGACATTCTCTTCTCTCTCTCTCTCTCTCTCTCTCTCTCTCTCTCTCTCTCTCTCTCTCTCTCCTGAATACATGTAACCCAGAAGTCTCACCAAGAGTAAGAAGTTAATGTGGATGCTTCTCGGTGCAGTAGATAAGTTGATTTCCCACGGAGCTCTCCTGTAGAAACCAGTAATTTGATTTACTTGAAGCATTTTGAGTTTCCTTCATAGGTTTAATATCAGGGACCTAAGTGAATACAACTTACTCAGACCTACATGTAGAAAGTGGTTATGAAAATACACTGGTCAGATCTGATGCTCTGAGGAACATAAGTGCCCAATGATCCCAGTTGCTGCCCCTATGGATCTCTTGCACTAGTACTGAGGGCATATTTTCTTAGCACTAAGGGTATGTTTTTCATGTCCTCTTCCCAGCCAGTGACTAAACATGACTGGGGCATATGGCAGACACATACCAGTGAAAAGCCAGGCTCCTAAGGCATAGATTTGTCTGCAGAACACTCAGTCCCCTAGCCATAGCCTTCTCTGAAGTAAGGCTTCCAATCATGGCACCTCTTACAGCAATCCTCATTGCATCACTATTGACTTACACAAGACTCATATTTACATCATAACCCCAAAGGTTCTCTCCATTTTCTCAGCTGTCCCTCCAGGTCACTTTCATCCCTAACCCCATTTTGTCTTTTGCTTTTTGGAGAACTCTAATGTAATTGGTAATTACAGTAGTTCAAGAAAACTAATGGCCAGATGAGGGTTTGGGATCAATTTGCAGTCCACCATGCTGGTGAAAAATGACACCTTTCTGAGTGGAAATTGGGGCCTAGATGCTTCCTAACACAAGATGGTCACCCACTTACTAATAATTTCCCTGCTTAAGACCTGGGAAAATATCCTGATGGAGGGAAGTGTCCTTGAGGTTGTAGTTGATTCAGGCATTCAGGCATTTGTAAGATATGATGGGAACTATGCCTGTAAATACAGCAAAGGTGCTGGTTACTGCTAGTCTATACTGACATTTTGCAGAGAGATAATGAGAAACCAAGGCTGATTAGCAAGCAGTTAGAGGGCTCTTTGATAACTGACTAAAGGGCTCTCATCCCCCACAGTCAAGTCTTTGTGAAGCATATCAGAGATCTGTTGGAGCGGATCTGAACACCTTTGAACCTGAAAGTGGGGATGGGAGTCCTGGAAGCATGCCTGGAAGTGAGAATGGGACTGTGCAGACTCCTGAACTCTAAGCGTTTATAGTCTAAATTCTTTAGCTTGTGTTACTTTTTTTTATCCCAAGAGCTAGCACTTCTCATGTTTGGGAAGAGACTGCAAAAACCTCTTCTCCAATTACTAACACTCCACATTTAAGGTTGCCCTCAGGAAAATGAGCCATAGGAACCACAGAGGACCTGTTCCTCCCAATGGTATGAAGAATTGGTTATGTGTAGCATAAGGGATGGCCTAGGGTAGCTTTGAAAACATGACACCCAAAACTACTCCTATGTGGACGATAATTGACTGATGGCTGCAGTGACTGTCAGACTTTCTCCCGGTACAGGACAGAGCCTGGATAGGCGAGTGAATCAAACCACCCCTGTCAAACACAAGACAAGATTTGGCTCTGGAATGTCCCGTTGGCCTTGACAAACCTTTCTTGGAACTGCAATGTAGTCTGAGATTCTTCCTCCTGTCTCCCTTCCTTTCTTCTGTCCTTGCATGACCATCAGATCTGTGTCATGTTCAGAAGTCCCTCCTTACCTTTTCATGCTCCTTCTCCTAATAAGATTCTTTTAACTCTAATCCTGTCTTACCATTGGCTTTCCCATGGACCCACAGTAACTCAGAGTATGAACTTATTGAGCTGCCTGACGGAATCCAACGTGATCTTCTCTTATGCATCTAACGGGCATTCAGGAAAAATTTCTTGTTTTTTTAAAAAAATATTTTTATTTCAGAGGGGAATGGAGAGAGTGAGAGAAACAGAAACATCAATGATGAGAGAGAATCATTGATTGGCTGTTTCCTGCATGCCCCCTACTGGGGATTGAGCCCACAACCAGGCATGTGCCCTTCAGCAGAATCAAACGACCCTTCAGTCCACAGGCCAATGCTCTATCCAGAAATATTTCTTAAGTATTTATTGAGTGAACCTTTGTTGGAATGTGCATGAGGGCAAAGACTAGCAGTCATCATTTATTGCTGCTTGCCATGTTGCCATATTTCATCTTCTGTACTGAGGGAATGCAGCCAGCTTTGAGCCTGTATGTGAGGAGGGAAGGAAGAAAGACTCTTCATTTCAAGGTTGAGTGACAATAGCAGTTGACTCTATACATGGGTGTTGAGAGTTGTATCCTGTGAAGGGTCAAAGTGAGGTTGGCCCAAGCTGACAGCCGTTGTCACTTAGTACTATGGTGCAGAAACAATTCTTTCCACATAAGTGGAGTGTTGTCAACCAAGCTGGATGTTTTTAGAAAGTCTGAGGGATTTCCCCTCTGATTTGGTCAAGGAAGAAAAGGAAAAGTGGGAAAGAAGCAAAAAGAACAAAATAGTCAAGCATAACAATATTACTAAACTGTTGGCAACGAGTGCTCAACATTACTGTGGAACAAATTATTACTCGGGAGCTTGGAATTACGCTGGGAATTGTTTGTAGATACATGCACACTCATCCACATATATCATATGGCTGTTTACACTGAGTAAGCTGCTGAATAGCACCTCAAACATGTTCTCATTTGCATCCCTCAGGGAGTTTGAAGAACGAGCTTTGGCTGGGCCATGCCCCTGGAGATTCTGACTAAATCAGTCTGGATGGAGTCTGGACATTCATATTTTTAATAGTTCCTTGGATGTTTTTAAAATGCAGCTGGGATTGAGAAAGAGGAGAGAAAGAGAGAGAGAGAGAGAGAGAGAGAGAGAGAGAGAGAGAGAGAGAGACAGACACTACCATTTTCTAGATTAATGGAACACTGTATCCTCCTGAACTGACTACAGAGGTGACAGATAATAAAATAACAACTATATTGCACCAGGAAGGGTTCAGAGGCATTTTCTTGTCATCTAATTTCTTGACTGACTAGCTCAAGTTACACTTTATTTCAATCTAAAGACCCAGCCATACTTTTTAATTGCTTACATCCTAGTGCTTACTATTGATTTCACTGTAGCTTTGCGGGGGTCTTCCAGCCTAGATCCATGAGAGTTGCATGTTTTACAAATGCTGGTTTTTTATTCGTATCCTTTTAAGTTGTGTTTTCAAATTATAGGAATTTTAAATACACCTTTTTTAGTCCTCTTTTTTTAATGAAAGAAAATATTGCCTTGTGTCAAAGACATTTACAAAAATAAACCTGACTAACTGGTAAATCCATGCTTGGGGATTAGACTGCAGGACCCTCTGCTCCCCATTCTGCTGCTGAACTCACCGAGGCATGCTGCTTGTATCTGGCTTAGATGCCAGCCACAGACTCTTTGGATTAATCCTTAGCCTTAATGCCTTAAGACTTAGTGAGCTGAAACATACCAATTCCCACACGTCCTGTTTCCCTTAGTGATGGGTTAGTTTTCGCTTCATCATTTCTGCAAGCACCGTACGTGTCAAATGGGTCGATAAAAGCATCCACGCTAGGGCAGTCCATGTCCCAGTGGTCTGTTAGTGCCCACAGGCTGAGAAGCAAGTGGTGCAAGGTTCCAGGAATGTTCCCAAGACATAAAGATGAGGCTGCATTAACACGTTTCTCAGATGGAGCAAAGGGGTAATTTCTAATCTGCTACATTCCATTGTTGGGTTGCTCAGTCATTTCAGAGAGACTTCTGGTAACAATTAATACGGCCATAAAAACGGGAAAATAACCGGGAAAAACATGCACACAAATTGAAAGCAGATATCTGAATGCTGTTGTTCCACCAATTTAGATCAACCACACGTCGGCCTGGAAACTTGTAAATAGCATTCATAAGGGATGTTATCATATAAAGTGTGGTGGAGAAATCGCAATGGAACCCATTTGTACATTCTGGAATTAATATCTACCTGCAGATAATTAAAAGAACAATAAAATTACGCTCAATGAATGTACACTGGGGAAGATAGAACTGAACATGATCCAAATATGTCATATTCTGGGAACCTAGGGGAAATAAAGCTTTATGGGACACTGGCAGATATCATTGCTGCTGGAACCAGAATTTTGAAGTCTTGCAGCTCGGAAATAATGATTTTAGTTAACAAAAATATGTGGGTGGAATTAAGCTCACCACTCCTACTATTGTAGTCAGAATTAAGTGCCTAATTCCCATGCACTGTCCCGGAAATGATTCTTGCAACCTCTTTTGTGAGAATGCTTTCCCACAAGCCCTGGTGTCACCCAATGGTATCAAGTTAAACCATCTTCCTGTTGCCTTCTGCACATCCTTCTCACATTATAATTGCTTAGATATGCATGGAGGTCTCAGGAAAACTCCGGCATGTTCCAAGAGAATGAACTTTAGTGGAGTGACTCAATTTAAAATTTTGATCCAATGAAAATCCTTTTGAAGACTGTGGAGGTGATTAAAAGGCAGCAACACTACATTAAGCAGTACTTTCTCAATCTAGTGCTCACTGATTTTAGAAACGTGTGTTGAAGGAATATTTGCAATAATATAACTACAAGGCCAGATATGGTTTAAGTAATTTAAATGTGTTTTTTTTTATAAATATATATCTCCCAGAATAATGCAGCAATCTTTAGGAAACAGCAAGTCTTATTTTAGGTACATTTAAGTACACATGCAGCTTTCCGTGCATAATTCAGTGAATTTTGATTGGTAACAAACTAGATTTCAAAATCAATAATTATTCTGTTATCAATTATGTGTTTGTGTGTGTGTGCATGTGTGTGCATGTGTTATTTTGGGGACAGTGGAAATTTCACTTGAGGTCACATAGTCTGGGGACACATAGGAGGACAGTCCTATCTTTGGGAATTTCTCAGAGGTTAAAACTGTTTCACATTCACACTATTCATAGCATCCACATCCTCAGAAAAACTGAAAGAAAAACAAACTTTTAACTATTTATGAATTTTCCTCAGGATTTACCTTTACTAACGTGGATCTCACAGGTATTTTACTGAGTTACTCTTTTCCAGGATAGCCCGCACATTGCAGACACCCGTATTTATCTGTTTTATTAGGCATATATGGCTGCACATTATGCTTTGCTGGGTGATGTCATCCCAAGATGGGTTCATCAGGGCCACATTCAACATTGTGTAAGGAAGCCAAAAGTCAGTGATGAATCAGCTGTGATCATGATGTGCATAAGGAAAATAGATAAGTAAAAGATTATTTGCTTTTAATAGTTGATCCAGTGTTGGAATCTGATCATGTCATAATAAAAACAAAAGTTAAAAAATCATGCTGTACCTGAAACCATTCCTCCCCCCCAAACAAACACAATACTCTATAAGAGCAAAGAAAGACTTAATTCAGAATTCATAGTATGGATCCTTATGTTCAGGGGCACCCTTACCTAATAATGAATCTAAAAAATCTACATCTACAAATCTACAATCTACAAATCTAAAATCTAAAAATGAATTATCTAAAAATGATTAAGAATGACAAATTCTCAATTTTCATCAAAGCCTATTTTGAGATGTGTGCATTAAGGTCTCCATTCCATATAAGATCTGCTGCTCCCTCCCTCCATTGCTTCCTTTAATCTGTCAAGCTCTTACTGTATACCATTTTAATCACTAGATGAATGAAATATGCATTGGTATAATTCCTTACATTGATAAATTCTCCAATTGAGGGCAAAATATTATGCATAGGCAAATACTTTTATTACAATGTAAAAATGTCTTCTGAAGCAGTAGTAGAAAGGGCCCTTTAAACATGGAGAGATTCACAAGATAGCTCATCTCTTAGATGGTTATTGAAGGACCAGTAAGGATTGCTACAGGCAGAGGTAGATATAGGCCAAGCCAGGCACAAGTAGAGACCATAGTTCAAAAGCCATAAGAACTTCATGTGGCTGTAGAAGAAAGTTGAATAAGAGGGGGCAGTGAAAGTGGTTAAAGGCAAGCCTGATGAGATAGGTTGGGTCTGGTTTGGACAAACCATGCCTATGTACAAAGGTAATTTGTGCCTCACCTGATGCACAAGAGGAGGTTTGAAAACATATTTGGGGTCATATGAAAGTGCATAGTTTGTGATGGGGAGAGAATTAGATGGAGGTGAGGGGATAGAGCAATCAGTTCTGACTGAGCTGGAAACTTTATTCCTGTTTTATTGTAGAAGACCCAACCTGGGAAGGAACCACGCAGCGGACTGTAAATCTGCATTGATCAAATGTGAAAGCATGCAAGAGCAGCATGCCCTTTGGAAGGCTGGCTGATGCTGTGTCTGCCTCGCACATGGGAGATAGTGTACAGCCAAAATACTGAGTGATTCTCATTCCTCATGGCTCATTAAGAAGAGACGAAAAGGGGCGAGAATCACATTTTCAGTTCCACATCTTTAATAGAGATCTGTCAATGAGTTGTGGCAAATTGGAATGACAAAATATTACTCTTTTGTGTATTTCCAGTGAAGATACAGGGTATGATGAAAGTGTGTACATAATCTAGTGTCAAAATCCAGAAAAGTAACTCCAGACCCAATGCAGTGATGTTGTCTACAATTCTCTGCGTTAGCCTGACATAAGTATTCTTTTCAGTGCCATGGGGGCAGGTGTCTCCTGAAATATTATACTATGGTAGATGATGTACAGCATATAATCATCAAAAAGAAGAGGCAGCCAACTTGTCTGGCTGCTTATTTAAAGGGACATTGCACAAATAGACAACTTAAGAGAAATGAACGAAAGTCCAGTGACTCGGCTATTTTCTTTTGGGGTGAAAGTAATTTTATACTACTATATGTGGCTGGTTACTACATTGCACCTGAAATGACGTATATGAGTTTTTAAGTGGACTGATAACAAAAAGGAAAAGTGACAACATATCAACCATTCATTTGTTCGTTCATTCATTCATTCATTCATTCATTATTTACTCATCATAATTATCTTTTAAATTACTTTACAAGAACTGTGGATCCAAGGCTAATAAAAATAATGACTCTATCCTTGAGGAATTTTCAAAATAGTAGAGTAAAGGGTAGACATGCAAATAGATAAATCGTAACATAATGTGGCAGGTGCAACTGGAAGACTGAGCAACTCTGTGTAGTGTAGTCCAAGAAGGATTCACAGAAGTGATACAAGAATTTTGTCTTGAACTACAAGAGACAGTGAGCCTGGTTTGAAGGGAAAATCATACTAACAAAGAAATTATAGCTAAAAAATATATCTCTAGAGTTCTAAAATCTTGAGATGTAATAGAATGCTGCTTTAAAAAGCAATAAGTAACAGATACATTTGAAGCGCAGTAAGCAGCTTGAGGTCTCTTATCTTTTCAGGATGTGCTAGGCAGTCCAGTGCATTTGCCAAAACAGTAACAAAGGAACATGTTTTGTTCCATTCAGTGCTAAAATTACTCCTCCTAAAGGCCATGATTTTCTCCCATTGCACCCCCATTTTTGATAGTAGCATCATTACAAATGTTATTTTGGATGTGAGTATATAAACACATAATATTGAGAGTGTTCCAATTATATATTTAAATATTTAGGCTTAATGGAAAATAACTACTGCAGTTAGAATTTCAGGTGTTCAGTTAGATTCTTAGTTTTGTTTCTTAATAAGTATATGAATTCAAGCAACACACTTATTATAGTCTCAGAACATTAGGTTACTAGTCTTTCAATTTTCTGGCTTACCTACTGTACAAATGGCAAGAGACAAATAAAAATATAGATCCTGTTTTATATTGGAAAACATAAAGTGCTATAAATATGAATGAATGTGACATTATTGTAATCATGATTATCTCTGGTATTAATGCATGTCTGTTGATTTAGGGTCAGGATGAATGTCCTGTTAATGAGAAACATGCTCTGCTCAGCTTTGCCTTTGAAAGATAAGGGAGGAATCTTAAATTGAAATCCCTATTTTCTCATCTTAGCCCTACTAATTATTGGTCATGAGATAATTGGCTTGCCTTTCAGCGTTTCTATGTGCAAATTGTTGATGAAAATAACGAACACATATTAATATAATATATTTGTGTTTGCAATGATTTTGCATATAATAGTTTCTGAAATTTACAGCATACATATAAGTAAGCAATTGTATGTTTCTTTAAGCCACAAGTTTAATTGCTAAGGGAGTGGAATGTCGACTCCTCTCTTTGTTGTTGTATCCTAGGTTCTTTCAACAATACCATGCAGTTGTGCTTCGTTGCGGGGATAAAGAAATAATATATTCATATTATGGTTAAATGAATACCTTTGCATAAAGTACAGTTATTGTTATCATGCTATTGAAATTAAGGGTAAAAGGCATGTGACATGTTTGTATTGATTTCCATGTATAGGTATGTCTTTTAATTCACCTCAAATTATATAAACATGTTCATCCACCAAATTATAAAATAAGGTAAATGTTCTCCTTGAATTTTTACACTTTTATGATTTCCTATGAGTATGGAAGATTTTAATTTTATTCCAGATAAGGCATCATGTCCGGCTAGTTTGAGTCTTTTAGGAAAAGAAAAAGTCCATTCAAGTCCCAGTTGCTCCTAATTCACACACTTACGGTCTGTTTGCTTAGGTCTTATTTTGTCATCCTCAAAGAATTAGCTGTGGGCAAGGATAAAATCTTGACTCCCTTAGAATAATCAAGTGAGTCACCATGGGATAGGAAAACAGGAGTGAAACAAGGGATTTGAGTACTTTCAAGCCCAGTATTAGAATTGAGGACCCCTGTCTGTCTACAACTAAGGGATTTTAAACAAAAAGGTATCCGTTTACCTTAAGAAGTACAAAGTTTATTTAAGAGCCCCTGATTTCTTTAGAATATGATATGAGTCTTGGCAATGAACAGAAACACGTGACTTCACAACATGTGTCCACATGTGGTTCACGCACTGCACATGTGCTCTTTCAATGGGTCCTGTGACCTCGCTGTGGATCACATGTGTTTTACATATGCTTTGTATTGTTCACATCTGTTTTAAACATATTTTCCTGACAGTAGACGCTCTTGTTATATTACCATTTGCTATAATAATTAAATTCAAGGACCTTAGCTTGAGAGGATTTGTGGGGGAGGGTGTTTGTTAGTTTTGATTTATATTTGGTGCTGTGTTGAGTGATACCCATTATAGCTGCTTATCGTATCTCTTTGTAGGCAGTAGTGTTGCTGCGTTTAACCTCACTGAAGCCAGACTAATCCAGCGATGTTCTTAAACTTCTATGACTCATATGAAGATTATCTTTTTAGAAGAGACCTTGAAAACATACTCTGGATTTAGGGTAAGAAAAAATAAATAAACTGACAATCCCAAAGGGGAAGATTTGTTTTAGAGATTATATAGTAGACGTAGAGCTAAGAGCTCTACATACAGCAAACACATAGAGTAAATAATATAATATTAATCATGCGACAAAAATTTAAATGAGAACCTCATGTAATAGATCATAGTCATAAAAGAAGATACAAAATTAATGTGGACACTTGCTTGGTTCACTTACAGCTCGAGAAAATAAAATTCACTGTAATTTAATGAATTACTTTCTGTTATAGCACACTTAATTATCTCCTTCTTTTACCCCCAGGAAGTATCTTTTTAAACTCACAGCTGTAGCTGAATGCATGCTACCTATTAAACAAAGAAGCAATACTTTTTATTAATTACAGCGTGTTTGTTTTCATCTGTCTTTAAAGAACATTCTAAAATTAGAGACTTGCCCCTGAATGAAACAATACTGAGCTTAATGAAGTCTGAGAACCAGGGACCCAAATCTTCATCTTCTCTTGATATGTGGATATGATGCTCATTAGGCCTTGATATTACTTGGGAGTAAATGGAGCATATTGGATTGTGGCTACCTTATCCATACACCCAGTAGGAACACGGCACCCCCCCCCCTTTCCTCCCTCCTCCCCGCAAGCCAACAAGTTACCTAATGCTTACTTGGCCAAATGTTAAAAGCGATTTGGTGCTGTAGGTGATTAAATCTACAGTGTGCCCCTGCAGACCAGGGAGCTGTAAATAAGCATTTTAAAAGAAGCTCAGCCTTTAATGAAGAACAGGAGAGTTTCGATCAGTAATCAGAAACAGCTTTGGAAATCTAGGGACAGTGGTATGCATATTTTGATTTGGCGCATAAAACGTTCATTGTTTTAGAGACATTCCAAAGAAAGGATCCAACTGTTAGTAAATGTTGAGTGGATTTTGAGCAGTTTGAAGAACTTAGAAGCAATATCCTTGAGTAAAAAGAAGCATCCTGGTGAGAAATGATTATATTTAATTAAAAATAAATGGGCATAGAATGAAATGAAAGAAAGAACAGGCACAAAAAAATCTATATGAAATACAAAGTGTTGCAGTTCTAATCCTAGCAGGCACTGCTTATGAATTTGTATATGTATTTAGAAATAACTCTTAAATAAAAAAAATATACAAACTAGATGAGAAATACATTTGGGTTTTGAAAGACATGTTTTGGAAGTTTACAGGAGGTATCCTAAGCAATAGCTGCATATTCAAATAATCTCCCAGTATTTCAGGAATAACTTGGATCCCTCCATAAATAAGAAAACATGCTTTTATCCCATAGCCTGCAATACAAAGCATTTTAATCAAGTGTACGAAACCGTCCCTGCTAATGAGTCATCAGAATTCTCAGGAGTAGATAAAATTTTATTCCCACATAGTTGAATATACTTAGATGAGAACAGGAAAACATTGAAAGTAAAGGTAGGTTAGAGGAAAAAGTGAGAACTAGTAACAGGAGGAACACACACTTAGACTGATGCAATGAACATGATTTAAAAGCATATCTTGCCCTAGCTGGTTTGGCTCAGTGGATAGAGAGTTAGCCCTTGGTCTGAAGGGTCCTGGGTTTGATTCCAGTCCAGGGAATGGTCCTGAATGGGGCATGTGTGGGAGGCAACCAATCGGTGTGCCTCTCTCACATCGATGTTTCTCTCTCTCTGTCTCTCCCCCTCCCTTCCTCTCTCTCTGAAAACCAATGGAAAACATATCCTTGGGTGAGGATTAACAAAATAAAAAAATAAAAAAAATATATAAAATGGGTATCTTCCTCTTTAGGGATCACTCTTCTGACTAAACTTGATAGTGAATAGTAGTCAATTATTTTGTTTTATTTTTTCTCCTTCTGTTTGGAATCAATAATCACCCCGTACCTCTTGTTCTGTGTAAGAATGAAGTTCAACAAGCTCTGGATTCAGAGATATAATGTAAGGCAAATAATGTCTAAAGGTGAAGAGGTAGAAAAAAAATGGTACTAAGAATTGATAAGGCTGCTCCTTTGCCTTACGCTAGGCAGCTGTCCATCATGCTTGCAAAGATGATCTCTTACACGTCTGCTAACAGGTTGGATGGGGTTGAAGTGAAGATACTTTCATTACTTATTGTCCTACTCCCTTGCATGAGACAAATGACCCTCACAATTATGAATCCACCCCATTGATCTCGCTCCCAGAGTAACCACATCTTGACAGTGTACCTCACTGCCTCCTTGATATGACCAGGTAAATATCTAATTGTCATCTCACATTAAACAATTTCACAACCAGACTCCTGATTCTCCCCGATTCCCCAGCCCTACCCCTCTTACCATTTTGCTGACTCATGAAGTCAAGTCCATCCTCCCAGATACTTATACCAAAAACATTGAAGTTATTTATAACTGCTCTCTTCTTTTCATGTCCACACCTAGTCTGTGGACAAACTCTGTTGGTTCTATTTCCAAAGGCAGTATACCCAGAATACAAATTATTTTTCCATCTTCATCATGACTACTCTTGTCCAATATATTATCCTTCTTTTTTTGTCTGGATTATTGCAACAGCAGCCTTCTAATTTCATCATCTCTTGCCCTCTTTCAATATATTTGCAACACATCATTTAAAGGCATTTTTCATATATCATGTTTTTATTGGCCCCATTTTCACTCCAACTTTTCATGATAGGTCAAATTTAAAAAGATAGTACTCTCAGTAGGAATGACTACACACTTAGGTTATAAGCCTAAATGTCTTTACTTAATGCGTCAATTGTAGAATAAGACCAGGCCAATTTTTGCACATATGACTTTAACCACCTTCTATTTAGGACTGTTGTATTTTGATGACTTCTGTGATTTACGTCTTAGACATTTACAAGCCCAATGATATATCTCATAGAATTAAGATGCTTAATATTTATATGAGAAGGTATATATTTTGTGCTCATATCATATTCAATATGCTGTTTCATTACTTTGTACTCTTACGTGTATGTAGGTGTGGGCAAATACCACAGATGCACGTACACACACAATAGACACACATGCTTGCATTTCTTCTTGGAAATATTTGGCAAAACATACAAAGATAGATACTGCATTTGATATTGAAACTTGGCCTTTTTTCTTGAAAGTTTATTTATTAGCTATTGGAAGAATTCCTGAATTCAACTTAAGAAAGTAAAAATCTCTTTAATTTTAGTCTATTCTTCCTGACTCCTGGGGATAGAAGAAACCTAAGGGTTTATCAAGCAATGCAATGGTTTGACATATGGCTAACCTGAGGCACAGAACAGTTTAGTGGCTATTCAAACAGTGTTGTTATTGAATAGTAAAGAAAGAATTTGGCCTGACCAGTGTGGCTTAGTGATTGAGCATGGACCCATGAACCAGGAGGTCCTGGTTCAATTCCTGGTCAGGGCACATGCATGGGTTGTGGGCTCAATCCCCAGTAGGAGGTATGCAGGAGGCAGCGATCAATGACTCTCTCTCATCATTGATGTTTCTATCTCTCTATCCCTCTCCCTTCGTCTCTCTCTAAAAGAAAAAAAAATCATTTTAAAAAGAAAGAAAAATAATTTGATAGCTGGTGTGTCGCTTCCTAGTCTGTTGCTTTGTGAATGTGCACAAAGAGAGCAGAGACAGGTATTTATCTTAAATTCCTAAGCTGCAGGCTTCTAACAGATAGATAAAGGTCCATATGGCTCCCTGGGGTCCTTTGTGTCATTGTTATTGTGTCACATTGTTTCTGACCCTTCTTCTTATTCCCTTACATTTTTGTGTGTGTGTCTTCTCTATAAAATGAAACATTGGCATTTTAAAAAATGAATGCATCAGATGATGTTTTGAATTTATATGTGTAGATATCTAAATAGACAAATAATCTCATTGGCCCTACTGCATCGATAGGCATTAAATATTATACTTCAGAATTGACACATTTGGGGAGAGGGGCGTCAGGGGTTTAATAGTTGATGATGAATAGCATTTATATTTTGATATCAAAAGTAGAAAAATCCACCCTTCTTATTTTTTCCTTGCTTTTTTAACAGCAATTTATTTCCCATTATTTCAAGCCGGGCTCTTGTACTTGGCTTTATTTTTTATATTCATAAACTTGGCCTTGATACTCCAACTTTTCCCATAGAAAACACTTCTCTTGGCTTCCTATATGGATTAACACAGAAATTTAAAAGCAAAGTAGTCAGTAGGCTGGTTTATACGGCATCTGCCACAGTGTATTGGCAAGTATTCTAAACTCTAAAGAGCTTTTAAGAAATATAAGCTCTTAATGCCAAGATTGTTATTGTGTTAACAAATACTTTTATATAAACTCCAACTCCATAGCTATATGGAACATCTTTTTATTTATCTTTCTGGTTTAAAATTTTTATTGCAGCCAAGACAGCTATCTTTTATGATCATGTGTTTTGAATGCATAGTTGGATTAAGTCTTACTACTTTGGTCTGATAAACAAAGAATTGAAAATTGAGCAGCTGAATGAAGCCCTAAAGCGCCTACTCTTTTGTCACTTGACGTGGCCACCTGGCTGACTACAAAGAGATCTTGACCCATGTCACAAAAGCATCGCTGTGAAGATGGAATAACATGTATCTGCAAGTGGTTTTGAAGGGCAATTCTGGATGACTTTTGGATGTTACTTTAGCCTGGCTGCCCTGTGAGAGGTCAGACAACAATACAATGCACTTGGACTGTGGGGTTAGACTTGACTGCTGGCAAGTAACCAATGTGCCTTATTTTAATCATAGTAGGAGGCCAGGATTAGCAAGAATATATTCCCTTAAAGATTAACTTATATTCAGTCCAAATAATGGATGATCTTACAGTTCTGGACTGTGCCTTTTATTTCAAAGTAAAAAGGAGTTGGAGGAAGCCAATATAGTTTCATTATATTTTTTCCCTTTTACTTTCATCAAATGCTGAGGTAAAAGATGATCTTTTTGGCCTAAGATATTATTTCCATGTTTTTTCCTTACAATGAGAAGAACAAGTTCTTTGTTAAAGTAACTGAAGTCTGATGCCCCTTTTCAGTGTAGACTCTATAAGAATCTGTCAGCTTGGCCAGTGTGGTTCAGTGGTTGAATATTGACCCATGAACCAGGAGGTCACGGTTTGGATTCCCAGTCAGGACACATGCCTGGGTTGTGGGCTCTATCCCCAGTGTGGGCATGCAGGAGGTAGCCCATCAATGATTTTCTCTCATCATTGATGCATCTATTCCTCTCTCCTGCTCCTTTCCTCTCTGAAATAAAACAAAACAAAACAAAACAAAACACATATTTCAAAAAAAAGAATCAATCACTAATCACATGTGAGTTCCTATATATGCAAGTAGATGTGAGCAGCTGAGTAAGTGACAGTAAATATTAATTGAATAACAAAACTGCTTTACAATTTATTTATTAAAATATAAGTAAATTCATTTTACTTCCAATATTTGTTTATCTTCAATTGTAAGAGATATTGGTGAATAGGGATATTTCCATTATGTTGGAATATATTTACCATACTTGTTCTTGAAAGAGGTCTCCACTATTTCATTAGCAGAGGTATTTCCTTTTGTTCTCCACAGCCACCCAGCCCAGGCTCTCATTATCATCCAACATAACGGGTCCTCCCCCATTTTCTAAAGGATGAAGTTCAGAACTACAGTCTTACAGTGAAAAAAATTCTACATGCACCCTTTATTTATCTGCCCAGTTTTATTTTTTAATATTGTCCAGTTGATAATAGCCATTCTAAGAGGTGTAGGGTGGTGTCTCATTATAGTTTTGATTTGCATTTCCCTGACAGCTTGTGAAGTTGATAATTTTTTCATATATCTCTTTGCCATTTGTATGTCTTCTTAGGAAAAGAAAACCTGTCTGTTCAGGTCCTCTGCCCATTTTTTAAATTGGATTGCTTATTGGTTGGTTTTGAGTTGTATGACTTCTTTATATATTTTGGATATTAACCCCTTGTTGGAGCTGTTGTTTGCTAACATCTTCTCCCATTTGGTTGGTTGCCTTTTTGTTTTGTTGGTGGTTTCTTTTGCTATGTAGAAGCTTTTCCACTGATCTAGTCCCATTCATTTATTTTTGCCTTTCTTCCGCCAAATTATTAATCGGTCCTCATACCCATTAATTTGACAACTATCTATTTATCACCTGCTCTGTATAAGGTCTGGTCTCCTGTCTGTGATGATTCAAAGGAATTCCAGGCCAGGGCGCTCCTCCCCCTCGGTGGGAAGCATGCTCTTCCTCCAGCCGGGAAGTCCTTGCTTCTTTCTTAGCTTCATATGAACTTTCCTGGAATGTTCTAGTCTTAATGATCAGTTTCTCTTCTACATATATAAATATTGTATCACTGTGTCTGTAAATTTGCTATATCAGTTAATCCATAGGAAGTAATCCAAATGCTATTTGTAGTCTATGTAGGCCCTTTCCAGTATCCATAATAAAACACAATCTCAATAATGATTTCTTGGGAAGAAATATAGGAAGTAAGAGGATATGTTGTCATCAGACACACATTTAAATCCTGTTTGTGCCACTGTCTAGCTGTGTGTCCTTAGGCAATTTATTTAATCCTTTTTAGTGTTTCCCCCCCTATAATGGGCATGATGATAACTACTCTATAGGGAGTTGTGAGTGCTAAATATTTAATCACTTTTCCTCTCGATGATGAAAAGGTACTGAAATTAGAATTTGTGAATTTATTCTTTGGATAATCATTCCCCCCCCCCCAAAAAAAAAAAGAAGATTATGGAAGAACGGTAATCTTGCTACAATCAAACACAAATAGTCTTTCTGGTTTAAGTGTATGCTTAACGTTTACATCTGTGTGATTGTATGATGACTGAGTTAAGGTTATTGCCTCCTTTAAGAAAGTCTGGTTTTGATATTTGGTGATAAATAAAAAAAACAAATTTTTCATTTGCAAGTACCATTAAACACAGTTTTCACACGGCCCAAATTTGTTCATTTAATCATAATTGCCTAGTGACAAACTTCGTAGCAGACTATGAGTTCAAATAATCTGTAGACTTTGTCATGGCCCCATCTGTGTTGCAGACTGCTTACTTACTCAGGAGAAGTGATTCTCCCTCTGGACTGTGAGCAGCATTTCCCCCCCATATACCATAGCCCAGTCAGTCACTTTTTAGAAACTGTAGGTCCTGACACTTTGGGGCTCTCAGCATGGGAAACTGTCATCATGGAAAATGAAGGTGCCAACCACTCAACCGGAGGGAGCCCTCATGGGGGTTAGCTCTGCAAGCTACCTAGCCATTTCCTAAGCCTCAGTAAGAAGTATCTCCAGACTGGAAACTGTTGTAGGCACTAGCCATCTTTTTCTCGGGTCTCAGCAGGGCCTGAGGTTTCTGTAGGCACCTTCGGGACTGATAAATGCTTCTGATAAAGCTGAAAACATAGGAGCCTACGAGATACAAAGCATCAGCAAATGTTTTTTCTCGCCTCAATAAAAGAATAAAACTGGACAATTATGAAAAACAAAGGATAACGTTTTCTTTTTAATTTGGATGAGAAGAAAATTTAGCAGTTGAGTGTCATTATTACAGATATTTATTTGCTTACTTTTTCTAAGGACTTTTTTTATTGTGGCAAAATATACATAACAGAAAGTGCACCGTGTTAACCATTTCTAAGTGTACGGCGCAGTGGTGTTAACTGTGTTCACATTATTGTGCAACAGTCACTGCTATTTATCTCCAGAGTGATTTCATCATCCCATCGTGTAGCCACCAAACAATAATTCCCCATTCCTCCCTCCTGCTTTCAGCCCCTGTGACCACTGTCCTGCTTTCTGTCAGGATGAGTTTAACCACTCGGGTACCTTATATATTGGCTTTCTTTCCTTCACTTTTCACCTCCTAAAATTAGAAATTCTTAACTTGGTTATCTTTGGAAATGTGGACTTGATTACAAACAACTAGCTGGTGAAGTGGCCCAGCCCAGCGAGAGCCCAAGTGCTGGTATCGATCTGGTTTCAGTCCCTGCAGCACAGACCTGCCTCCCCTCAGCGGAGAGGAGCTTGGTGGCCACGCCCCAGGGCTGCTCCTCACATTTACTTTAAGAGACTGTTACGTGACCCCGCCGAGGCAACCTTTGGATCACAGATGCCCAGGCAAAAACATTTACCGTTACATCGTAATGGAAAGCAGATCTTAACATTCAGGGAAAATGCGATTTCAGAAATATTAAAGATTTTTATGTGGAAAAGGCATCTTTTTAACTGAGTCCCTGCAGGAAACAAAGTCTCCCCTGGGTATTATGTAACATGAGCATGGTTCAGGCTTTGAGATGGGGTTCAGGCGATTTAATGGGGACAAGCCACAAACTCAAGACATCCATACTTGAAAAAAGTACAGATGGAAAAAATATATAAAATGATCAAAATTTATACAGCATCGCTCTGATCAGGAAATAAGTTCATCAAAGGAAATGGTTTGCCAAGTATTTATAACTCAATAATTTAAAATACTCCTTTTCCCATAAGTTCCATTTTAATGTCTCATTACATGATAGATGCAAGGTAGAACACTATGCATAATAAATTTCTGCAATTGACTTATTCTTTCCTAATTATTCACATGTATAGAGAATAACATAATGCCCTGCAGAGAATTCCACGTTTTAATTCACTTAAGTGACTTTATCAACATATAAATTAGAAAAATATGTATTCATTTGTCCTTGGATCATCTCTTGGTGTTATCATCACTAGCAATAATAATCATAGTATTGTATATACTACTTATAATTAAATCATTTTTAAAATTTTATTAATACATTGAAGTTTTTCAATACTCATTTCTAAACATACAGACGCCAATGTTAAGGTGTGTAAAGACATTAAAACTGAATTATTATGCATTGATTCTGCAGGAAGCATTTTCCACTGATGTCAGGGAAAGAAAATTACAGGTTTATTCTCTGTGACCCTTCCCAGAGAAATAAGCTGGCAGTTCTATATTACAGAGAGCCCAACAGCATCCTTTAGATAAAACACTTTACAGTCAAATGCCAGTATTTAGATCTGATCAGAATTCTCTGATGGGCATTATGATATACTGAGTAAAATGCCAGGAAAACAAAGACTGATAGGAAGAGAATTTCTCAAGGGAAACCAAGTTCAAAACCCTTCAATCAAAGCATCAGGCACATTTATATTCTCACATTCAGCCAGTGGTATTGATATTGCTCATATTCTGAGGGAAAAGAATATACAATTTGAATAACTGAAGGACATGCAGTAGACCTTTGCCATGACCTCTGCTGTGTATGCAACCATGTCTTCACAGTGGAGAAACCGTCAGTTTGGAGGCAAAGAGAATCTGAAGAAACGTCTTTGTCAAACTCTTGCCTGTGCCTAATCCCCACAATTCCCCACACATTCTGGACTGTCTCAGAATTTACAAATATCAGCGGACTCCTGTGGTATTTATTTTGTATGTCACATCCAAGCTAAAGTAAAAATGGCTAATTCCTTTTTAATCTTGTCCTCTTTCTCGCCCTTTGGATTTAATTTTGACTGTAATTTTGACCACTGCTAAAATATATCATCAATAATGTCTGCATGAAACATTGAGGAAACCTATGTTTTTCTCACAGAGAGGATGCCCTTCCAGTTCCTGCTGGTGAGAAATCTGAGTCCTGTTGGCAGTAACCACCAAGCAGGGTTTGCAACTATCCGTTGCCCATCCTTCCAGCGACATTGATTTTCTCATTGTCCCAGACACAGTAATCTATCATTTATTTCCACCCATGGTTTTTACATCCCATTCTGCCCTCTGAAATATTCTTTCTCTTCTTCTTCTTTTCAGTGACAATCCTAGCAACCTTTCACATCTGAGCTTGTCCACGAAGCTTTCTTTAGACATTTCAGACAAGTTTTCTAGTAATTAATAGAGATATTATTACTTTTGCTCTTCTAAGTAGATTGTGTTTGCATGTGAAAATTCCTAAGATTGTTTTTTAATCAAATATAAACTGCTTGAGACCTAGGAATGTGTCTTTATATGTCCTCTCTAGTACCTTCAGTATTAATTTTTTCTTACAGGATAGCGGAGTCTTGTCTCAGTAAAATCCATCCTCCTGTTAAATTATAAGGAATCAATCAATCTATAAGGATGAGTAATTAGATCATATTAACCTCCCAAATTATTATTAGCAATGAATGGACTCCCTATGATCTCACCTCTGCCTCCCTCTCCACCTTCATCCTCACCCTGCCATTGCTTTTATGCTCTTGTGGTCAGGAATTGTGTGTCTTTCAGCACATACTGTTGCCTTTGTGTGTAGGTCCTCCATCTATGTGTCATGTCATTCTCTTCCCATTCCCCTAACAATTCTTTTTTAAAAAATACATTTTTATTGATTTTACAGAGAGAGGAAGGGAGAGGGAGAGAGAGATAGAAACATCAATGAGAGAGAAACATCCATTATCTGTCTTCTGCACACCCACTTCTGAGCATTGAGCCCAAAACTTGGGTATGTGCCTTGACCAGGATTTGAACCAATGACCTTTTGGTTCATGGAGTGACTCTCAACCCTCTGAGCTACATGGCCAGGCATCCTATCATTTTTTTTTAGACTTTTAACCTTATATATTATTATTTTTTTTCTTTATTGATTAAGGTGTTACATATGTGTCCTTATCCCCCCAATGCTCCCCCCCCCATTCATGCCCTCACCCCCTGCTGTCTGTGTCCATTGGTTAGGCTTAGATGCATGCATACAAGTCCTTTGGTTGATCTCTCCCCCTTACCCCTTATCTTCCTAATAACCTTTTAAGATTCAAGTCAAACATCAACTCCTCCTAGAAGCCCTTGACCCCAGGAGCACCTCCTCCCAATAGATAATATCTGCCCTCTGATAGTGCCGAAGATATCATGTCTATAAGGGCTTCATATTACATGGTTTTCAAAAGTACCATCAACGTCTCCTTTTCCTGGGTGGGCTGTAGACTCTTCAAGGAAAAGGGCTGTGCTTTATCTGTCCCTGAATGTTTTCCATGCAGCCCGGGGCTGTCACACAGTAATCATGTAACACATCTGAGCCTCACTGAGGGTACAAGGATTGAGTGCCTGCTTCTGAATTAGTAAACTGTGGCTTACTGCCCAGGACTGAACTTAAGCAACATGTTGAAGTAGGTTAACAACTATGACTCATAATACAGGTAAATACATTTTTAAAATTGACTGTAAAACATTCCCCAAGTGGTGGGGAGTGTTTATTATCCAAGAGGCTTTATTGGTGGACTTTGCTTTTTAACTTACTATGAATATGCAAATTATTGGGACAGTTACAGACAGTTTTTATGCCTATTCAGACTTTTTCTTGGCCGCAAGTGGTCACAGACTTGGGCAAATCAAGGCAGGTGTTAGCTTCTGGCTTTCTGTTTCCAAGAGGGAGGAGATGAATTCTGTCACTGTCTTCAGCTGGCAGCTTATGAAAGAGTTCAGGATTCAGTTCCCTGCATGGCAGTCCCGAGCTGTCAGGGTGCTCCTGGGAGAACCTGGGGAGGGTGTCTGAGTCCCTAAAGGAGAGATGGTGCTGGGGTGAAGGCCGAGCAGAGGAACAGGAAGCGGGGGCAAAGCAGAGGGGCTTGATGAAAGATGGGTGTACATCTGAGATCGTGTTCCCTCTCACAGTGCGCCACTGCATTCTACAGTCTCCCTGAAACAGTTCAAGAGCTACATTTCCTTTTATTAAAGTTTTACTTGTTTTCACCCCATGTTCTTCATTCCTATTGAATTACGTATAAACCTATGAACTCTTGCTCCTTTGTACTTCTACCACTTTATATATTAAATTAAAAAAATGCAAGTATAGGTTTCCTAACATCTTTAAACCTATCCTGTATATGTAGAAAGACCTAAGATATTTGGAGAACTGAAAATGAGAGTGAAGGAGTGGTGGTTGAGGTCTGGTCTCTGGAAGAATTCCAAGCACACGTGGACACGCTCTAAGGGATTGCAGAAGTCAAATCCACCTAAAGCAGTTGGCCAGGGCTCTTCTCAAGTATTGTTTTCATGTTAATTCTTTTATTTTTAAATATAATTACATAAATATAATTAAATATAATTACATATTTAAACAATATGTAATTTCAGTAAATAGGTAGCTTAAAGTATTTTTAACTGTCAATTTCTGCTCTGAAATGAGTTTAATAAAAATACAGATTGTTTTTGTCCTAACTATTGAAATGTATGAATTAACCTCCCACTGGTACAAATGCAAAAATCATTACTCTCCCTAACAATGCAAAACAAATTAAATATAACTGTTTTTGGGGAAAAAAGGATCATAATTTTTTTTGGCCAAGAGAGTCTACTTATTAGTCTTGGCATATTTCCTATCCATCCATGGGAGCAAGGCCATCTTTTCCTGTTTGATATATAATTTTGTTGCGTGGCATTTTATGTTTTCTCACATTTTCTGCATATAATTTAAAGAAGAAAAGACACACTAAAAGAATGGAGGCATTGGATATTTTAACTCATCTCTAATCCTATTCCTGATTATGGGGGGTATGGTGTGATGACTTTTGTATTTTCTCTACTTTTTATCTAGTTTTATTGAAATATGATTGACATACAACATTGTATAAGTTTCAAGGGAACAATGTCATGATTTGATATATGTATATTGCAGAATGATCACCACAATAATTTTAGTTTACATCTATTACCTCACGTAGTTTTACTTTATTCTCTTGTGATGAGAACTTTTAAGATTGACTCTCTTAAATATGCAAAACTATAGTCACCATGCTGTACATTTCATCCCCAGATTTATTTATTTTAAAACTGGAAGTGTCTGCCTTTGGACCACCTTCACCCATTTTCTCAACCACCTACCTCCTACCTCTGGCAACCACTAATTTGATCTCTCTTTTTATGAGTTTCTTTCTTTCTTTCTTTCTTTTTTTTTTTTTCAGATTTTACCTATAAGTCAGATCATGCAATACTTATCTTTCTCTGTTTGACTTACTTCATTTAGATAAAGCCCTCTCTACTTCCTTGATGATTTTCTTATTTGCCCTAATTTAACAACAACTAAATGTTTACTGAAGATCAATGTGAACATTAAGACTAAATTTATAAATTGTCTCACATTTACAAACGATCTCAGAGTCATTTAACTAATCTACCTACCGTTTGCACAGATCCTAACACCACATTGGACTTCCAGTTGATGTTCAGTTTTGCTATTGAATTTGTTGGCTACTTTGTCCATCTAGTTGTTGATGAAAATAATCTGTAAATCTTGAAGAAAAACAAAGATTTGTCCATTTCTGTTTCTTGGAGCCACGTGGGAAGTCCACCATTCTCGAGACACCAAGGTTTACTTTAGCCATGATGGCTAAAGCATTTGTGTACCTCTCACTAATGGTGAAATTACCACCTTGCTCCAGGGTTAACCTTATCTGCAACTCCACTGAGTTCAAATGTGGGACAGCAAGAATGACTGGTCCTTTACTCTGTTCACAGACAGTGTGTGGACACTAACTGTGAAGAAACACACGAAATTGCTATTGTACTAAAATAATTTACTGTGTGGGGAGGTGCATACTTTATTTCCTACTCCTGGGATCCCATCTGCTTCTCTTTTTTCTTTTATGCAGTACATGTCAATATTTAGAGCCAATTCTGTTCTTCAATGATGTGAGAGAAATATCAGTTTAAAGTCATGTCACTGATTACAACAGAGAATTGGGACTGTAAAAAAGTGATTATGAATTGGGGACTACGCCTTACATTAAGTGAGTCAGGGAAGATCTGGAACTTTGCCAAAGAATTATAGAGGCTGAATATATAGCCTAGTTAGAAAAGAAAAGAACTCTAGGAAACAAACTATCAGTTAAACCAAAGTGAAAATAGCTGTGGAATAACATATTAGTTAAAACATCCAGAAATATCATAAGAGTTTAATTTCAAAATGATGTTTTCAGTATTTAAATTGGCTTATTTAGCCATCTTCTTCTTTTAATACTATGGAATTCTATCTTTACTATTTCCTCCCAAAAGTATGATGGATGTTAACAAGCTAATACTTTTTGAATTGATAATGTATAAATTAAAATGCATTAGTAGTTGACATTCCTAATTTTAAAACCTTGTTGATATTTATTTTCCTACTTACTGTACATAACAAGGTTCAAGTTTGTCAATAAAATAGTACAAAATTCTGCATATTTTCTTATAAAAATCACTTATTCTAAACAGACTTCTTTGCTGTGCTCTGCCAGCTCTATGTTTTAAGAATTAGACCATAGAAGTCAAACTCCCACCCCGACTTTCCAAATTCCAGAGAACACACACCCAGGCTTTCTGAGTGCATAGGCCATAGCCTTTGGTGTGCATTGCGTGCTTTCTTCCAAACCTCTGCTTCTCTTGCAAGGGACCCTGCCCAGTAGTTCTAAGGGAATCTGCTGTAGAAGCATCTTCTTCCTCAGTGTCCACTCAGGATAGTGATGAGCAACACGGGATGGCACACGTATTTCTTAGTATTTCCTTCACATGAGTGTTCTTGGCAATTGTTCTCTTCTTTTGGGTCCTTACTTGAAAGAGACTATTTTAAAATTTTTGTTATATTTTTCAAGGGTTTCAACCTGATCTCATCCTCTGTATTTCTATGAAGAACCTTGACATTATGTTCTGATCAGATAAGTGGTACTCCTCCTGCTTTTTTTTGCACAGTTATGGTTTGTAAAGTAGTATTACAGCTGTCATTTCTAGAGTTCTAGAGCAGGAATGGAAGACTTGAAGTGTGGGCTCATTCCATGACATGGAAGATTTTGAGTAGTTTAGTTTGCTTGTAAAATATGTTATTTTTCTCACCAGATATCTGCACCTTTTATTCTTACCAACCACATCCCCAAACATTCAACTGTACAGGTAAATCCCCTCCATGGAACATGCAGTAGTATTTATAGAGTTCCTATCTTGTGCCAGTCACTCAGTGTCCTAATGATCAACAAAATGACAAAATGTAATCATAGGTAGATGCTAGGTATACAGGCACACGTATGTTACTAAATATTTCAATATGTGAGAATTAATAAAGTCAATGGAATCAAACCCCAGAAATGCCACAAGGCATGTGTGTTTGTGTGTGAGCAGCATGGAGGGGAATGTGAGGCACAGCGCCTTTCCTATGCATTATTTTTACCTCTTGATACTTGGTCTAGGGTCAAGTATTCATCTAGGCCATTTTATTTCTGGAACGGTGCCTTAACTTGAATTTTTCCAGGTCAGTGATAGAGACTCTCTTTTCGCTGTGACGGTGAAATCGGATGCCAAGAGGCATTCTCATATTTTCAGATGGTCATTCAAGGCAGTAAGCAAAGACCTTGCTGTTCAGTTCATCTGCTAAAGAACAAGACAGCTTGCGGCCATCAGTCACTATACTTTCATCTTCCCTGAGCATTCTGCAAAGTTCCGGAAACATTCCCCTTTTGTAGTCAGTGCTTTATGTCACAGGGGATGTGATGTCTCAGAGGCCGTAGTGCTTCCTACCGTAGTGTTATGTTGTGCACAGAGGGACCGCCCAGGTAACACAGCGATTCGTTTTTTTAAATGCCTCCTTGCATATCCATTTGAAACCTCTTCTTAGAAATAGTGTGAAGGCTAGAAACAAGGCAGCAATAGGATCTCTAGAAGCTCTCTATTTTTAGTTCCAAATTTGCTTTTCAACATGGCAAGTAAATTTCTATAATGACTCAGCTTCATCTTTATCCTTAGAATCAGGAAGTAAATAAGCCTCATCTTTACCAGTCTGACAGCTGTGTTCAGTTGCCAGGTACCCGTACCAAAGGTGTTGGTACGTGGAGACCTATGTGTCAGTGAGGGCCCAAAGAAACCACTTACGCATTCCTAGAGCAAGGTCACTCCAGGAAGTCAGGTGAGTGTCTATTTCCAACTCGAAGTCTTTTTTCATATAAAAACAATGATGATAGCGCTAAATTAAGGATCCCAAGTCCCCCTGCCATAGCGCTGAATTGCAATGAACCTGGCTCAGCGCCTGTGGAGTGATGGCATTCCCCAGTCTCATTACTGGAAACTCAGCCTTGTCATTTAACATTTAGTGGAGCATGCAGTGTTGCGGGTGAAATTTTCTTTCAGTTTAAATACATGGCTTGAAACAACAAGTCAAGAGTCCTCTTTCTCTAGGGAAGGCTGGGTAGGGGCATTCATTCATTTGTGCACATATGGACACATCTCCTTAAGTACCTGCTGTATGCCAACACGATGACATTTGCTAAGGGAGACAGGGAAGTATCATTCATGACCTCAAGAGTAGAGATGGTTACCTGGAAATCTTCCGTTTTATTTGGAGTTCCCCTTCACCTCACTTCTGAGCAACAGTGATGACAGGCACCTCTTTTTGATCACTCATCATGTTCCATACATCAGGCTAAGCACCTTCTAAAATCAGCTCATTGATTGCATTATCATCTTTACAAAAAAAACACCAGTTTCCGCATTTGGAAACTGAGTCTGAGAGAGGTTTAATATCTTGCCCCAAGCAGCACAGACAGCAAATAAAATGATATCACAATAAGAATAATGACAGAGCTGGGACCGCAATTCAGATTTGTTTGACTCCAGAGTCATTTATTTTAACATATTCTTACAGCTTCCAAAGCACTAAATCAAAACTGAGGTTCTTGCATCTTCAAAGTAAAGCAGAGTCAAAGTAGGGAAATGATCAGTGAGAAGCACCATGATGCCTGCCTCTGCATCGGAAGCCTAGGCCACACGGTAGATTATTCTCTCCTCATTCCTCACACATAAGTCTTTTCCATGTATTTCTCCTCTTTGTTCTGGCTAGTGCTGTTCTGTTACAACAGCTTCCTGACTTGTTTCTCTGCCTCAAATTTTGTCCCATTAATTCATCCTCTGCATTATCACATAGCGACCAATCTACTACGCAGATCTGACCGTGTCACCCTCACATGGAGCACATGTCAGTGGCCTTCCATCATCGGATCCAGTGCCCATATATGGCATGAGATTTAGCCCCACACTTCTCCTGCTAAACAGTTGCTTTCCACTAGATTCCCTCCTGGTACAAAAACATATATTTTTCCACATACGTTAATCTATTGTATTTATCCTTTCCTTTACATATGTGATTCCTCTCTCCTTGGATGCTTAAGTATCTCTCTATTCCCGATGCACCCAGCACACAGCACACATCTTAGCACTTCCCATGTGAGTTTGAATATACATATCTTCGTGTTTTTCTCTCCCAGCAAGCTGGACTACTTCGGTCCATGTCTCTTCGTATTTGAACCTTTAGTGCCTAGACAAAGGCTTAATAATAAATGTTTACTAAACAGAAGTAAAACAAACTGACAATAAAATGAACTGACCAACAAACTAAGAACTTAGACAAAGAAAATCCTGTTTTTTCTAGTAAAACATAGGAACTGTTTTGGCAAATGAATTAGGTGAGAAATCAAAAGGGCTGGGTATTTTTCCCAGGTTTCCCGCATCTTTGCATTCACCTCTTATGAGATCTCAGACCAAACACTTCAGGATCCGAAGTGATGCTCAATTTCCTAGTTAGCTACAGGGGTTGTATTGAATCATCCTTGGACATTATTCCAGCCCCAAACTCTACAGTTACCATTCTAGCCCTGCTGTACCGGAAATGACATTTCAGGAAGTAGGATTCTTCTAGAGGCCACAGTGTGAATCAAGACAAGATCTACACACAAAGAAAAAGTAAAACAAAAGAAAAATTCCGTTTCGTAGGCAGAAACTGCCGCCCTGACCCAACAATCCATCTTAAAAAGACACGCCAGTGGTTAGAAGGAACCAAGTAAGGAAATGTGGATAGAAAAATGCACAGCACCCCAGGTGGAAAGCACACACTAAGCACGGAGGCTCTATCATAGTCTTCATGTATTTTTTTATTTTATTATTTTTTTAAAGCAATTATTTTTTTATATATATTTTATTGATTTTTTACAGAAAGGAAGGGAGAAGGATAGAGAGTTAGAAACGTCGATGAGAGAGAAACAGCCATCAGCTGCCTCCTGCACACCCCCATCTGGGGTTGTGCCTGCAACCCAAGGTACATGCCCTTGACCAGAATTGAACCTGGGACCCTTCAGTCTGCAGCCGATGCTCTATCCACTGACCAAAACCAGTTAGGGCTTCATGCATTTTTTAAAAAGATTTTTTAAAAATTAAAAAAAAATCTTTGTTTTTTTTTCTTTATTGATTAAGGTATTACATATGTGTCCTTATTCCCTCATTGCCCGCCCCCCCCCACCCTCCTGACTCATGCCCTCACCCCCCTGGTGTCTGTGTCCATTGGTTAGACTTATATGTATGCATACAAGTCCTTTGGGTGATCTCTCCCCCTTACCCCCACCCTCCCCTACCTTCCCACTGAGGTTTGGCGGCCTGATTGATGCTTCTCTGTCTCTGGATCTATTTTTGTTCATCAGTTTGTTGTTCATTGTAGTCCATAAATGAGTACGATCATGTAATATTTATCTTTCTCTGACTCGCTTATTTCTCTTAGCATAATGCTCTCTAATTCCATCCATGCTGTTGCAAATGGTAAGAACATAAGATGGGGAACTGTAAAAATATTAGAGGAATCCACAGGCATCAAAATCTCAGACATATGCCAAAGCAATATCTTCACCGATACAGTTCCTAGGGCAATGGACACTAAAGAGAAAATAAACAAATGGGACTACATCAAAATAAAAAAAACTTCTGTATAGCAAAAGAAACCATCAACAAAACAACAAGAAAGCCCACTGCATGGGAGAACATATTTGCCAATGTTATCACTGATAAGGGTTTAATTTCCAACATTTACAGGGAACTCATACAACTTAACAAAAGAAAGATAAACAACCCAATCAAAAAATGGGCAGTGGACTAAACAGATACTTTTCAAAAGAGGACATAAGGAAGGCCAAGAGACATATGAAACATGCTCAAAGTCACTAATCATACAAGATATGCAAATCAAAACAACAGTGATATATCATCTCACACCTGTCAGAATGGCTATCATCAACAAATCAACAGATGACAAGTGCTGGGATGGATGCAGAGAAAAAGGAACCCTCATACATGCTGGTGGGAGTGCAGACTGGTGCAGCCACTATTGAGAACAGTATGGAGTTTCCTCAAAAAACTGAAAATGGAACTCCCATTTGACCCAGTGATCCTACTTCTAGGAATATATCCCAGGAAACCAGAAACACCAGTCAGAAAGGATATATGCACCCCTATGTTCATAGCAGCACAATTCACCATAGCTAAGATTTGGAAACAGCCTAAGTGCCCATCAGCAGATGAGTGGATTGAAAAATGGTGGTACATCTACACAATGGAATACTACACTGCGGTAAAAAGAAGAAATTCTTTAAAATCTTTATTGTTGAAAGTATTACATAGGTTCTCCTTTTAAAGATTTTTTAAAATATTTTTTGTTGATTTCAGAGAGGAAGGGAGAGAGATAGAAACATCAATGATGAGAGAGAATCATTGATGGGCTGCCTCCTGCACGCCCCTCACTGGGGATTGAGCCCGCAACCTGGGCATGTGCCCCAGACTGGAATTGAACCTGGGACTCTTCAATCTGCAGGCCGACTTCTATGCACTGAGCCAAACCAGCTAGGGCAGCGGTTCTCAACCTGTGGGTCGCGACCCCTTTGGCAGTTGAACGACCCTTTCACAGGGGTCGCCTAAGACCATCCTGCATATCAGATATTTACATTACGATTCATAACAGTAGCAACATGACAGTTATGAAGTAACAATGAAAGTAATTTTATGGTTGGGTCACAACATGAGGAACTGTATTTAAAGGGCCAGAAGGTTGAGAACCACTGAGCTAGGGCATGGTCTTCATGTATTTTTAATGTCTTATTCTATGTCTAACGGTCCCGCATTCTGCCTTTAGAACTAACTAAAGGAGCCCGCTGAAACCTTACAGGGCTGAAGATTCCAGAGCAGCCATCCTTGGCTCCAAAAAGCCCTTCTTCCTCAGGGAAACCATGGGTTAGCTTGGGAAACAGTATCAGTTATGGGACTGGATTCCACATGAAAAGATCCCTCACTCATGTGGCCAGGCTGTCGGTTTTCTGGGGCTGGCACAGTGTTCATCTCTTCAGCAACAATATGCTCGAGTTACTGGTGTTGGAAAGCCATCCATCCATCGAGTTCACAAAAATAGCAACACATGGCCCACAGGAGTCATGCACACGGCATTTCAGCCAATTCCCCTATTTAGAAGGCTAAGACTAGTTCTAAAACTTGGAGTCTTTATGGGCTGGTGAACACATAGAAATGAAAATTTACTGTTAATTTTTTTACATTTTTAAAGGTTTAAGGCTTTGATGAAGTGAGATTTGGTCACAGTCCACTGGTTTCTGAAACTAAAATCCTTTTGAGGTTATTAAGAATCAATTAAGCATTGTTTCCCTAGGTACTGCTATGGTTCCTTGGCAATTTATCCAGGGTTTGTACATTCACTGCCTCTTTGTAGGTGCAGCATAAATAGGTCTGATTTAGATGCAGGATAGTTTTAAAACTCATTAGTGGATCTCAGGGACAGACTAATAAAAAGCTTTACCAGAAATTTCCTCAACTATCATCTCTGCATGTACCCAACTTGGAAGCATTTAGCAGTTCCCACCACCTTCTTCAGAACAAAGCAACAGAACAAAGGGCCATATTTATTAAATTCCCAATAAAAATTATACTGAATTATAGAAACATACCTAAAAGTGTGTAATTTATAGTAGCATCAAGACTTCCATTTGTTTTCAGAAAAGGAGATGGTTGGTTTTACTCTAAGAAATTATGGAAGTCATCATTAAAAATATCATTGCCGAGGGATTTGTTAAAAGCAGATCATGGGTCTCAGCTTTTAGTGAATTTATTTTGAACCCCCTGAAGCAGACACTGCAAATTTTTACATTCTAATGAGTGAACTAAAAACATATATTTCAAAGCAAATAGTGCTCATAAATTACATTTATGACACACGAGGTTGCTGACTGCTGGGCAGGAGCACCCAGTAATGGTGCTAATATGCACTCTCCCTTGATTTTCTCAGTTCCCAACATGCTCTAATTCCACACTACAAATCTTTAAATGGCAGTTATATTTTAATTAATGTGATTACGTGCTGCCATTAGCAAACCCTCCCCCTTCACCATTCTCCTGCCAGGCCCACGGATACCAGTAAACCATTAACATAAAAGGGCTGTTTGCTTATTAAATTCATCGACACAAACAGGCAAGGGTTGCAATTGTTGATTTGCCACCGAAAGCTCACAACGAGAAGGAGTTGTTCAGAGCCTGGCAGTTGCAATTATCTGGTGTAATTAAGTCTAATTTATAAAGCCCCCCTCCAATGAGGAAGTAACAATTTTTGTTAATTAACAAGAGCATTTGTAAAGCTCGTTAACTCCATCCTTCACAGCCCGCCTGCAAGCGTGGGAGCATATGGCTGTTCCATAGGACATGTTGCATATGTGTACTTGGGCATTAATCTGTTTGTGAGGTCTAATGATTGAAATGGGAGCTGGAAATGGATGTTATATCACCGAGGAAAGAAGATCTACTGTTTTCATTTATCTTTCCAGCAATGTGAGTGCTCTGTCATTATCTTGTGCATATGGTTTCATTATTCTGATACAGCACTCGGCACAGCCTCATACCATCATGCCCATAAGCCTGCAGGGTACAAGAGCACTTATCTTTCCTGATGACTGTTGAATCATTTAAAACAAGTTATTAGTGAAACAATTAAAATGATATTGGTTCACAATTGTATTTATAGCTGGCAGGCATAATGGAACATTCTGAATAGCAATCGGGGGGTTCTCAGAATGGATGGAAAATGCTGTTAATCAGAGACAAGAGGAACCTCTAAAGAAAACCAAAATTGCAAGAGCACATTAATTGTATTGGAGCATTTCATTTAATTGAGAACAAAGCAAGGTAAAAATCATGTTATCAATGTTTTATGAACATGAAGAAATGGGAAAATTACTATGTCACTTGTCACATATCTTCAGTTGGATGTGAAAATTAAAAAGGCAGTATTTAACTTTAACCTGAGCAGACCAAATGCATCGTGTAGTTACACATTTTCATTTTCAAAGGGATCACCGAAATAAAATACAACAAGTAATTTAATTAACTAATAAATACAGAGAAAGACATTGGGCAGAATCCATGGGGTGATTTCCAGTGAAACTTAGAGATTGTGAAATGGCTATAAAGGACAATGAAGGTTGTCCCTGCTGAGTTTCACTCATGATTCTTAAGGAATTATTGTGATCAGATTATCTTCCTGGAGAATATGAATATATTATTTCTTTCTTGCCTTGATCGTAGAAATCACTGAAATTCATCAGAGATTATTGGCAGCATATAGGTAAATGAATAGCAAAATTCTTCTCTCACATAAAGCAATTCATTTGAAACAGTCCCTAACTGGTATTGTCAGTGGGAACTGTCAGTCACACCTAATGGTGTGTGTGGAGTATGTTTATATCTGCTCAGAGGAGGCAGGAATGAAAGACAGAGTTGGGTAGGTGACAATGAGAATGAGGTTGACTGGAATAAACAGGGCTCCGATTACAGTTTTTCTTTACTGAACCAACTCACTTGGGAACTCAAAGTGTTTTCTTTTTTTGTTGTTGTTGTTGTTTGTGTGTGTGTGTGTGTGTGTGTGTGTGTGTGTGTGTGTGTGAAAGGCTAGTTCATTAACCAATGAGCTGGTCTCTGTAATTCAGATTGATTTATTTTGGGGTTGTATTCAAGCTACAAGCCTTGATATAGATAGTTTTATTGCTGTCGACAACTTAAACATTTTGATTGGGTTGGACATAAATATAAAAAGTCCAAGTACCTTAAGTGTAGTTTTAGTTATCAACCCAAGCACCATGAATCCAAAATGGCAATTGTGTGGGTGAAATCAGGAATGCACCGATAGGGAACAGAAAACAGGTTTTTATTTACAAGAACTTAAAGTGGAAATTAAAAACAGTGAGATGAAGTTTCAGATGAGGACATGTTTTATTGGTTGAGAAGGCTTGAACCTGTTGAAATGATTGTGTCAAAAATCTTAGACAATTTAAGGAAACTAGCAAGATTGTGGATCTTAAGATTATTGTGTTACTGCATACCAAGTCAGTTCTAAATTCATGAACTGACTTAAAAAGTGTATGACTCCTCAAAACAACTTTATGAACTATCAATATTTCCATTTTATATATGAGGAAATTTGGGTCGAGAAAGTTTTTGTAACTTGCCCAATGACACATGGCCAGTCACTGGGAAAATTTATTTGTCAATTGATTAGACTATAAAATTCATGAAAATGAATATTTCAACTTATATATTGCTTCTATTTGCATACCACTTCCATTGAGAAGTAAATATTTAAAAATTTTTTCTATGACAGTCTCCCCATATTTGTTTTTCCAGTTCTGAAATTACTAGCCAGTCTATTCATCTTGCAAGTTTATCTTACTGAAATTACTAAGACCCACTGTTTGATGAAAGGAGACAAATTAGACTTATGCCCCAGTTTCTTATCTATGTGTACCATTCTATTCCATTTTACTTCAAATTTTTTTCTTATATGTACTTAAGCCTCTATAGAAGAACACAATCTAAAATCTACAATCATTATAAAGAATTGAATGATGTGCAGCAAGTGTGAAGTCCAGAGCTTGAAGGAAAAGAAGGAATTGTTTCTACTTGTCTCTGTTTTATTAGCCATAATGTCCAGATGGGTGCTAGACTTATCAGAAGGATCGCTTCATTAGGAAGGTATGTAAATGTCTCTATGTTGCACACCTGAAACTCATGTAATATTGTATGTGAAATGTAACTGAAACATAAATTTAACAAAAGAAAAAAATCACAGTGTTCATGTGAAACAAGCAACAAGATACAGGTTTAGTTTAAAATACTGACAAAAGAAAGTAAACTCTCAATTCACATGCTGTAACCACTGAAAGGTGCCATCATAACAGCTTCTATTTCCTAGTCTGAGAATTTTAGGAACTATGGAGAATTATATGTAGAGTCTCCTATGAATCCCAGAAGAAGATGTTAGATAAAGGAGTCCTTTTCTAGTTGAATGCATTTAAGAGATGTTTATTAAACTATACATATAAAAGAGTCATCAGAAAGATATGCCAGAGCCTATTGACACATTAAAAATCACCTAAATATTATGTTCAGTTACAGCTTCAAATACATGTAACTCTTAAAATGCTTTCATTCTAATTGCTCAATGGACAAAGCTTCTAGCATTGTAAGGAAAATCAGATCATTGATATTCTCAATATGTAAAGTCAATTTATGCAAGGTGATAAGTAAAAAAAAAATAATTACCACTGATAAACATTTCTATATCATCCAACTCAATGTTTTAGTTTAATGGTAAATTGTAGACAATGTTAGGCGGGGGGGTGGGGGGGAAAGTATTCCTGCTTTGTGACAATGTCATAAAAATTTGACTTGCAAGATATATGGCAAAACTATCTCCAACTCTCCTGTACTCCCAAGTATACCGATATACAGGTACAGTTACTCTAAAATCCAATTTTACAATAAATCAAAGTTTAGCAAAAATTATACTTCTCAAGAGAGTTAATCAAGGTAAGTTGAATTTGTATTATGTGTTCACAATGCAATGTACAGATGATGTGTTATAGAATTATAGACTTGAAACCTATATAATTTTATTCACCAATGTCACACCAATTAATTTAATCAATTAAAAAAAAAAGAGAAGTTGAATAGTCCTTGCCCTACAGCACCCTTCCAGCTGGTGGTGCTATGTGCTTAGGACTAAATTCTGGTCAGGACAGTGTTGTAATGGCCTGTCTATAAGCTGCAGTCCATTTCTCAGCCTGGACAGCCTCAAGACCCCTGGGAGACAGGGGTGGGTACTGCACAATAAAAATGATAAGAAAAATTAAAAAAATATTATTTTTCTTATATTATCCTCAAATTTTCATAGTTAAATATTTCTTAGAAAATTCTTAGAGTTCACTCAAATAGACTATTTCTCACATTCTAGGTGGTCTTTCAGAGCAAGCAGGTCATGTGCTGATTTTTACTTTCTTGTAGTTCAAATATACTGAATAAAGAGAATGCAGAGGAAATAAAACATCACTTTCCTAATAATAGACTTGATTCTGCCTCCCTTTGCCCTCCTTATTTACAGAGAGAGGGGAGCAATGGGTGGGAAGCTGAAATGAATCTGAGTCTAAGACTGAAGAGGAGTATTCCCTTTCTTTTCCCAAATCCCAACATTCCTAAATATTTTTCTGGCTTTTCCATGGCCAAAATAAGCAGGAAAAAATGAGTAAATCAGCATAATTTTTGTTTGGCTATACTATAAGAGGTCTTTCCTAAATGATAATGGAGCTCAGTGTGGTTTCATAAGGGGTCCAGTTGAATTTAATTTGTTTTCTCAGTCATGTGAAAGTGATGTCAGACTCTGCTCTGTTTGAGTCTGTCTAGGTTCTTGATGTGCTCAGATGTTGAGATGCTAGCGGAGCTGTGAGTTACCCAGTGGAACAGTTTTTTTGGCAAACTCCCCTAATCCCTTCCTTTGACCAACGTCCAATGTTATTTTCTAGTTGCATTTAACCTGATTTCATCACATCTCATGTTCCTGTGATCCATGGTCAATACCTAAACTTCCAGGCCCCCTGGGAATTCCCTGTCCTGCTGTTTCTTTGTTGTATTTCTCCCTGTTTCTGCTTCCTGCATTCATAAGGAATATTCTGAATCTTTTTCCAATGCTCAACACTCTATACTCGTCCTTAACTAATTACGTGTTACAGGATCCAAAGGTTGGAAAGGCATTCTCCCACTTCCTAATTGCCAGCTTCTGACCACACATGCTGCCCAGGTGCCTGCCTTCCCAGTACACTCCACCGCCTTCCCTCATTGCTGCCATCCTCCATTTTCCTAGTAACTGCCCTCTAGTTAAAGATTTGTGTTGCTGTTCGTGATTCTGTGACTATACTCTCACACAGCTTGTCCATCCAACCATACATATTCATGATTCTTAACTTTTGATGTCCCCTGATAACCCAACCCCCATCACCCATGTACCCACAGACACACAAGATAACACACTCAGTTTAGCCAGCCATTCCCATGAGTACATAAGGGATTTGTCATCTAAAAATGTCATCAGATCAAAAAATTTGAACTCAAATTCCTTAGTCTTTATCCAAAGCTACATAATCATTCTGACTCTCTTAGGGTCTCACTGACATGTGGTGCCTTTAAGGATCTTCATTTTCCATTCATCCGACCTACATCTTTCTCCACACACTGCACCCCACTCATCAGCAACAACTCTACCATGCTACCCACTTCTTGATCTATGCAAAGAGCGCTCGAAGGTAGTATAATGTGGCAGAGTTCATCTTTGATTGCCATACACTTAACATATCTGCATGTGACTTTGCTGTTACTAAGGTTTGGGTTTGTCCTTGACACAGGTGGTCACGAGAACCATACACCTATCGGTATCTCTTCACTCCTAAAACACAATTCTAGGTCAAGTACAAAGTCACCCTTTCATCTTATGTATTTGTGCTACTGAGTGAACTGTTGGATAAAAAAAACAACACAGCTTTGAAGACTGCTATGATAACTAATTCACAATTTCTAATTTTATTCCTGACCTTTTAACGCTGTTATTGGATTATAATAGCTGCTTGAGAAAACAGGGGCCCTCGGGTATTGACTTGAAAGTGTCTGTCTCCCTCTGTATGTTCTTATCTCTGCCCCCACCGCCCCCCAAACCACGGCCAGAGACAGTATATCTCACATCCTGTATGTTAGGCCTTCATGTGTCCCTACTGTTCTGTCTTCACCAAGACCAGGGTTACTTTGTTGTCCTTCTTCCTGTCTTGTCATTATCCTGTCTATTATACACACACTCCTGCCAAAGTCATTTTTCTAAAACACATTCTTATCGTGTCACCACTCTCCTACGATCCCCGTCAACAGTTCTCCATTGCTCTTGGACTGAGGTCTAGATATTTCATTTTAGCTTTCAAGACTCTGAATTACTTGATTCCAGATGTGTCCTCCTTTACCATACTGATGCTTGCACTTATTTCTTGTTGCCATTGGACCTTTATGATGAATCTTTTGTCTAGAGCAGTCCCTGTCATCTACCCAGTCCTTCACTTTATAACCCCAGCTACTCCACCTTTCAATAAGCTACTCCACCTTTTAATGAGCTATGCCACTTTGGCACCTGTCTCAATTTCTGTTTGATTTCAATGTAGACTTCTATGTTCTCTAAGAAGTTATCTCTGAAGCTTCAGATTTGGATTAGGTGATATGCTCCCATGAAATGCTATATTAACCCTAATATAGCTTTTATCACAGTGTGTTTCAATTTTTGATTACTTGTCTGTGTTTCTCACTAGACATTGAGCACATAAGATCAAGCACAACACTCGCCTTTTTTCACAGATTTTTTTAGAGGCCAAGTGTCAGGATCTGACATAAACATAGCGTGAGGTAAAAGTAGGTTTATAGTTGTTTGTATGGAAAATAATAAAATAATAAATAAATAATAATACAAGAATAAACTCTGTGCTTCACATACTCACAACTATAAACCTACTCATCCCATCTTGTATTTTAGTAACTGAACAACACGAGAATTGGTCCAAGGTCCTAGATGCAAGAGCATACATAGGTCAGCAGCTGCAATCTGAAAGGACCTTCAAGAGCATGAGATCTATTTCACAAATATAACCAGCCATGGTAAGTGTGTGTTCTAAGAAACTTAAGGTCCTTTAGAAATTTCATCCCTCAAAAAACAAACAAAGAAACAAACACAGAAAAAACAAAGGCCATTGCAGAGTTAAGGTAAATATTGTTACCCAAATCCCTAATTCCTTAAGAATGATCGAATGGCTTACTTGCAGAAAAAATAAAAATTGCTCTGCATAAGAAGACAGCATAAGCTTCTACAGCCTTACCACAGCCCGACATTAAGTTTTAGACCAAGTTGAGGGTTTTCAAAAGAGAACAGTCTGTCTCTTTAGATGACCAGATGATGAGAGGATCTGGATTACAGATAGGTTGTGTGAGAATACAGACACATGCAATGGAGATATTTTACAAGTATGGTTGACCATCACAGATAAGTCCCTATTGATACTTTCTACACTGAGGTACAAAAGAGATGTAAATTGCATATTATTATTATTATTATTAACTGCTTGATTGTGTTTGTCAAATACACCATTATGCTCACTCTGGTTGTAAAGTATTTATTCTGGTTTTGTTCAGTATGTTTACATAAAGTGACTTCCCTGTATTCTTTTTAAATATATATGTTATTAATAAGTGCCAACTGTGCAAGACCAAGGTCAGAGTCAGAGAAGAGAGGGATAGAACCTGGTCTTTTAGGGAGAATGAGCCACTTATCAGAAGGTTCATGATTATTTTGACAAAACATTTGTCACAGGTAAAGTGAGGGCTATCTCCAGGATGTTTGAGAAATACCTGTTCAGATGTACAGGTTGACTAGTGGTCACCTAAAGCCTTTATTTCATGTCAAATAGTTAAGTTACTTGGTGATTTTCAAACTACAGTAGCATCAAAGAGGCAGAATACAAACATCTGGTTTCCTATGTTACCAAGTAAATGAAGCATTTCGCATTATCTGCCAGAAAACACATGAGAAGGAACAAAGTTACAAGAATTTCTATTTATATTCTGCAGTAAAAAAACAAACCCTGGACATTTCCAGTGTCTAGCAAAACAAATTAATTACAAATATTTCAAAATGCATACCTCCTCATAGCTATTCCCTTGATTTAGTTTGCTCTTCATTGTTTTCTTTTAGTGAAGGCAAAATACTTGTATGTAGTTTTTTTATGCATATACACACCTGATCCCAAACTTTTCTAGTTCTATTTTTTTATAAAGTCACAAATATTTCAAGGTTTTACTATTACTATCATGCATCTTTAAGTAACATAATCTGAAGGTTGGAGCAGTAACATTATTTATATTTTTAAACATTTTTTAAACCTCAGGTCAGAATTTATTTTTTTTTAAGAACTATAATATCTTTTAATCTTATGTTTAATTTTTAGTTGACTATATTATTGGTGAAATTACAAAAACAAAGTCATTTTGGCTGGTGTGGGAATGGGAATCTGCAGCATTTAATTCAGTACGAAAGCCCGAGGTCATGGTAATAATTACATCTATGGAATGATGCCCTGTGGTTGGAGCCACAGGAAAACAATAACACACACTTATCCTTAGATATCCCAGAATAGAATGTGCCTGGTGCCTGTATTTTAAGCAAAATGAATTGGCAAACTCAGAGGAATAAATACTGGACTCAAAGCCACCACTAGGTCCTCTTTCTCCCCTGATGAGAGCCAAATATCAGCCCAGATAGGCCTCTATTAGTGACCATGAAAACTCACCATTGTCCTGAATTGGTTGTTCCCGCCAGCAGGACCCTTAAATCCACAGGTCTCCAAATGTTGCTCCCAGGGGCCACTAGGAGTTTAAATTCCTGTCTGAGTCATCAGGTCAAGGAGATCTGATAGAAATTTCTGTTGTTTATGTAGGAAAGGAAAGAGATGTGTAGTAATATGGGAATTACCGTCTGTCATTTGCAGGAAGGTCTCTTTGTTTTAGGCATTCTGTAGAAATAGGCAAGTGCTATAAACAACCTAACACTGAAATGCTTTTCAATGCCACAATTCAGAGAAATAATAAACGTAATTGATAGGCTTACAGATCATCGAGGAACTGTTGTTTGTTGAGGTTTTTTTTTTTTTTTTTTCCTCACCGCAACATTGCATGACTGAAATAATTTACTTTTATATCTGGTGCTGATATTGGAATCTGAACATTTCTGGTATAAAATAACTTTAGGCATTTTAAATACATTTTATGTCCAAGTGAAAGCCAGAGAAACCAGCTTCAGGGATCCTAAAGCACCCTGGATGTCTCATATTTCCTTCTGTTCGAAGAGTGAGCCACAGTCATTCAACGCACAAGGGAAGAAATCTGCTCCAACTGCTAAGCAGTGGGGCGAACACACAGCCAGCTGAATGGCTTCCCAGATCTGAGTGCTTGCACTTCCCGGGCTGGCTGCCGACCTGCACTGCTCCCTAAATCACCCCCACTTTACCATCCAGGGCCTGCTGGAGGGACAGGGTGGTGTTCACCTCAAGACAAGCCTGCCCCCGCTGGATTGCACTCAGCTGGAAAAACAAGCATGAAACAGCCACTGGGAATGGGCTCTGCTTACATGGGAAGCCGGCCCAGCCACTGCTTTCACTCCAGTGACCTTTACTCCAGCACTTAAGGCTGCAAGGAGCTCGGCGATGTGGGAGAGGGGGAAAAACAGTTTTCAGAATTTGGGTTGGCAGGGCTGAGAGCTACTGAGACCATGTGACTTCTGCAGCAAGAGGCCACTGTGAATAGGGGGGCTCCCTCCTGTCAGCATAGGAATCCTGCTCAATGATACATGTGCCTCGTTTTCTTAAGGCATATTTCTGATCATGGTGGTACACCTGTTCCTAGGCTCCTCCCAGGGGCCCCTCACAGTGAGCAGTCACCTGGCCTGCAAGGTGCTTTCATCTTTCTGAAGGCTGGATGCTGCTGACTCTGGGTTAGCTAATTGCTGGTCTGTGGACTCCAGCTTTTCTCATTTTGCCCACAGTGAAGAATGAACCTTCTCGCAGTGGTTCTCAACCTTCCTAATGCCACGACCCTTTAATACAGTTCCTCATGTTGTGGTGACCCCCAGCCATAAAATTATTTTCGCTGCTACTTCATAACTGTAATTTTGCTACTGTTATGAATCATAATGTAAATATCTGATATGCAGGATGTATTTTCATTGTTGGCAACCCACAGGTTGAGAACCGCTGCAAGCCAGTCCGTCCTTATATGAAAGGCCTGTTTTCTTGCCTTTCAGCGTTTTTAGGAGGTGGGTGTATGCAAAGCACCACTTTTCACTGGACTTGAGTTCTTATCTGGCTCCCGTCCCAGTTTACAGACGGCAACATGGAGGCAGATTCGCACCACCTCCTGAGCAAATCAGGGATATAGGGGAAGTCTGCCAGAGGCGACAAGACTTTATATCATTCCCTATCAGAACTATGCTGTGCCCATGATTTTCAACTTGACTGGCTAAATATACATAAACATCTGTTGAAGGCTACCCTGTCTCCTCAGCTCGCTTAAAAGTCACTGGATACACTTGAACACTGCATTTAGGAAGTAGATGATTTTATTATCGCTAATACCACAAAGTAGAATGCAGAACACTTGAAAAGTTATAAAAGCTGTGGTTGCTGTTTTCTTGGGAGGAAATCCTCCATTTCTCAACCCTCCGTTATTACAAAATGAGTTTGGATCATTAGAGGGAATCAAGAATTATTTTCCATCCCCAGAGAGAATGTCTCTTCAAAGGAATTCGTTCTTTGTCAGTTTGTTACACAAATGGCCTCTAACCCTGCTTTGTAGGGTTTGAAAGATCCCTTTGTGTAATGTGGAAGGCAGCGGTGGCTGCTTCCCTATTATTCTATCTGATGGCTCTATTTATGTGCATTTAACTTGCATTTGGTAGGTAAAAATGGAATACACTGTTTCTAATTTATTTTAGGGACAAATAGGTTAGCGAGTCTCTAATAATGGTCTTGATACCACTGTAGGTGAGCGTATCTCTGATTAGAATAATACACAATGTCTATGAGACAATTTCATATCCAAGCAAAACACCTACTATTTGGTGTCAACTGAGCCCCATGCCTTGCCTCTCATCTGTGGTAGCTAATCAATTACAAAGTGAATTGAATCCTCAAATATTGCGGAAATACTTTGCTGCTGAAAGCTTTCCAATCTGTAGAACATATTAGCTCTTGATATTTCAGAAACCTAGCCACCTTATTAACCTGCAATAGACATGGTAATTTTTACTCACAGAGGAGAAAAATGGAATCCTCTCAACTTAATATATCAATGAACACATGAACAAACAAATAGGAAATTGAAAAGACTGACTCAGAATACAATAGCCTTACACACAGTGTATGAATCCTGTGTAGATGTTGATGATTTGATTTACTTTCCATATCAAAAGCAATATCTTCCCTAAGGCAATGTTAGACTAGTTTTTAATGATAGTGGGCTGAGTTATGAAAATGAATAAAATAAATTTAATGATTTTTTACCTTAGGTTCTGTTACATGAAAACCTACATGAAACCAGATGAATGTTAGTTAAATACTCTGTATTAAAGATTGGTTGGACCTAAAAGTGATAATGTCTTAATTGCCAATATTGCTGTCTTGAATATAGTAGTGAAAACTTTGAGAGACCAACATTTCAGGATTAATGTATTAAATTAACAACTCACAACTTCGTGCACTCCGTTGTCATGAATCAAGTTGAAGAGAGGGGAAGTTTATATTCAGGGATACCTCTTACATTTTCTAGGATTTCTTGGGCCTTGTTAATTTAAATCTTACTCTCAATACATGCATGTAGCCAAGATAATTACTAGAAGGCAAGATCAAAGCCAGCACATTATAGTCCTATTCCATTTTCTGCCGATGTGAGTGATCGCCTCTCCTTTGATGTTGTATGCTTCTACAGGGAAAGTGCAGAGGATAAAAATACTACACCATGTAATCTGGCATTTATCCCATGAGAGCAGAATTCCAAATTGTGACACATGTCAAGAAGTTAAAAAAAATAACTTAAAAGAGTCCTATGCTTTATAAAGTGACACACTCTGCATTTAAACACCATCAAACATCATTTTCCATTACAAATTTAGTCCCTGATATAAAATTCAAAGAATTTTTGTAACTTTAGTAGAAGAAAATAGTTACCATATTTACAAGCAATTACATTAAACATGTGTCTGAGCCTTTATCCCTCCTAATGAGGGTCGTTGAGAGGAAGCAGACACAGAGCGTGCACACACACACATATTTGTGTTCGTACATCCATTCAAGGACCCCGCGTCAGTCCGTGTGTTCTCTACACATATGTCCAGCTGGTTTCAGTTTGCTATGAATCTTCTATCACCTTAAGCCATGAGGTGGAGCAACTGGCAGATCGCTGGACTACTTCTTGTAGATTAGAGACAAAGAGTTCTTGGTCTATAATATTATTTTTAACAAATATTTTCCCTTATGATCTGTCTCTGGAAATGTTCTTTTGAATACTAAATGGTGTTAGTCTGATCTTTACTGTACCTGATAGTATCCTTTCCTGTCCTAGTTTATCTTTTAGAAATAGATTAAATGTGTGCGTGTGTGTGTGTGTGTGTGTTTAGTTTGCTTACATGTACATGAACCTAGAGATTGAAGTATTATTTCTAAATTACCTTTCCTGGTAAATTAAATTCAGTTCTTGCCCTTCTGAAGGGAGATATCATTTTTCCAATCCTTCCTAAGTTCCTAGTTGATTCTGGTTCATTCCCTTTTTGATGTGGAGTCCTCCAAGGTATGGTGAGCAGACATAAATGTTTTGTCAGAAAAATGAAAAATTGTTTAGGCCTCATGGCTGTCACCTTTAAAACAGAAAGCACAATATTGAGAAAATTGGTTTGATGGAATACGACTTAGCCCACACACTTCACTTCAAGTTGAAATCAAAACTATTTTTATTTTGAAAAATAATGGCTTTCCTTTTTCTCAGAAACCAAATTTTCAAGGATGTCTGATTCCAGAATGATTGCAAGGTGTGGTCATGAACACGACTACACAAAAATGTGTATTTCAGACTTAACATCTCCCAAGTCTAACTCCCTACTCCCCCCTTGAGAGTTGTTTTGGTCTCGGTTTTCCATGCCCATACATAGCACATCCGTCCATTCTTCCAATTGCTCTAAAGTACCTGGACCAAGCTAGACTTTCTTTATCATCGGGCACACACCATTTGCAAACCATCAGTGCACTTTGTCCAGTACCTGACAGCATCTGGAGGTCAACATCACTATCTCTCATCTGGACAATTGCATTACCCTCCTAACTAGTTGCCCTGCAGTCAGAGCAGTCCTATTGCAATAAAAGCAAAGTAGGTAACTTCAATGTAACTTCTGTGTGTCATCTTAGGACTTCCCATCTCACTTAGAGTAAAATGTGATGTCCTTAGTTTGGCTTAAAAGATTCTCTTGATTTGGTCCCATTCCACATCTCAGATTCTTTTCCTCCCATTTCCCCAACTCGCTCTTTCCTACATCCTCCCGTTTGGATCTATATTCTAATGTCATCCTTTACCAAGGTTGCTTTTCCTCATCTCACTAACTACAGTACAGCCTGCCTCACCGCATAACTCTATGTCCTCATCCCCCCCCACCCCCCCACCCCCCACAGTAGCTCTAATTTTCAAATGATGTACTCTCTAGTTTGTGTTTATATTCGCCTTTCCCTGCTACGGGGTAAGTGCCATAGGACAGTGGCTTTTACTTTATCTGTTATTGAATCCTGAATGCCTAAGCTGTGTTTGGTACTAACTATCAGCAAATATTAGGAGATTACATTAATGAGTTGGTAAAATAATTTTGACAATTATGCCAAACATGCTAGCTATTATTTCTATAGAGATGAACCAAAGTACAGTAAGAATGATAAATTTCATAGAGAGAGGAATCTACTAAGTTGGATAAGCAAAGAAATGGCATATTAAGATTGTAGTAACAAAATAATATTTTAAGGGTTAACAAAAGCTATTTAAATTGGTTAAAATTGATCTAAACTACTCAGGCTTATATATCTCTATTTGTTCTCAAGCATATTCTTGCTCTATTATTCCACGGTCACTTTAATTTCGGCACCGTTAAAAATGTTTTTTCCTATATATTATGCTTTAAACTTAAATTATAATGTTCTTTGCTTAGTACATTTACTGTGACTGTGTGGTGAGGAAGAGCCTCAATTTTCTTTTTTCTTATTATTACTAGAATGTGTGTGTTTTTCTTTCACAGGGTTGACAGCTGCCCACACTAAAGGCTGTATTTCCCAGTCTTTGTTGTAAGTAGATGTGGCCACACAACTACGTTCCAGTCAGTGGAAGTATTGTGTCTGTCACTCATGTCTGAAAGGAATGTATAGGCCATTTGTGGAGCAGAGTACTAAATATAACTAAAATTTGTTTTCTTCTTTTTTTATATAATAAATTTGTTGCTGGGAGGTGGATGCCCAGGCAGACTCTGCCGTGTCCATCCTCAATCACTCCTAAATGTAGCCGTGTAATGACATTCTTGCCACTGAAGGATGAGTAGAGTTGATGGATGTGTGTCATTTCTAGGTCTGGGACTTAAGACATTGCATGCATGTTCTACTTTGCCCCCTTCCTGTGAACTGAAAGGTGGACATGCCTATGTCCCAGGTTCCACAGTACAAACCCAGACTAGGAATGATGAAGAAAAAGGTGAAAGGAGTCCACCCCTTACTGACCTCTCAAGCGTAGAGCAGCAGCTTACTCCACCTGGGATGTTGCGTGTAAGGAAAACAAAAGTCTTTGCTCCTTCATCACATATTTGGGATATGTAATAGCTTAGCCTTTGACCCTAAATAAGGCACATTTCCTTACCCTTCAACCTTCCTTCTGGTTAGAATGTGAACTTGCAATGTTGGAGCTTGAGCAGCCATCTTGGATGGTGAGGTAAAACAAATGACATAAGGGGCCGAGAGTACTTTAAATCTTGAAACACATAAGAGCCCTGAGCTTCATATCCCCAGACTTTATGTGAATGAGTGAAAAAAAAGTGGCTTTATTTTATCCACTTTTGTTTTGGGTTTCTACCACTTGAATTGATTCTAATGACAATTAAAAAACCATGTTGTACTTCCTACTAACTGAATTACAGATGTTCCTTGACTTAGGATGGGGTTACATCCCAATCAACCCATTATAAGTTGAAAGTATTATAAATCCGAAATGCATTTAGTGTGCCTAACATCACAGCTAGCCTAGTCTACCTTAAACCTGCTCACAACACATACATCTCAAGAGTAATTGCCTTCCTCTTCTCACCAGAAGCAGGAGATGCAGCTGCGCATTTTGTAGACATGACGGGATGCAAAAACACAATGTCCAAAAAGTGCTGGCCACACAGTACACTGTAGAATGCCGTTGTTCACCCTTGAGACCACATGACTGCTTGCTACCTCCACCCAGCATCATGGGAGTATTATGCGGCATATTCTAGCTGTGAAAAGATCAACATTCAAAATTCAAAGTGCGGTTTCTACTGAATGAGCATCATGTTCCCACCATTGTGAAGTCAAAAATCATAAGTTGGAGAACCTCTGAATTTACGTTCTATCAATTATTTTAGAGTCGTTTCAGAAGCAATTGTGCTGTGGTCATGAAGGCTGCCCCCAGTCTGGACCTCAGCACACTATTTATTGCTCAAGAGCATGGCTCCTCCATAGGCCATCCTTCCTCATGAGTTATGATGTCACATGTGAGAGGGAGTGGGTATTGTTGAAAACCTGAGATACAGGAGTTTTCATTACCAAGTTTCCATTTGTCTTGCTGGAAGAGTTGCCTATCTCTTTCCTGGGATATCCCTAGAAGATGAATTTGTTGCAGTAAGATAAAGGAAACTTCTTTGAAAACCACAGCCACAAACTCAGGCCAGTTTTAAAGTGTATTCCCCACACATGATTGGAGAAAGTACAGTTAGATTTTAGTGTTCAGAGACAATTCTTGCTATTATTTTTTAATAGAATCTGGTGTAATATCTCTGAAACAGAGTTTCAGATTCCAAAATCCCCACCCGCCCACCCGACTCTACCTTTATGTGGTATCCCTCTGAAGATAAGGAACCAGAATTGTCTCTGAACTCACTTTCTGTAGTCTTGGGCCAAGATTTGGATTTTTCATATAGTTGGGGGATAGCCTTACAACCCTTCTCATTTTAGAACAAGTTTCTATTACCATAATCAAGAAATAATAAATGTTATAAATTGATACACTGATATATATCTGGAAGAACCCTTCTCTTGTTTTATTTAGCTATCAAAAGAAAGATTTGGGTCTGTTTACAAAATAGTAGGCAATTAATAATTGACTGTACTTTGAAAATTATAGTGACAGATAAGTGATGGACTAAAATAATTTCAGTCTAGTGTGGATGAATATAACTCATATTTTGTGCTACACTACAGTTTCTGAAACATTTTAACAGCAATTATTGCACTTGGTTTTCACTGCATTTCTATGAAGCAGAGTGAGCAGGTGTTAGCATATGACATATTTTTTATATGTGTAACCTAAAGCTCCTATAACTTGAGCGACTAGATAGCTAGCACTCAGCAAAGGTAAGTTTCCTGTTCCAGGGCCTGTCATCTTTCTACTGGCATAGAGAGTATAAATTAACAACTGAAAATCTCTCTCTGGAAGTTTGCATTCCTGTCTGACTTTACACATATGGAAAGATGGTACCAATGATACAAAAATAGAATATATGAGTGCCAGCTCAGTAAGACTTCTGCTTGCTTCACTGGAGTTTTGGTCAGCAGAGGGAGCATACTTCAAGCTCAAGACATGAAAGACATTAATTAAATATTTCAGTAGAGTTAGGTTTTCCTGATATGTCTTCTTCTAATGCAAATTTTGCTTTTACTTTCAAGAGCCAGAAGGTAAACCTATACTGGAAAATATTACTCAAAATTATCATCATTATAACAATTACTATCTATTATATTTTAAGTGAGAAAGAGAATGCCTTTTTATATGTATTTATACAACTGGAAATTTAGTATTTCCTCTTTTAATATAATTTTATTGATTCTAGAGAGGAAGGGATAGGGAGTGAGAGATAGAAACATCAATGATGAGAGAGAATCATTGATCGGCTGCCTTCTGCACACCCCACACTGGGGATTGAGCCCGCAGCCCAGGCATGTGCCTTGACTGGGAATCAAACTGTGACCTTCTGGTTCATAGGTTTGATTCCACTGAGCCACACCGGCTGGGCTAGGGACACCTGTTTATCTAACACCATTAGAATGGTGGATACCATTCTGGCCTGTGCACCTATGATAATGTTCATGGAGAAGAATATCTTTTCTTTTGAAAACTCTGGGGAAATCATTCTGATACTTCAGAATCTGTGTGTGGCCTGCTGCCTGAATATTTTAATCAAAGTGCCTATTCTGTATTATCAAGCAAACAATGCTTTTTGTTGTTGTTTAATAAAATTTAATTTTTCCAACAAATCTGCTTAATTGGAAGTCTTGGCATCTTCTGTAGACAGTTCCTTTAATGATTACTCCCATGCCCCTTAAGCAGTTATTTCTTAAAGGGGGAACTCATCTGATGCAAATGCCTTGAATACTATTCAGGAATTTAAGAGGAAAATTGGGAAGTTTGAAAAGGGATTGTTGAAGCAGCTCAGAAATCACTGCAAATGTATGAAAATGTGTACTTCTCCCCTTTCCCTGAGAAAACTGCACAGAAACTTACATAAATGGTGCATAAAGCTTTCATGACTTAGGCCCTAGGCTACATATTTAAGTGGTCCCTACTGTATTCACATATAAACAGTGGCTTCGTGTTTGAGGAATAGCAATAATAGCAAAACAACCATAACATTATTAGCATGATTTTATTTGTATTTTTATGGCTCTTTGACTAGTTTGACAACTACCTACTGGCTTTTTAAGGAAATGCCTAAAAATGCCAGTTGTATATACTTTATGTCGAAGAAGATAGACAGCTTTCCTTTTACTCAGGGGAGCATCCATAGGGAAGCTTCCCAGACAAAAATTTAGGGCACTGGAGTTACCAGGAACATTCCATATACAGGCTTCCTTGTTATCAATTAATTCAACTGACTTCTTCATCAATTTTTCCCCCCTTCAGTCTTGATGGTTTTATGACCTAGACCCAGGCAGTACCCTTAGGCGGTCCATGTGATAATTGACACATTTTCTAACACGGTATAGTGATGCCCAAGTCACTGCTTTCAGGCCCTGACTTGAGCTGATTGGAGTCTGCAGCAGGGGGCCTTCATCTTCATACATCAGAATACCCTGACAGCTCTCCCAGGCAGGGCCCAGGCGACTCGCTCCCCCAGGAAAATTGATGCAAACGCCTCCAGAACATCGTAATGGTTGCTAGGCATCACAACGGTGACATCTTTATGATAAACACAGTATGCAGAAGAAGGTCTAATAAAAGAATAACAAATTATTACATCCAGAGGACAATTTTACAAGATTAACGGGTGTAATAAATTACTTCTAGAGTCAGAATACCAGGTTACCTTTTAAGGTATTTCACAGTGGAGACAAAATGAACTGGCCTATAAAACCCAGGGAATGTAGGAGAGGATAACAAACTGCTTCTTCACAGTTCTGAAAGATAGCCACAGTACTTGCCATATAGGATGGTGAGTTTGGCAAGTAATTATTGTAAAATAGGTTTATGCATGAAATTCAAGCTAAGGTTTTTATTATTTTTTTTCATATTGCTATTGGACATTCAGTAACATTGCAGTATACATACTACCAACTTCATCAAAAGCTTGTAGCATTTTATTTTTAAAACAATTTCAATACATAGAATATTATATAGCAAATGCCAGGACTTGAATATACTTCATAATAGTTACCAGAAGTTTTATTGTTTCTATAAAAGGCAATGAATTTCTTTACTTGATGATTTTGATCAGGTGTTCAAAAAATTAAAAGTAAAATATGTCTCCATTTCCCTATTTAATTGAATTTTTTAAATCAGTGCTTCCTTATTTATTTTTGCCTGTATTTATATTATAAAAGTGATAGAATATAGAATTATGTTGCTTAAACAGTGGAGACATGCTATTTATGATAAATAGAATTATTATTTTAATTATTAAAAGAATAGTAGTTATTCAGATATTTCCAGTGGCGAGTCTAGTCTTTTCTAAGAAAATTAAAAGAAATGATAAAGGGAACGGAGGAAGGGTAAGAGAGAAAGAAAGAGATGGAGAAGAGAGAAGAAAGATGGAAGGAAGGGAGGGAGGGAGGCTGAGAGTGTGGGAGGCAGGAAGTCAGGCAACCCCTGAATCTCTCCAAGTCTTACCCCCTTCCCAAATGTCCTGATACCTGCAGTTGAAAAGTTGAGTTTCTATTAAAATATTTTTAAATAGATGCTTTAACTTTGACTCATTGGATATAAATAATGTAGCCAGTCTTTATGGGTGGATATTTTGAGCCATTTGTTGCTGCTATGGGGAGGCAATTGAATTCAAGCTTGACCAAAGGAAGTGTTGCAGTAAAAAAATATTACATTTCAATATCTTGTATTAATGTTATTGTAGTTCATGAATGCTTGAGATCAGGGTTCTACTGGATTCATCTTCTTCCTGTCACCATCCACCCTCAGAGTGCTGTCCACTGTGGCTGTCATATAGTGGTGATTTGTAAGTGGGTGAGTGAATAAAGGGTGTAGTGTGCCGGGACCAACCCACCTCACATGCCTGAAAGGATGGTCTTCACTTGATCAGAATAATCCATATTCCTTTGATTGATCTTGAAAGCTAATCAAGGTGATTTTGCTGACAGGACAGTGCTTATAGGTGGAGGAGGGGAATGGGTGAGTTAGTACTGATAATTACTGGATATAGATTGGAGAAAGAGTTGGGGAGTAAATAATAAGGAAGGCATGATGTTCCTTAGAAAGAATTGATTGTTATCCTTCTTATTGGGAGATATACAAGGAGAAAATGAAAACTCAAGGACCTTGAATGCTTAGTGAACATTAAATATATAGATAGCTCTCTGTGGGAACCATTACTCATTTAAAAAATATTTTTATTCATTTTAAAGAGGAAGGGAGAAGGAGAGAGAGATAGAAACATCAATGATGAGAGAGAATCATTGATCGGCTTCCTCCTGCACGCATCTATTGGTGATCGAGCCAGAAATCCAGGCATGTGCCATGACTGGGTAGCCAACCATGACCTCCTGGTTCATAGGTTGATGCTCAACCACTGAGTCATACCAGTGGGGCTATTTTTTTTCTTTTTAATATAAATTGCTTTTTAAATTATTCTGTAGAGAATGCTTTTTTATGCATTCTATAGTATTCTTCCTTTCTTTATGTAGATCCAAGTTTCTGACCTATATCAGAATAATCCCGCGTGTCTGGTTTCCTCATCTGTGAAAATGGGAACAATAATAGTTAATCTCAGAGATGTTGTAAAGATTAAGAGTTTTGGCTCATTTAATGCACTTAAAACAGTGTTGGATACATCTTAAACTCTAAACAGTGTCTCAAGAAAATTGTTCTTTATGAGAGCTGTCATCCTGACTTTAAATTTGGTTTGTGTAACATTGACTTCAAATCTGGGGTCATCTAAGCTTTTCTAGAAATATTTTAGCTAATAAAGGTATTTACAATTTTCTATAAGAACTGAAAAAAAGCATGCTTACTCATATTGGATACACTGATAGCTATATGGTTTTCTTTTATTGGTGTTATTGCAGTTGTTATTGTTATACCAATTCAATTAAAAGAAAAGGTTGAGTACCTCTGAGTCTGTAGGAACTAATTAGCACAAATTAGTAAAAAATACTATTTCATCATTATGTAATAAATATTCATTTGGTAGATGAAAAATTCAAAGAATGTATGTGTAAGGGAAAAGTAGCAGGAGTTCTAAAAAAAGGCAGGGTGAACTATTAGGTTATGTTTCTATAAATAAGTAGTAGACATTTCTGAAGAAGGAGGTTTTAGGTTTCTATAACTCTATTCCCTAGGTTGCATGCCTAATATGTGCTGAAGATTAGCTCATTTTCAGTGTTCTTTATAATGTTTTGCACTTGGCTTGGAGTAAAGAAAATATTCCACTAGCACCTGAGCCAAAAAAATGTCTTTTCAGCTCTTATTTCAGTAAAACATTCTGTGCACTTTACAGTAATTAAATATAGCCATAATCCATGGATCAGTGGAAAAGATCACCAGTTTTTCCACTGGATGGTAACTCTACCATTACATGCAATGATTTTGATGTTAATATGTCATATTTAAAGAGTCCTCTATCTGAGAAGCTCAACGTATTTTATGAACATTATGCCGATTAATCCTACATGACAAGTGTTACTATTCCCAGTATACAGATGAAGACACAACAGTGAGGTGGCTGTGCCAGCAAATGACTTTGTTCTATGTCTTTGGAGAAAGAAATGTGTATCCTATCCAAGACTTTTCTATTATGAATGCCTTGGAGACTAATTTTTTTGGAGGACTGCAGAAAAGGCATAGGTCAGGGACAGTTTTTGAAGTTCTTGAAGCTAAGTTCTGCTTGAGAAGCTGAAACAACATCCTTGAATTTGTTACCTAAGCATTCTTACTATTCCGAATTAGCAACAGGTTTGAGACACAAACGATAGTTCAGAAATTTTGCTTTATTAAATGAGGGCATCTTTCTCAGAGATCTTGCTGCCTAAACTTCAGGGAATGGGCCCAGGTATCTCCCTTTGCTCTTTGGATGGGAATTGAGTGCAATGCCGGGACAGCTTACCTTGTGACCTCTTTGTTTCCATCCATCCTTAGCCTTTCACCTGACCTTCGATCTCCAGTGTAGTTCCATCAATGTTGGGGTCTTATAAATGTTGACCTTTTATTAGATTTTTGATCTGTGGTCTTTTTCTTGACCTTTGATCTTATGTAGTTTAGAACTTCTAAATAAAGCTAAGAAGATGGAACTCATCCTCCGAGAATCATTGAGTAAATAAAGAAATGCCACTTGTAGAGCAAAGAAGAGTCCAGGACAAACTCCAAATAGTCTAAAGACAGCTGAAATTCATCAACACTTTCAATGTTGTACAAAAAGTAAAAACATGAAAGCAATCCTTTTCTGTAAATTCTGATGAATACTCCACTTCATATCATATTAAATGATAAGAATATTGTAATTCTTAATATCAGAATTAACATCAGTGCTCATGTCTACAAATAAATGCCAAACCTATGACAAGAGCATTCTATATAAACTTTTTATTTAAAATTGGTAAATTTAAGTTTTAGCATCTTAATGGTAACTTAATTAATTAATGAATTTAATAATTGTTAGACATTAGTTCATTTTAAACCTATAGGTTAGTCATGTCATTACGCATTTGAAAATTATACTTTCATATAATTAAATCATGCCAACCACCCTGCCTCAGTGATTATAAGACACTGTCAGTCCATTGTAAGATTTTAGAACTTTAAAAAATGTAAAATGGTGCATCTTAAAATTGGTAAAATATGGTAATCACTATCATATTAATTCTATCTCCAAATATCTCTTGATATATCTTTCTCCTTTAATTCCCACTTCCCTTGTCTGAGTTTCTTTACTTCTTATCTGCATATCCTATATAATAAAAGGTTAATATGCAAATCAACCGAATGGCAGGACGACCAGTAGCTATGATGTGCAATGACCACCAGGGGGCAGATGCTCAATGAAGGAGCTGCCCCCTGGTGGTCAGTGCGCTCCCACAGGCGGAGCGCTGCTCAGCCAGAAGCCAGGCTCACGGCTGGTGAGCACAGCAGCGGTGGTGGGAGCTTCCCATGCCTCCGTGGCAGCGCTAAAGATGTCCCACTGACGGTTTAGGCAAGCTCCCCCACCGGGGAGCAGTCCTAAGCCATCAGTTGTACATCCCTTGAGGGCTCCCAGACTGTGAGAGGGTGCAGGCTGGGCTGAGGGACCCCCCCCCGGAGTGCACGAATTTTGGGTACCGGGCCTCTAGTTATCCATAACTTTCTAACTTATCACCTTTCCTTTAGCTTCCATTCTCTCTGGTCCAACCTTTGCAATGTTGGCTGAGTAATGATCTAACCGACTGTTTATATTACATTGCTGTTTCTAATGCTGAAATGATTCTACTTCTTGACATTGAAAACTTGATCTTCATAATTTAAATTCTGCATATCTCACTTCCAACTTCATAATTTCCTTAACTAGTCTCAGATTTTCTGACCTTCTTAAAGGTTAGCCACTTATAGTATTACTTACTGGTTAGAGAATTTTTTTCAAGACTGTACAAGCTTATCATTGTTTCATAATACTCAGCACATTCCATGCCTTTTTACATACCTATTTGATTTGTATTTATAAAAGTAACACTTTCTCATTGAAACCCATGAATGGCTGCCTGTCTTAAACCTTTCTAATGTGTGTTACCCTTTGGACAAAGAGTTTAACAAATTCCAGATCATTTACTCAGTACATGTTGAGCCTTAATTAAATTTCACATTCACATTCAAAGACATAATAATATACATATATTCTGAAAATGATTCTAAAATCAATTAAAGTAATAACTGGATCTGCTTTTTCTCATTCTATTTTGTACATCTAGGATATAAATTAGGAGCACTAAACAGAGTTTTAATGAACCACAATGAAAATAAATTGAATTCATACTTAGCATTTTAATTTGAGCTTTTCGTATAGCTTAAGCTTGTATATATGTAGAGAAATATAGATACAGATATAGATGTAAGTACGTGTGTGTTTAAAGTTTAGTGTACACACAAAACATTCATTTTTGGCACTTATTTTATAATGATGACAGAATTTTTTTTTAAATATCAAAAGGAATCTAATTAAGGAAGAAATAGATTTCTAGTAAAATAAATGTTTTATATAAAAACTATTTTACTGTAGATAACTGAGACACAAGTTACAGAGAAGCTTTATTTGAAGATAATTTGTTGTTTATAATTTTTTAAAGTTGAATAAGAAAAGTAGTTATAATTTTTAAAACCTCTTTATTGACACACTCTTGTTTCCTAGTCCCAGAGTCACTAAATTACTGGAGTGGAAACACAGATTTTAGAAAGTGGGTCATTACTTTTTTATAGAATTATGAACAAGTATTTGATTTGTATCCTGTAAAAAAATAAATATTTTATATCAGGATTTCACTTTACAAATTTGGCCTTTTTATGAGCAGTCTATATGGACAAGGTGCCTGTTTTTATACATTTACTCAACTAAACTTTTTTTCTAGTTAAGCCAGTTCATGGATATACCATACTATTTCTCTTATTTTGCTTGTTATGTACAAGGGTAGGCAGAGTAAGTTTACAGTTGTCAGTACATGAAACACAGAGTTTATTCTAGTATTATTATTTATTAATTATTATACTATTTATTTGGAAGGAGAGACAGTACAGTCCATAACAGTGCTCAATCTAAAAATGCCTACATGACAACACTTAACAAAGCTCAGTATCTCAGGATGTCACTATATTTGGAGACATAGGTAAAAGAAGGTCATCAAGCTGGACCCTAATCCAATGTGACTGGTGACCTCATAAGAAGAGGATACTGGGACAGACATATGCATAAATGAAAGATGAAGGAGAAAATAGGCATTTATAAGCCAAGCAGAGAGATCTTGAACAACTCTGCAGGCACCCTGAGCTCAGACTTCTAGCCTCCGGAATTGTGAGAAGCACAAATCTAACTAAACTGGTCATCCTAGGTGGTCTTCAGAGTTCATCTCAAATGTTGTTTTTCTAAGAATGTTTTATTAACATTCACACCTCTGTCCTATTATTTATCTCATGGAATTGATAGTTTACTTGGTTCTATTCATATTTACCAAAATATATTTGATAGACGAGTCCATGTCCATTCAGCTTTGTATGCTCACTAGTTTATATTAGCATTAACCTAATGGAAAGACAAATATTTTTTTTTATAATGAAATAATACATTTCTGGACATGAAAGGAGCATAGTGTTGGGAAAAGTGTGAAATCTCTAAAATACGTGAAAAGATTGCAGGTGATCCTTTCAATGCAATATTCAATGTTGACAAGTAGGTCCTTGGAACTATCTTATTCTACATGGTTCTGTTCCTGTCATTGTTTTTACCTTGTTTATTTTGTAGTTTTTAGAGATAGATGTTAACTTATATAGGGATGATGTTTATACAAATAGTTCCTGTTTATAAAGATGCTAGTGAGTTTTTTTCTGGCAACAATGCAGAATCCATCCTCTCGTCCTTAAGAAATGATTCCAAACACTACAATTTATTGCCCTTTGGATATTAAGAGTTATGCATCTATTTGTAAACTAATTTCAGTTTTCCTAATTGTGTGTGTCTTTGGATTTGTTTTGCACTTGCTTAAACATCTTGCTGATTCCTTCACTTATTAATGAGTTAAATTTTTGATGTTTATTTTATATTTTTGTAAATTATACATTTGCTCTTTTAACACAATTCTTTAGCAATAATATATTGACAAAAATTATCTCTATGAAATATGATAGTTCATCCAACTGAATCTTAAATATAAATTTACTTTCTATTTGCCAGTTTTCTAGTTTATAAAAATATAAAAAGGCTGAACTTGTACTTTTTCACTAAACAACAAACAATAAGAGACAATCTGCTATTATATTAAGATTGTTTTTCCTCCCTTCCTTCCTTCCTTCCTTCCTTCCTTCCTTCCTTCCTTCCTTCCTTCCATTTACCTTTCTTGTTTTTTAAAAATTATGCTAACTTTATTTGAAAGAGACATTTGTATTATCTGACCATCACAGGGCCACTAGCACTTTCTTTGTTTACTTTTATTCTTTATGGTTTTCTTTATATATCAATAAAGTCATTTGAGTGAGGCACTTTCTTTAATTCATTTTTTCTATCCTATTTGTGTACTGTTATCCTGAAATCTGCTTGTTTGAGGGTATTTTAATATACTTTTATTATATTTTGATTGGAATACATTTGGCCCAATTAGAAATGTGAAATCAGAATGGGTGACGACAATGCTCAACCTTCACTTCAAATGATCTTACAGTCCTTTCAAGAAGAGGTCAAAGAAATAAGCCATAACTCCTTAGCCTGGGGCTCTGAGTGATTTCCCTGCCATATTGGACATATTAGGATAGAAAAGGCTATTAATTTCACAAAAGATCTCTTTTTGGTTAATATTTACAAGCAATTTTTATTTCATGCTCAATAATTTATATCAGCATTAACCTAATGGAAATATAAATATTTTTTCTCTAATGAAAGAATACATTTATGGGCATGAAAGGGACGTAGTGTTGTGTACAGCTGGTCTGAATCTTTTTTGTTTTCTGTTTTACAGAAACAGTTTTAATGATATCTCAAGTAATTATATAAAAAGATCCTTTTGGGGAGAGAATAAAAATACTCCACATGTTTTATTTATGGAGAGTGATATGCCTGTTATTTGGGGTATATAATTAACTCCACTAATAAGCAACACATCTACATATTATTATTTGGTGAACCAACATTCTTTTTAAGAAGTAATGTTTTATTAAATGTTTTTTTCCCTTTAATATATTATTCTTCTCAGTGCTTAAATGCTGGATAACAATGCAGATTTCATCCTCTCTTCCTTAAGAAATGATTCCAAACACTACAATTTATTGCCCTTTGGATATTAAGAGTTATTCTCTGTCATTTCCCTGCCTCATGACTTTAAAAAGTTGAATCATTCTGGATCTTGGTTTTCACACTGCAAGATTGTGAAGACTAAATGAATGAACATGCAAAACAGCTTTGGACATGCAATTAAGATAAAACCATGTTAGTCCCACCTTTCTTATTGAAAGTACCTTTGAACAAACTCTGCCTTGCCTCTTCTCTTCTCCTTTTATTATTACCACAACTTAAACCATTCTGATATCTATCTTGGCCTCTCTGCCCATTTATTCAACTTACTCAACAGTTGTGTCTGGCAGCCAGTCCTACAGCGAGCCAAATGCTGCTTTATACTCAGCACACACAGTAGTTATTCTTCCAATTAACTTTCCCTATGGTTAAAATATTGTTTTAAAACTTAGAATTTACTTTGTTACATAATGAATTTAATGCCTTCTATGTCTTCACAGTGCCCACAAGTTGAGATGTGAATTCCTTAACCAGGCACAGGATGGCTCAAATCTGCCCCTTGTCTTCCTGAAGGACCTGGTCTACAGCTCATTGTCACATCCTCAGGTTTCCTCCCCATACCTCCAGTACTGTGTCCTCTAGTCTCACGTACCTCATCTTCTAGGGACCTTGTTTTTTCTGCTCAGCATTTTCGCTATTTTTTTGTGTTTCTTATATTGGAAATATCTGAGATTTCACTCTTGAACTGGAAAATATCTACTTGGTCTTCACATTTTACTAGTTCTTTTTAGTGTTCTGTGACTTCCACTTTTTACTGGGTGTGATTACTTATTTTAGATATGTGTTCCCAGAACAATTTAGGCCAAACTCTGATAGTATATTTTCTGCCCTTGTAAAACTTAACAGTCTGGAGAAGCAGCCCTGAACCCACACTCCAAGCTGGCAGCCAGCTCCCAAAGAGAAACAGCAGCTGAAGGCACAGAATTTACATGAAAAATCACCAATAATTAATATATTTCCCCTCTCCTGGGTGTTTATTTACCTGAAAATAGCAGTGAGCCAAATGCTGCTTTATACTCAGCACACACAATAGTTATTCTTCCAATTAATTTTTGGTGAGTGAATAAATGTTTGGCCCTACTCCTAAAGCTTGCTCAGTTGTCTGTATCTATAGAAAAAAAAATGGAGTTTAGTAGGCACTCAGAAATGCTTGCATGGACCTCAAAAGAGGCAGGGCTTGAAACAATCCATTAGGGATCAATTTATAAGTTTTCTATTATTTGGTATTTTGTCAAGTAATGACCATATTTGAAATAATCTAGATATGGCATGCATAGGTGAAATACAAATAGCCAATAATAGAAAAATAACAAAGAAGGGAACTTCAGAGTAAAAGGAGCTAGTGAAAGAAAGAGGCCATTTAAATGACCCCAAGATTCTAGCATTTTAGAAGCTGAGGGAGATTTCAAAAGAAGACATGGTCAATAGTATGAAAGACTTGGTAAATGATAGAGGATTTTGAGGATCCGGAAGACCTGTGCTTGATGAAGGTAGGAATTCCTGGAGAGAGAAAAAAGTGGCCTTTGTAAGAGAAAGAAGGGAACATGCGTGTCGCCAACATTAAGAGGAAACAGGAAAAGGTATAGAGGTGGGAGGAGAGCCCAGATAGTCAGTATGAATTTTGGAAAGAAGGAGAAGGACCAGAAGCGTGCAAGGTCAGGTGAAGTGAAGAGTGTTTGGGAGGGAACTTGGTCGCCATGCTGGTAGCCCTGTTTATTATTGATGTGGCAGGAAATGGGTCATCTGCTAAGTGCAGTAGCCTCAGGACAAGCTGGGACTTGCAACAGCTTGTGGTGGAAAGGGAAGGGGCAGTGGGCTGGCTCTAGGTTTGGGGCTGATGATGGTCGGGGAGATGTCAGGGTTTAAATGTTTCCCTGCCTCATTTAAAAGAGGATCTGATTTACAAAAGTGCCGTTCTCACCAAGTACTGTGTCAGTGTGTACTGCAGTTTTATTTTTAATTTTCTTCTTCTTTTTAACCTAATCATTGTCTTTTAATAAAAAACAAAACTAAAAAGCCTTTATTTCTGAAGTGCCACAGCCTTTGCCCCTGAAAATCTCCATGCTCTGCAGAATTATGTAAGGCTTTAGTCAAGCATCTGCTTTTTATTAATGTTTGTTTATTTATGTCCTTCTTTATTATTTTATAAACAGTAGCACAGATAACAAAATTATGGATGGTTATTTTTGTTGGAGGAGTTTTAAACAGTGCTCAGCAAGTATAAAAATGTTTGCTGTCAGTAAAAGTTTCAAAGTCTCCTCTTTTGAGAAAAGACTGGTTAATTTTCCTTTACTCGCGCAGAAAAGATGCTTTCTCACATTTTTTAAGTATAAGTGATGCAGCAGAGGCTTCTGAGGGCTTTCTGAACATTAGACAGTGCAGATCTGGTGGTAGCACAGCGAAGATGACACGTCTGTGCTGACATCTAGAAGGGCACAGACTCTAATGTGGCGGTGCTTATATCTGTCTGACGATGTTTGAAGGAGATTTGACTTTAGGTGGCACACACATAACGCAATACACAGATGATGTATCATAAAATTGTACACTTGAAGCCTATATATATTTTTAAATTAATGTCACCCCCCAATAAATTTAATAAAAAGTAATTAAAACATAAAGTTATGAAGGTTGATAGGGATAGATTGGGGATTAAAGATAAAATGTAATTGCCTAGCCAGCGTGGCTCAGTGGTTGTGTGTCAACTTACTGTATGAACCAGGAGTTCACAGTTCAATTCCTGGTCAGGGCATATGCTTGGGTTTCGGGCTCCATCCCCAGGATGGAGCATGCAATAGGTAGCCAATCAGTGATTCTCTCTTATCATTGATGTTTCTATCTCTTCTTTTCTCTTCCTCTCCGAAATCAATACAAATATATTTTAAAAAAGATAAAAAGTAATTACAGTACTCTTAGGATTTTCAACATATACACATGGTGTTAAAATTTTTTCAACTGAGTAAATTTCAAAGATCTTATTGGCTTTATTCAACAATTCATGAGTGAATAATCTGATATAGCAGATAGAAAGGAGTTCTGAGTTGCCATACAAAAGGAAAGACCTGTACAGGCAGAAGAGATCGGGAATGAGGAAGTATCCTGGACAAATCAGATTAGTGATGGCAAGGTCACTGTCCTTTAGGGGATTCTAGAGGTCTCTCAGGCAGATAGATGGCCTAACTGGTGCTGATCAGGTGATTCCGGGTAGACTGGTTTAAGCTTCATTTCTCTGGGAGCCCAAACTGTGATTAAGCCTAAGTTTGGTGATGTGGGACTTAGCATAAATGACTCTATCTTGAACCTGTCGTCTTGATTTTAACAGGATACATTCTTTTTCCTACTCCCATCATTTCTAATATTTCCTGGTCATCAGCTGTATACCTGTTCCTTTCATGAACTGGATTGATGAGATCAGGAGAGGAATTAGAATCTGTGACCAGCTCTCTGCTCCCACTTTTTCCCAGGAGCTCATTCACATATTAAGTTTTTACAGGTGAGACCATCACATAATCTGACTGTTATTCTCTGACGGGGACTAGATGAGCTCATCAATCTAACTTGGAGGTTCATGATTTAAAAAACCATTGTTGCTGTAATGTAATATATATACACTCAAATTTAGCATTTTTCAGTAATAGAGGTGAAATTTTGCTATCGTCCATTGTTATGTATGTCTTTCTTGTTGAATTTAAAACTTAGGGAAGGTTTGTTGTCAATTGAGGAGATCCATCACCATCCTTCACCAGAAAATGCCCTGATGCTAAAGTGGGCAGAACTTAACAAAGACCTCCATCCACACTGTCCTTTCACAGTACTTTGCTCCTAACGCTGCTGTGTAATTTATCTCATTGGTAAAATGGTTAATTAATTAATTTATTTATTTATGATTTACCTTTATGCCCAGTTCCTAGTTCAGTGAGTGGCATAGCATAGGTACTTCAGAGTTATTTGTGGAATGAATCAATGAATGGAATTCAAAATATTTTTTAAAATTTTCAAGTTTATTCCCCTTCCTATACCTTTACTTTAAAAATAACAAAATGTGAAGCCTGACATCTGACTAAAAATTATAGCCCTAAGCATTGGGAGTTTGTCTAAATATTTATCATATTATGGAGAACAAAATATTCAATATTTTAAGACTGATTTGTTATTTTACAAGTATTAGTTGTGAGTATGGATTTTAAAAAGGGCATTTTAATTAGATATAGTGATTATGAAGTACCAGAGATAGAAAATCATGTTATTAATCTCAAAGGGGGGATGATGTGGAAATCAGAGGCAGTATAATGTAGATCATAGGAAAACTATTACCATTATTATTATTGAAAATAAATGCTATTATCAGATGTAATGAGATATTTTATAGTTTAGAAGTTTATTCAGACTTTGATCTAATGATTAACCATGGAAATTATGGATAAAGTGAAATTGGAACTAAAACTACAAAACCTTATATTGATTTAATAGACAAACAGATCCAGAGTGTTATGTCCCTGAGCTTGAAACCACATAGTCTAAAACCTTCATGGAACTAGCTGACTTTCCAATGAAAGCTGCACACTCATGAACACAGGGTTTTGAGTGATTTGAACCCACATTTTTAAAAAGAAACCTGGGTGTCACATAGTTAGGATGAGAAACTCAATTTGAAAATTATTAGAGTAGTAAGACTGAAAAAAAATTTTAAGTTATTCAAATATGAAGGCATAATTTATATGTTACCTTGAGGCTAATGCATATGTTAGACAGTTGATCAATTAGTTAGAATTACATTTCAGGGTACACACAGTACTAAAATACAACCTTTCCTAAAAGCAGGGTAGGATATTAGAAGGCTACAATTAATATAGAATTATTGAATAACTCTATATCCCAATAATTCAAAAGTTATTGAAATCAGTAAGTCTCTTTGTACATATATTTTTCAGTGCAAAAATATACTATTTAATGTGTTCATTCACAATTCACATGGCTAGTTATTTGTTCTTGATGACTTGATGTCATTTTAATAAGCCTAATGTTGAATAAGAAAACTGAAAAACAGGTTTATGTGCCAAACCCATTACAATAGAGGCCTTTGTTTAAGTGTGGCATTGTCTAGGTGGACTTGGCTTAATTAATATCATGGCAAGGTCAACAACTCTGCATGTGCATTTTATTATCTCTTCATATAATGTATACAATTTTTTATAAATAATAAAAACACAAAATGGTTCAACTGTGCTTCTGGGTTCTTCCAAATATATGTATTTTTTTCATTTTGGGGAAAAAGTGTGACTATAATCAAGCATCCTTATACAGAACAATGCCAAAGAATATTCTTGTAGACAATTGGCCTAGTGCTTATTTTCCCCAAATATTTCAAGCAGCTATTATAACTCATATTGTCAGATTCGAGTGAAAGACTGGACATTTCAAAACCAACTTAAGACATGGTTAATTGGTTGAATTAATTCATAAAATATAAAATTCATGCTAAAACAAATGAGTAAAAGTGAATAAGCATTAAGAACTGTGGCAGAGGGTCTATGTTTACTTTCTACATTCATGGACTTATGGCAAATCCATGCTTTCATTTTTTACGCTATTACATAGTCATAGCAAAGAATGTAGGAGCATATTAATAAAATTACTTACTTTTAAAATTTTTATTGATTTTGGAGATGAAGGGGAGGAGAGAGAGAGAGGGAGAGAGAGAAATATCAATGATTAGAGAGAATCATTGATTGCTTGCCTCCTGCACACCCCACACTGAGTCCTGGACATGTGCCCTGACCTGGATTTGAACCGTGACCTTCTGGTTCATAGGTTGACACTCAACCACTGAGCCACACCAGCTTGGATAAAATACATTCTTGCAAACCTCTTTGGTCAGCTAGCTGAATTTGAGGACAGTTGCAGCTGTTCTCAACCTGTGGGTCGCCAATAATGAAAATACATCCTGCATATCAGATATTTACATTACAATTCATAACATTAGCAAAATTACAGTTATGAAGTAGCAACGAAAATAATTTTGTGGTAGGGGGTCACCACAACATGAGGAACTGTATTAAAGGGTCGCAGCATTAGGAAGGTTGAGAACCACTGGATTTGAGAAATGCTGTTATTGAGTCCTAGGCAGTAAACATTAGATTGGTCACAACATAGACATTTCATAGTACACTTTGTTTTCTTTAATGAAAACATTCACTATACCTTTCTTTTTCTTAGAAATTTAATTTTTTCCAAAAGTGGACTAAATAGTTCAAGATTAAAAAAGTATGTCAAGGCTTCAAAATTCCAAACTATTAATTATTTTTCAAAGTTATAATTGTATGAAACATAGTAAAAATCTGTCACCAGTGTATCTACACCAGTGATGGCGAACCTATGACACACGTGTCATAGGTGACATGTGAACTCATTTTTTTGGTTGATTTTTCTTTGTTAAATGGCATTTAAATATATAAAATAAATATCAAAAATATAAGTCTTTGTTTTACTATGGTTGCAAATATCAAAAAATTTCTACATGTGACACAGCACCAGAGTTAAGTTAGGGTTTTTCAAAATGCTGACACGCCGAGCTCAAAAGGTTCGCCATCACTGATCTACACTAATAAAAGACAAAGATGCTAATTGACCATACCTTCTCTATGCCCAAAGCCACGCCCACCAGCCAATCAGAGTGACTATATGCAAATTAACCCAACCAAGATGGCAGCTGGCAGTCACAGAACTGGAGCAAGCAGGAGGCTTGATTGCCTGGGTGATGGAGGAAGCCAAGCTTCCCGCCTGCCCTGAGCTGGCTGTTGCCTCCGCAAAAGGCAACAAAGTTACAATTATAGAAGAAAAATAAATTCCAAATACCTGCTTCCAGCCAGCCTTCACTGGGAGCTTGGGTGGCTGAGGGTTGTGGCCAGCCTGCAAACAGCCCTCAGCCCCTCACCCAGACTGGCCAGACATCCCATTGGGGACACCCACCCTGAAGGGGCTGTGGCCAGCCTGCAAACAGCCATCAGCCACTCACCTAGGCTGGATACACCCTCATGGGGTGAGGGTCCCTGCTGAGGGGCTTGGGCCAGCTTGCCAACTGCCATCAGCCACTCACCCAGACTGGCCAGGTACCCCAGCAGGACCCCCGCACCCTGAAGGGGGTCTGGCCAGCCTGAAAACGGACCTCAGCCCCTCACCCAGGCTGGCCAGGCACCCCAGTGGGAACCCCCACACTGAAAGGGCTGTGGCTCGCCTGTAAACAGCCATCAGCCCCTCACCCAGGCTGGCCAGGCACTCCTATATAATAAAAGGGTAATATGCAAAATGACCCTAACAGCAGAATGACTGGGAATGACTGGTCACTATGACCCACACTGACCACCAGGTGGCAGATGCTCAATGCAGGAGCTGCCCCCTGGTGGTCAGTGCACTCCCACAGGGGGAGCTCTGCTCAGCCACAAGCCAGGCTGATGGCTGCCAGTACAGTGGTGGTGGTGGGAGCCTCTCCTGCCTCCTCAGCAGTGCTAAGGATGTCTGACTACAGCTTAGGCCTGCTCCCCGCTGGCAAGTGGGCATCTCCTGAGGGCTCCCGGGCTGCCAGAGAAATGTCTGACTGCCAGCTTAGGCCCATTCCCCCAGGGAGTGGGCCTAAGCCAGCAGGTGGTCATCCCCTGAGGGGTCCCAGACTGCGCGAGGGCACAAGCCAGGCTGAGGGACCCCCCCACCGAGTGCACAAATTTTTGTGCACTGGGCCTCTAGTCCTTTAATAAATGTAGTTTCACAAAAACCAAATTTCTTTCTTTATAGAATTGATTATGGGGTTCATGTTAAACCATAGGAAAATCATTTTTTTTTTTTTTTTTTTTTACTATATAATCCTGGTGAAAACACAACATATTTTTTGCACCAACATAAGTTGAATAACAAATATATCTGACTTGCTTGGAAGTGCTTTCCTTCTAGAAATTTGTTTTTCCAAGTACAGAGGTTTGTAATGATTCATCATATAATTTGTTAAGGTCCAGTTCCTTGTGGGTATTTTCTACCACTGGTAGAGGTTGTATCTTCTAGAACCCAGGGGTGTCTCTCTCGAGGTCCTGGGAACAATCCTTTTGAAACGTAACCTTCAAGAAATATAGGCCCCTAGCTGTGGAGGCAGGAGCCTAATTTCCATGGGGATGACCAGCAGACATCGACAGCCCTGCGCACTACATTCCTCAGCTCCATTCCCTCAGCTCTTCCCGTGCTGACTAGTAAATATCCTCCTATGTTTTGTTTTAGGGACGAAAAATATGGATAACTCAGGCTTGAAGAAATGTTACCCCACCAATGCCCAAGACAGTCTAAAGCCTGAATTTGAAGGTAAGAATAAAACTTGCTCTTGTTCATGTTTGTGGAAATAGTGGGAATGATGTATTTATGAATGATGCTTTATTTTAACCTGGTGGCTATGGAGGGAGTTATGTTCAATTGTGATGATACAGGAACTGAAAAAAAATAACAAGTGCTCCTGCATTGTTTTACTCAAGCTAGTATTATTTCTTTTCATCCGTTTGTTCAAACTGACTCAGTGGATTCCAAAATTTATATGGGCAATCAGTATAATATGAATTTGGAATATAAAAGACATACCCTATAGACAGTAAAACTCTTTCATATATCCTTATATTCCTGATCCATCATTTCAACTTTTAGAATCAATTTTTAGAAATGTAGGTTATGGACATATTTACCAGTGAGCCCAAAGATACATGTACCAATGTGCATGGCAGAATTCTTTCTGTTGTAAATGTGAGAGATTCCTTAGAGGAGCATTTACTTAAATATGGTAAGTTCATATAATAGAATATTAAGCAGGCATACAAAATAATGATGTATATTGTATAGATTGTATGGTTGTATGTGCTAATACATTATTAAATGAAAAAGGCAGAACATAGGCGTGTGTGTGTGTGTGTGTGTGTGTGTGTGACATGGATGTCTGGGACATGCACAAGGAAATGTTCCTGGTACACTCCCAGGAAGAGGTTCTCAGAGTCAGAGTGAAATTTCCTATTGCACTGTTTAATTTTTTTAAAATAAGTTTACCTATGTTGATCATACTCATTAAATGAAATTGTTTATAAAAGCAAATGCTCTTTTCCATAAACTATGAACTGCACAGATGATAATTTCAGGAACGAGATATGCCACTTCACAAGACAGCATCTAGTGACATGGGGTGGACTATATTTCCTCCATAGTTTTGATCAATAATAGGCATCCCCTTTGCTTGACAGAGCCTTTAAAAAGGACAGGGATCCTTTGGTGTGCGTGGCAAATGCGTCCCCAGCAGGAAGAACATCTTGTATAATTGAAGCTGGGGCCCGGGACTGTCATCTAAATCACAGGACACTAGTTCATATCTGGGCCTTCAATACATGTTTACTGATACATCTGACAACTGGATCTTGAACTTCAGAATTAAATAGTTATTACAGATATTCTGTTGCCTGATTCTGCAGAGTGTTGTGCTATTTCCATAGAAACCAGGTATTAATCTGTTAGATAAAACTAGTTAAATATTCACACCTCTGATCACTGAATTTAAACATTCAATATGGTTTACTAAGACAATTAACTGCACATTTAGGGGAAATGGGCAGTGTTGTGTCTTGGGAAGGGCAGTGGGAGCTTGTTAAAGAATCCATGACATATGAAGAGAGTTAACCTAAGTCGTATGCACTGAGCGTGAAATAGGAAAAGCAGAGCTCAGAGCCACCCGTTAAGATCCTCTTATCTCCCTGCAGAAGGAAACTGCACTGTACGTGTTGCCGGTGCTAGTGAGGTAGCCTCCTATGTTTATCACAAATGGGGGCTGGGAGGCTAGTTAAAAGGATTTTATACTTCTTTGGCTTCAGCACAAAACCAGCTGCAGAAATAACCAGCCCCACCCCCACCATCACCAAACAAAATCTATTAAGCATCCACATCCACATGGATTCTGTCAGAGCCAGGCTAATGGAAATCAACTCCAATGCAGCCATCACAAGGGTACATGAACACTTTTTATCCTGCGTCCCTATTTTTCTTAGAATGCTCTGACTTTTCAGGGTTATAGGATATTGTTTTTTCTTACATTTCATTTCAGTAATGGAGCAGCTCTCAGGCTGAGGAGTTAGACAGATGTTAAACCATATGCAAAAACTCTTTATTTATAGTTATTGGAATTTCGAAGTCATGAGACAATTCACGTTTCTGAGTTCGAGGTTGGCTCACTTGAAATTAAATTTAGTATAAATCACAGGGTGATCAAAAGTGTCTTCTCCTTTGCCCTTGCCCTTCCCAAAGTCTTAACAGAAACAATTCATTCTTGATGCCAAACTTGTTTTTCTTTGACAATCCATTTGGTTTAAGCTCATATTTATCAATCCTTGAAGTTTCTAATTCTCGTTTTCCAATACATCTTGGCTGGGAGTACACCCTTCAGAATGATAGAATCAAAGTTCAAATGTCTACTGACCCTCTGAAATATGGTACAAATAGGTCAAAACGGAAAATAACAGGAGCCCAAATAGATGCAGATGGAAGATGTGTTTACCCAAAGTTCTCTTGGCAGCTGATGACATCATATGAACCATCACCCCTGAATCATGGACTCCAACTAGGATTCCAGATACAACCCTGACTTATTCAGAAAATTCTGGAGTACAGAGTATAAACCACCCTTGTGTATGTTAAAAACAAAGACAAAAATGACAGAGAAGACAGCTTTCTTTGGATATACTTGAATATCCCTGGGAATTATAACCCAGATAGAAGACTTTTCATAAAGACATGGGAGAACACTGACTGTTCCGAAGTGGTGGTTTGGACATTAAATGGCTATATTTTTGAAAACTAAAACTGCTAATACCATCAAGCAAAGAAGAGAACGTAGATAATTCAAAGTTACTGTAATAAGGATGTCCTATTAGATGGGAAAATTAAATCAAGTTAAATGAGTCCTGTTTCTTGAAAGCACGCAGATGTTCACAGATTAAAATGAATCAAAACTCTGGGGAAATCAGAGTTTGATGATCTTGACACATTAAGATGAGTTGTTGGTTTTCAAAAAAGTCTTATTTTTTAAAAAAGGAAGTGACAGAAATATGATTAGAGATCCTAACATTTCAGTAATCACCAAGAATTTTGATCAACTACAGAAAGCCCTCTGAATTATATTATTTCACTCTAGGAATGTGCATAATCCTGGTAAAATAATCATTGCATCACATAAGGTAACTGGGTAGAACTGAGATAAAGAAATGGAGGGGTAGCACTGAAATTCCAGTAATCTTGGTAAAGAAGGGGAAATTATTGTGATCACATCTTTGATCTTTTCTTCTGGCTTTCAGCAGCTTCACTTGTAGTTCTTCCTAAAATTAACCTAATTGCTAAAATCTGTATTTCACACAGAGGGGGGTTTGGTGAAAACGTTGACCATCTCTACAGACATCCATGGATTTGGCTCTTGCAACAGCACTGGCCCTGACCTAACCCTAATCCTAAATGTCACTATTGGAACAAATTATTGTTAAGAGTGTTATTTACAGAAGAAAAGGATACTCATGGGGAGAAGGTCGTTTGATCTCCCCCTTTCCGTCTGTTAGGATCTGATTTTGAGGACAGCTGCTTATGTACTGTGACCATGAGGTAAGACTCGGGCAGACAAAATGCCACTTATGAAGATCTTCAGAGATAGGACTCTAGCTACAGCATTTCCCACCACTCTTCTTTGTCTTCAGAGAAGCACTACTTTTTTTTTTTCTGTCTCTTCTTGTTGTAAATGTTACCTCAGTGTACATCAGAATCACCCTTTCCCAGAACTTGCCATATTTAAGCATCATTGTCTTCTCATGCTTCTAACCAGGCAGGTCTCAGTTTGAATGACCCTTCTCCGGCATACTTTGTATCTGAACATTATAGCCAATAAAGATCTTCCCACTAATCCTATCTAATAAAAGAGAAACATGGTAATTAGGGTACAACCGCTAACCTTCCCATTGGCTAATCAGGGTAATATGCAAATTAAGTGCCAGCCAAGATGGCGGCAGGCAGCCAGGCAGCTTGAAACTAACATGAGGCTTGCTTGCTTCAGTGACGGAAGACTCCAACGTTCCCCGCCTGCCTTGCCGGCCTCTGAGCCTGCAGTTTGAAACATTGTAATAAATATAGAAGCTAAACAAAACCCCAGAAACCTGCTTTCAGCGAGCCGGGATCTCAGAGCTGAAGTTATACATTGTTTCGATTATAGAACCCAGCAGAGGCCTCAGAGCTGGAGCCAGAGCTAAAGCTGGCCCAGAATAAAAAAAGAAAAAGAAAAAAAGGAGCAGTTGGGACCTTCAGTCACCCGTGAGCCTGAAAACAGCCCTCAGCCCCTCACCCAGACTGGCCAGGCACCCCAGTGGGGACCCCCACCCTGAATGGTGTGTGACCAGCTGCAAATAGCCATCATCCCCTCACCCAGGCTGGCCAGGCACCCCAGTGGGGACCCCCACCCTGATCCAGGACACCCTTCAGGGCAAACCAGCCAGCCCCACCCATGCACCTGGCCTCTATTCTATATAGTAAAAGGGTAATATGCCTCCCAGCACCGGGATCAGCGGAGCTGAGAAGCCTCCCGGCACTGGGATCAGCGTGACAGGGGGCAGCGCCCAAACCCCCGATCGCCCTGCGGCTCTGTGTGTGACAGGGGGTGGGGCCACAACCTCCCTATCTGCCCTGCTCTGTTCCTGACAGGGGAAGGCGCCTCAACCTCCTGATCAGCCCTATTCTGTGCCTGATAGGGGGAGCTCCCCAACCCCCTGATCGCCCTTCATCTCTGTGTGACAGGGTGCGGCCCTCCAACCCCCCCCCCCCCACACACACACTAAGGGCCCTGCTCTGTGTGTGATGGGGTAGAGCCATAACCTCCCCATCGGCCCTGCCCTGAGTGTGAGAGTGGCAGTGCCCCAACCCCCTGACCCGCCCTGCTCTGTGTGTGACAGGGGGCGGTGCCCCAACTCCCCTATCGGCCCTACTCTGAGTGACAGGGGGGAGCTCCTCAACCCCCTGATCAGCCCTGCTCTGCGCGTGACAGGGGGGACCTCCCCAACCCCCTGATGGGCCCTGCTCTGTGCGTGACAGGGGGGAGCTCCCCAACCCCCTGATCGACCCTGCTCTGTGCGTGACAGGGTAAGGAGCCCTAACCCCCCTGATGGGCCCTGCTCTGTCCATGACAGCACCCCAACCTCCTGATCGACCCTGCTCTGTGCGTGACAGGGGGTGGCACCGCAACCTCCCCATCGACCCTGCCTTGAGTGTGACAGGAGGCGGCACCCCAGCCCCCCAATCGGCCCTACCCTGAGCGTGACTGAGGGTGGCATTGCAACCTCCCAATCTGCCCTGCTCTGTGAATGACAGGATATGGCGCCCCAACTCCCCAATCGGCCCTGCTCTGAGCCCGACCAGGGGCTGCACCTAGGGATTGGGCCTGCCCTCTGCCACCCGGGAGCAGGCCTAAGCCAGCAGGTCGTTGTCTCCCGAGGGGTCCCAGACTGTGAGAGGGCACAGGCCAGGCTGAGGGACCCCCCTCCCCCCCCTGAGTGCACAAATTTTTGTGCACCGGGCCTCTAGTTTTTTTGATAACAGAAACCTGTAACAGAAATATTTTAATCTTTATTTAATGGCACTTTTATAATTTTTGTTATACATTTCTGGTTCCTTTAGTCATATCACCCTCTATTATAATCCTGATGAGGGTAGGGGTGCAATATACTTTAAATACCTCTGATACCTGGCCTCAAATCAGGGCCTGTCTGGCAGGCAGTAGGTGCTTGATGACTACTTGCTGAATGAATAGATGCATAGAACTATTGGTTGATACTTCAAAGTAACCCATAGGCAACACCCATATAAATATTTTAGCCCCTTGGAAAATCAAGACATCAGAGTGATGAAGAATGAGTCTGATGCTTAAGTGAAGACATTTGATTCTTATTCTATAGTGTTATCTTTCTGGGAATTAACAGTATTGTTAAATCAGTAAGGTCCCTTGATGTTGATGTTATGCATTTTGATTTTTTTGACCATTTTTTATGTGTATACATTACTTCCAATAACAAGGAAGTTTGAATCACCATGCTTATTTCACTTTTCATTTGATTATGTACTAAACCAATGAGGACAATTTATTTCAGTAATATGGTTATGAAATTCCCTTTATTAATTTATATCCTTCTTATGAAACAGTATGACATCTTTTCATTACTTCTTGAAAATAAAGTCGCTACATTGTAATAATGAGAAAACAAATCTAACATCAGAATTTTTAATATGTGATATATGGGGAAATTATTCAAGTGATATCAGGAAAAAGAACAACTTGTAATGAAAGGGCAGAAATAATGACATTTACCAGTTAGATTTCATTATTAGCTATATTGTTTAGAAATTATGTATAGCTGCAGGTAAAGGAGACCCTAATATAGTAGCCTAATGAAATTGGAATTTTATTTTTCCCACATAATAGAAAATTGTTTGCCTGTTGATATGGTTTCAGGGGCTCATAAATGTTAGGGATGGGTTCTGGGATTCCCTCAGCCTTTTCATTGTGGTGATTTTGTGATCACAAGATGGATGTTGAAGCTCTGGTCTTCACTTCCTGATTGATTCTGGTCAGGAATAAGGATAAATGAGTCACATTTATTGTAAAATTCTCAGGTGAACTCCACTTATATTATACTCGAGGCCCGGTGCCCAAAAGTCATGCACGGGTGTGGTCCCTAGGCCTGGTCTGATATTGAAGCGCGAGCCTCTGGCATGGAAGGGCAGGTCCCAGCTAACTCTGGGCCCTGGGCAGCACCTGGGCCCCCAGGCCCCTGCGCATCCCCCTCTGCCTGAGTCATCGGGCCCCTGCCTGGCTCTCTCAGCCCCTGCAAGCCGGGCCATGGCCCTGCCCCCCACCACCAGCACTGGTCGCCATCTGCAGGGCAATTGGTGGGGCGAACGGGCTTCACTTGCACCTGCTTTGGCCTGGCACTGCCTGTTCACCTGCTCCATCATCCCGCTGTGGTCCCACTCTTGTCGGGACCCATCGGGGCTGGCAGTGCCTACACTGCTGCCTGCTGCCAGCGCCATGTCGCCAACACCCACCATGTTCCGCGCCACCCCCTGGTGGTCAGTGCACATCATAGTGAGTGGTCGAATTCATGGTCAAGGGGACAGTTTGCATATTAGGATTTTATTATATAGGATTAGCCCAAACTGGATCTCACAGCTATGCCTAGCTGCAAGGCAGGTTAAAACTATGTTTATGCTCAGTGAAATATGCCAGTCAGAGAAAGACATATACCATATCATTTCACTTCTATGTGGAATCTAATGAACAAAATAAACAAAGTAGAAACAGACTCATAGATACAGACAACAGACTGAAAGTTTCAGAGGGTGGGGTGTGAGGGACTGGGTGAAAAGGTGAAGGGATTAAGCAAAAAAACAAAACAAAAACAACAACTCATAGACACAGACAATAGTATGGTTATTACCAGAGAGAAAGGAGGATGGGGAGAGGTAGAAGAGGGTATAGGGGGCATAAATGGTGGTGCAGGGAGATTGGACTTGGGGTGGTGAACACACAGTACAATATACAGATTATGTATTACAGAATTATACACCTGAACCTATATAATTTTATTAACAAATGTCACCCCAATATATATATATATATATATATATATATATATATATATATATATATATATATATATATATATATTAGAGGCTCGATGCATGAAATTCATGCAAGGGGCTCAGCCCTGGCAGCCCTGGCTTTGTCTGGAAGGTTGTCCGGAAGGACGTCCAGAAGGTTGTTTGGCTGTTCAGTCTAATTAGCATATTACACTTTTTTTTTCTTTTGCTGGATGCACGGTGAAATCAGGGCTATGTTAATTATAAAGAAAGGAAGAAGGGGGCTTGGTGAAAGAAGTAAAAATTTTACCTAAGTAGCCAATTTCCTCTAGAAAAGAAATACATAGGTAGGATGACCCTTTGTGCCTATGGCCACATTCCTAATGCCATCCTGAAACTTTGTGACATGAGATAGCATACATTTTGCAATGTACACGACAGGTTTCCTTTCTCCCATGAGACCACTGTGCATTGGAGAGAGAATGAAAAGGTTTTCATTTTTGTTCGTAACCAAAGAATGTCCTCTTTATGATACAAAGTTTGATAATAATTTCTTGTGGAAGAAACACCAGGTCAGAATTTGCCACTGGTATATGAACTACATTGCAAGAGCAAGAAAGTGCTCTTAGCCAAAGCTAAGAACCAACACTCCATAGCTCCTTATTCTGCTGCATGTGGATATTCCAGTGCCCCAGCATTACTTGTTGAAATGGCATTTGGTAGAGATCAAGTGTCCTTAGATATTTGGGTGTATATGTGTGGACTCTCCATTCCATTCCATTGACTGATAGTTCTGTCCTTAGCCAGTGTCACAAATGCTGGTTATTTGTGACAATAAGTACTTTTTTAGTAAGAATTGAAAACAAAGTAAGAGTCCTCCAAACTCTTTTTTTGCAAGGTTGTTTGACTATTATGGTTCTTTTCAATTTCTATAAGAATTTTAGGACCAGCTTATCTAATTCTGCGGAAAAGGCAGCTGAAATTTCAGTTGGGATTGTGTTGAATCTGTATATACATTTGGGGAGTATTGCCATCTTAACAAGATCGCCTTCCAATGTATGAATGCCTTTTCATTTGTTTAGGTCTTCTTTTTTTCTTTGGAAGATGTTTTTGTCCTTTTCAGTGTGCAAGTTTTGTATTTCTTTTGATAAATTTATTTGTAACTATTTTTGTTGCTATTGTGAATAAAATTTTCTTAATTTCATTTATAGATTATTCATTGCTTTTGTATAGAAATAGGACAATTTTTTTCTATATTGATCTACTATTACTTAGGGAGGGATTTCCTATATTATAATAAAATCATGCCATTTGATAATAGAGATAATTTTTCTTCTTCATTTTCAAGGTGTTTTTTTTTCTTTTTCTTTTTCTTACCTAATACAACACCCACTACAGTGTAATGAAAAAGATGAAAGTGACATGTTTGTCTTATTCCTAATCTTAGGGGAGGTGTTTTAAGTCTATCACCATCAAGTGTAGTGTAGTATTTTGTTGTTGTTGTTTATTTGTTCTTGTAGGTGGCCTTTATTTGATTGAAGACATTTCTGGCATTTCCTATTTTGTTGAATTTTTTTAAGCATAAAAGGGTACTAAATTCTGTTTATTTTTTTTTCTGCATTAATTGTGATGATTGGATGATTTGGATTTTGTCCATTTTTCTATTAACATGCTATATGGATTTATTTTATTAAACTGAATAAACCTTGCATTTCTAGAATAAACCTGACTAGGTCATGGTGTATAACTTTGTTTTGTTTTGTTTTGTTTTGTTTTGTTTTGTTAATCCACACTAGAGGATATTATTCCATTGATTTTTACAGAGAAAGTAAGGGAGAGAGACAGAGAGGGAGAGACAGAGAAAGACACCGATTGGTTGCCTTCCTCCTATGCGAGACCAGGGCTAGGGATTGAGCCTCAGCCGAGGTATATGTCCTTGATCAGACTCGAACCTGGGACTCTTTAGTCCGTGCAGGCCGATGCTCTATCCACTGAGCCAAACCCGCTAGGGCAGTGTATAACTTTTTTTTATATATTTCTAAATTTAATTTGGTAGTATTTTGTTGAGTATTTCTGCATGTATATTTATAAAGAATATTAGTCTCTAGTTTTTGCATGTGACAATATTGTCAAAATTACCAGAGTAAAATTAGCTTCATAGAATGAATTGAAATGTTCCCTCCTCTGTATTTTTTTTTTTAAGAATATGTGAAGTTATGTGTTAATTATCTTTGACCATATTTTAGAATTCACCAGTGAAGCCATTTGGTCTTGGACTTTTCATTATTGGAATTTCATCTGACATCTATTTATCTATTATCTATTTTGTATTACTGTTTTATCTCTTTATTTTTATAGGTCTATTCAGATTTTTAAAATTTATTCTTGAGACAGTTTCAGTAGTTGTATCTTTCTTGGAATTTTCCATTTTATCTAGATCATCTAATATATTGACACACAATTGCTCATAGTATTTCTTATAATCTGTTTATTTCTGAAAGATCAGTAGTAATATCTCCATTTTCAGTTCTCACACTTATCTAATTTGGATCTTCTTTCTTTTTCTTGATCAGTCTTGTAGAAATTTGAATTAATGGTAGCAGAGTAAAGTTTAAAAGCTCTTCTTCAATACAGAGGAAAGCAAAGCAAAAAGACAGAAACGCTCATAAGATGGTTAAAGTGAGTAATATGGAAGAAAAGGAAATCATATAAAATAGTTATTTGGTTTTCCAAAAATAAAATTACATTAAAGAAGCACTGATCTTAAATATGAAAACTTATTTGAGGTAAAGGAGAAATGAAATTATAAACTTAAAATGATTACCTATAACATGCAGAATCAATGAAAAAGTACACCCAAATATATTAATAAATATTTATTTTATTTCTACCATGTAACATAAATATATTAATAAATATTTATTTTATTTTTACCTTATATGTCAGACATAAATCAATTTACATCTTTCTTATTCTTCACAATCATACTATGAAGTAAATCTTAGTTTGGTTCCTATTTGACTGATGAAAAAATAGATTGTATGTGAAATATAAAAGAAAGTCAACTCACTGACAATTGAATTGTGGTTTCTAGGGGTTGGGGAATGAGGAGAATAGGGAGATGTTGGCCCAAGGGTACAACTTTCAGTTGTAAGAGTAATGAATTCTGGGACTCTAATAAACAGCATGATAATATAGTTTTTTTTAAAACAAGGAAAATAAAGGTGCGGAGAAATTAAAGAAACTTTACTCTGGTCAGAGAGCCGGTATGAAGCAGGACTAGGATTTTGATCCATGGATGTCTTTCTCTGTTGCTTTTGCTTTATAAATACAATCTTCCACTTGTGGTTTTCCCTTCTACTTACCATGTTCATATGCCCAACATGTTAAGGGCACACCTTGGAGATACTGCAGGTTCCATTCCATAATTTAAAAAAAAAATCACAAAAAGGGAATCGCAATAAATCTTTTAGCTAGTGAAGGGTCCTGCCTATGGTTTGTAAAAAATATACCCGAGAAAGTGCAATAAAGGAAAGTGTAATGAAACAAGGTATGCCTGCACTGATTTGGTTGTTGATTAAAATATAGTATTACACATATATGTTGAATTATTCAACAAGCTAATAGAGTTTAGTAGAAGTATCTAGTATTGACTTCTAATTGCATATAATCAAATTTATATCAATTGAATTCAATAAGAATTAATTGATTTACTTTCTGTAACTTAAAGTAAGTCCAGGATGCTCAACTGAATAGATATAATTTATGCTGCTGTTCCATGTCCAAAATGAGAAGCCTGCATCTACTAAGGATACGCACTGCTTTCTTGCTGGGGTTCTTGTCCCAGCACCAAGAAGGGTTCAGGAACCTGGAAAAGGGGCTGTGTGTAGATGACATAGGAATCCAGAGACTAATAAAGAATCTGGAGACCAGATATAATTTTGAAAGGCATTGGGGGTCAGAGGACCTTCAGCTAAAGGAACTGAAGACTCCCTCCTTGTCTAGGACCCTTGCTTTTATTAACACAAGTTGTCCTAAGGCAAGGTGGCGATAATACACTTCAAAGGGTAAGGTTTCAAAGGGTACAGAAGCATTGTCAGTTTGGGGAATAGCCTACGGCTGTTCAGGTGTTTGGCCAGTAGGAGGCAATAACATGTAGATTAAGATGCCCTTTAACTGTCTGGCAGCCACAATCAGTTTCCTATTCAGGTTTGGGGAAATGCCTTTAGCCATTTCCAGCAGGTGACTACATGTGTGACTCAACCCTGTTGAGTCCCCAAGTCTCATCAACCTTCTGATGAAACTTGAAATTATGGCATGCTGGAATTGATCTATGGCACTTTCTGCCTTTAGGTTTGTGCAATTTACCTCATGACTCAGCTCATGCATGTGGCAGTGTAGATCTGAACTAGAACTTGGGGGAATGAGACAAATAGACACCTCAGACTCAACAGCCGATGCCTTTTCATCCTTGGCCAGAAACTTTCCAAACATGTGTTTGTACCTTAATGAGATTAGATGTACAATTTCTCAGAAAGAGGCTATAGCAAAGTAGGATCAAATAAGCAAAACACCATCTGAATTGCTGGAGAAACATCTGGTGACAAGAATAGACAGTGATAGTTGGATATTATGTGACATCATGTGAGCAGCATTTAAAAGGTGTTGTAGCCCTTTAATGGGTCTTCCAGGAGGTTACAGAAAGCAGCATGGTTTTAGAACATCGCCTTTAAGTATTCTTTCCTTCAAATGGCATCACTCTTCCATTTAATGGCAGGTTTGAGTTGAATTGCAGAGTTTTCATTGTGTCATTGAGAAAGTTATATTTGGGCCCAGAATGTGTGGGTGTGATTTGTGATTCAGTCCTTAGCAGCTGGGTGTCTTACCCTCTCTGTGCCTTGGTTTTGTCATTGACAAAGGGCTGCCTTGGTGCTTAAATAAGCCCAACTGATAAAGCAGTTAGAGTAGGGACTGGTACCCAGCAGCATTGTAATCATGTGAATGGCTTTTCTATGATTACCCCAAAGCTAGATTTCTTTTTCAAGCCACTTGCCAACTGATCTCCAACTAGGTATTAGCTATTTCAGTTAAGGTGTTTATACTTAAAGGTATTAATATTTAATTAGGTGTTTCCCTAAGATTAGGCATTTTTTTTTTTTTTAAAGAAAAGAAGCCAAAACCAGTTTGGCTCAGTGGATAGAGTGTCGGCCTGCGGACTGAAAGGTCCCAGGTTCGATTCCGGTCAAGGGCATGTACCTGCGTTGCGGGCACATCCCCAGTGGGGAATGTGCAGGAGGCGGCTAATCGATGTTTCTCTCTCATCGATGTTTCTGACTCTCTATCTCTCTCCCTTCCTCTCTGTGAAAAATCAATAAAATATATTAAAAAAAAAAGAAAGAAAACCTTCAAAGTCCTAAGGACAGGACATCTAATTGTGGAATTTCAGACACTCTGTGTCAGGCCCCAAAAGGGTCGCTATCACAGTGGTTTGTGTGCCTGGCTTTCTCCATTTGTCTGCAGTGGAGGTCGGAGCAAGGAATCAAGAGAACAAACAAGACCTAAGCTCATGGGAGGAAATGGGCACAGACTGAAGAAAGAGCAGAGGGAGCCTCTCAGGACGGTATACACTCAAGCTGCTTATTGGTATGAAGTTGTGACATTCTCAGATGCTACTGAAATGATTTGTGGTTTCACTTGGCTTCTGCACAGCTCTGCTTGAAAACGTAGGAATGCATGACAGGTTGGCTTAGTCTGTTTACAGAGCAGACATTTGATGAAATTATCTGAATGAGAGAAGTGTGCCTGTAGATGACGAACCTCAGGGACTTTGACTATCCTCCCATAATTTTATACTTGCAAGGAATCTACATGAACTCTTGGGAATAACCAACCAAGTAAACAATGAAAACAATTAAAAAAAATGGTAGAGCTTTTATTCCTCTCATATTTCTAGGATTACACATGTGTGTCTGAGTTGAATGTCGGCAAGTAGAATGATGTTAAAAAAAAAGAAAAGAAAGAGGGAAAGAGAGGGAGAGAAAAGAAAGGAAGTAAGGGAGAGAAAAATGTTGGAGATGAAAAAGTTCTTGAACTAAAATAATAAAATTAAAACATTAGCAGAGTCGGGGTGTTACTTCACTCTCCAGCTCTGTGTGGGGAGCAGTCACTTAACCTGATGAAATGGCGACGGTCGGGAGGATCAGAGAGGTGAAATCTTGACTGCTGTTCTTTGGCCCATGGATGGCAAAGGTGATGCTCTCTTCCTTTGAGTTATTTCCTGACATTTTCTCCTGATATATGAGCCATTCTGTTCAAGGCACTTTAAGAAGGCTCCCTCTGAAAGGATGCTTAGTAACCTGCGCTGGCTTTCTGCTTCTTCCCTACTTCCCCTGATGAAACCCTTTCTTGAAATCCTAAAAGAGGCAAGTTGGGGTGCAAACCTCCAATAGTGGTGAATACTAGGCCATTAATCCTAGTGTTTCAGGAGGCTGGATGAAGCCTGTCAGTATTGTCAAGACAACCTGTTAAAGAGCGCTCCTAACTTGCTTACTATTTGGAGAAAGTTCTCCTGGTCTTCCTATGCCTGGTGCTTATTGAGAGAGCTATTGCTGAATGAGAGGAATACGTTCTTTATAATGATGAGGTCATTTTTATGCTTATTGGTCTTCCAAGCAAGCTATTTCTTCAAGACTAAAGCATTTGAGAGAGAGCACAAAGATAATGACTTATTGAAAGGAACAAAAGGAGCTTTTTTGTGTCTATGTGTCCAAGTATTTTATTAAAAGTTTTAGTGGCTGCTCCAAGAGCAAGGTGTCTGTGCCTTTAATCATTTTCATTTTAAAAACAGAGCCTTATATTTCCCCATCTTCAGCTGTCCCAGAGGGCAGCCAGGCCAACTTGAACAACATCAATTTCTCTTTATGACAAGCCTGGTGCTTCCCCAGGTCTTCAGAACTGCCTAAAATGTCTGGGAAAGTAGATTATGAAGAGGATATTAGAATTGTAAACAAGAACAATTTTGTAATAAAAACCATATATTTTCTCCATTGGACTTTGGGCTTAATACTGCAGCAGCAAAAGTGTCACGAGTCATAATTTGTTGATGGCTACTGAGCATTAGTTACAGTCAGCGCGTGTGCGGAAAGGGCAAGTCCTCCTGGCATCCCATTAAAGCAGATCTCGGATGGGTAATTGCGATTTCATTCTTCTAATGCATCTCTTCCATTTGAGTGTTCATTGTGGAACCTGATGAAAAGAACTTGTGTGTTACAACTTCCCAGGCTGCTCACAGAGCAGTGTGCCCTGATGCAGAGGTATTTTGCACACATTTAAAAGATTGATGAATAGTGAATATGAAAGGATCAGCTTACCAAAAGGCAAAGGAGACCCATGTCCAACCGTGGAGTACCTTCAAAAGGTTTCGGGAGGATCTTGATTGGATCGTTGAAAAAAAATGAGCGTTTCCCTCACGGCTCTGTGTTTCTTCAGCAGCACATCCCCACCTCCGTCCATCTATTCATCCTCCCTGCTGACAGGGTTTATGAGTCTGATACAATGAACTAAGAAACAGTAGGTTTTCCCCAAGAAACAGAGTGTTTGTTCTTCTTTGTCTGCAAGGAAAGTGGAAGCCGTGTGTGAAACGCAAGCATTATCATCCGTTCATATCATCAAAAGAGCGATCCTTTTGTCTCAAGGAGCATGTCAGCTGGGAAAGTTCTTACTGTGCTTAACCTTTTGTCTTCCCAGCATTCACTGTTGTCCTGAGTCCCACATAAGGACCCTGAACATATTATCCTAAACACATAATTTCTGATGACACGGTTTCTGTTTGCATTTCATATCTGCTTTTCTTATACTCAGTGGCCCACATTCCAGAATCTATTCCTTGTGTTTAGTTTTGCCAGAGAAACAAAGATACACAGAGCCCCTCCATTTCCATTGAGATCTTTTCCTGTCACAGGTAACAGAGACCACATTTATGTTTTCAATTAGCCAAAACTTCTTCACACATCGGTGTGATGGCACAAGCATAACAGCACACGTTTGAAAAAAAGACAATGGCTGTCCTGACGAAGGCTAGAGTAAGATCGCAAATACTTAAAATATGAAGTGACAAGAGAAGGCACATGGTGCTTTATGGAATCTTTTTAAATATTATTATTTTTAAAATAAGAGCAGAAACCTCTCATCCCTATTAGCATCTCATTCCCATTCCTGCAACCAGGACATGTAGGGAGTCAGCTTCATCCTTGTAGGGGGGTCAGGTTAGTGTGGGGGTCTTTCCGATGAGCTGGGGCAATTGGATCCAACTCTGAGACACAGCTCACTTGGGCTTGATACACTGTGAAGGACAAAAACGAACACTCTTCCATTCCTTAGGCACCTGTCCAGAGCTTGGAGACACGCACACAAATTTCCTTGTGTAGATTTCGCCTAAGAGAGCAGAGATACCACCTCGCCTTCTGTGTCTGGTCAGATGAGAAGGGGGGCAGGAAGAAATGAGTATCCCATTGTATTTTTTCATGAAAAAGCCCGAGAAACAGAAACGTCCTGAGCACTGGCAGAGATGCCAGTTATTTTCAAATGAAAAGGGCTATTTGTTTCCAAATTACAGCAGCCACTGGAATGCATGCGTTTATGGCTCCGGAGTCCTCATTTGGCGCAGTAAAATTACCTTTCAGTAATTTAGTCACTGGGGCTTCGTCCTGCTGGCTGGTCAGAGCGATCAGATAGCTTGCAGCTGCGGGCTGAAGCCCGGCCATTTTTTTCCCCCCAGGACAGGCAGTTAGCTATAGAGCCATCAGGGCGGCATCTGTCATCCCGCTAGGCCCAAATTGTTTTCTATGATGGATGTCACAGTCTGTATGATCAAAATAGAAGCCCTGCTGCTTTTAATTGCAAAATCGGACTACTTGCACATTTGTTATTATGCCGGGGTTATTACCTCACACAAAATGAATTAACAGGTGAAAATAATTGATGAGAGGAGTCTAGGGATTTTTAGCCTCTTCAAAGAGACTTTGTAATTATGGCCTAATGAATGTTCTGAGACGTATCTGTGGGGGGCAGCATGAGACCACCAAAGATCTCTTCAGATGGATGATAAATTCGACTGAATTCTACGGTAATGCTGCTTAAATTTACTTAGCAATTAGTGTAATAGGCCCACATGATTCATAATAACATACTGAGAATTTTTAAATATGCTTGTTCCATCCATCTATAAATTAAGCTACTTACTTCAGCTTTCTTCCCAAGGTGACGGAAAATGTGAACGAATCGGGCTTTCTCAAACAAAGACGGAGGTCAGGGGTGTGGGTTTTGGAAATACCTGGCTGAATGCCGTTGGCACCTCCGATCATTTCTCTGCCCCTCTCCCAATAGCTTGTGAAAGGGACCTCCCCGAATTTTGTCCAAATATAGTTTTCAGAGTCTCGAGCACGTAGAGACCCCACATCTGTCCCGTGCAGTACGTAATTTAAACGTGTTGTGAGCTGAAGGAGTTGCTCTTGGCTTTCTGACCATGCTTCCATGGAGATGTGGTCATATTTCAGAGTCACTCAGCCCCTGAATGCATCCAGAGTGATGGAGTCCAGCATCCCACCGGCCTCCGACATCCTGAAGCTGCACAGCAGGAGTCCCTGTCCCCCAAGCACAGGAGGCTTGTCCTGACTCACCAGGGCAGCCACAGGCGGGGTATTGCTCCTCATGTCCACCTACTAGTAACTAGGTACAGACTGGAGCTGGGAGATGGACAACCTCACCGTTACAAGGGCAGCGGCATATTATTAAATAATAGAGGGGACCCTTTAAGGAAAAGAAAAACACACACAATTATACCCGAACAAATCATGAGCAAATGTCTTTACATAACCATATATTATCCACGTGCTATGGAATTCCAATTCTTAAGGTAATCCTTCAATTAGCAAGAGGCAAAGTTACATTAATTGTGAGTGCTATTCTGAGAAATGTGAAGAAAGAAAACCTCGAGACGAAGATAATCTGTAGTTACAAGCAAAGGAGAGAAAAAGAAATGGAAAGCAGAACTGTAAGTTTCGAGAAATTGTAAACTCAGTAAAAGGGTCACATGTTTAAAAACAACTGCATTCATTTTTTTAAGTGACGGGGAGCTTTGTCACAGATTCAAACTAGATTAGTTAATCAATATTTCTAGAAGACATTTATTATTTACATTGTTCTTGTGCCTTTTGTCACACACACTCTCTCTCCCCTCATCCCCCCCCCCAACACCTTTCCTGCCCCAAAAGTCAGTAGCATCTTTGTAAAGCATCTCTTCTATTTGAGTAATTTTTACAACTATTTGTTGTTCTTGTCGTAAGTTTAAGTGAAAGGTATATATGAGGCATGAGATTGATAATGAGGTGGCTCTTTTTACATTATGTATATAGCATTATATATAATATTAAAATGTAATGATATATACGTTAATCTTTACAGACTTACTGTTAGCATTTCATATTTAAGAGAATATAATACCAAAGAATCTCAATAACAGGAAGGAAAATATAATGAATGCAAGGCAGGCAGGCCCTGGGTGCCCACATGTGAAACAGGCTGTGCTCACTCATATCAGGCTGCCTGTCACTTCAGACGCATTTTTCATAAACCTTCACACGCCTGCATGTATCTGCAGTATAAGCCCCAAGATGAATTCTCCAAAGACACTAACAACAGATAAATGCTTTTTAAACAAAATAGTGCATTTGAGAAATCTGTTACAAAGGTAGGAGGGTCATACACTCAGACTTCAATTGTATCAGAAGCTAGAGCACCGATCTGTAATGTTACTTTATTGTGGTCTTCACTGCAATTCAGAAGTTAATGCTGTAAAACTTTGAAGCCCGTTTCATTTAAATGCTATTGGATTGTTGTTATGAAACACCATGGAAAACACTCGAGGGATCCCAACTTGAACAACAGCAACAAAGGCAGGTGAAAGAGTGAATATCTAAAAAAATATATATTTTAATGAAGCTTGGATACAATTTTTCAAGTATGAATGGTAAAGACAATTCAAAATGATGTTCATAGCACCAACCAAAGAGCAATAGATAACACAATTTAAATCTCACAGTAAGCTATGCGCACACAAATAGATGTGTCTTATCTGGAAATGAAGAGCAGAGGGATTGGGTGCGCTTATGATAGCTTAGTGACAAATGACGTGCACACAGAGTGCAGCAAAATCGCCTCTCCAGGGGCACCAGCCCTTTCTTCCTGTCTCTTCTTCCTCTGTATATAAAATGTGCAGAAGTACAAATGTTTAGACGGTGTCTCGTGTCTACCAACAAGGACCAGTCAATGGCGTTTGTATGCTTACCAAAGACATTGTGTTTTAGATGAGAAAATCTCATGTTCTTTTTAGCGACTACAGACTATGAAGAAGTGAGGAGTTTGTTTTATTCATGGGCCACTGCAAAATAATTCTCATTGTCGTAGGGGATGGTGAGCTCATAGGGTCTGAATCACTGACTTACCAGACACATTTGTTTCCAGGAAAAGAAAAGATTCTGTTCATAATTGAATGAGAATGCAAATAATTCCTTGATAATGCTAGAATTTTGGGAGTGTCCGTCTGCCTCTAGCCTGCTATGAGCTCTGTGTAATTAAATGGAATTGGATTTTGGAACTGGTTTTATGTAGACAGCACTGATTTCTGAGTAAAACCCCATTCGGACACCTCACTCTGATGTATTGCATCAATAGATCATCAGAAGCAGTTGTCATTCCAATGATGAATTAGTGTAATACATGAGAATGAGACTCACTGATGATGTATTCAGTGCTCAAAGATGGCAGTGTCCAGAGAAGAAATGGGTCCAGTAAGGAAGCCGTTAGAATTACAGGATGAAGTCAGTCAGCTCGCAGTGCTTTTCCAAGCCTGTGGGGGGGGCTAGGCTCATATATTGGTGTCAAAGCCACTTTTAGGAACCCTTTCTTGGGGCCATGATAAGAGTGCAGTTTTACCATTTCAAAATAATTTCCACTGGTGAACTGCAAGCCACTATGCATACATGTTTGGTCACCATTCAGTATTTTAGTGCATGTCAATGTCTGTATTGGCAGAAAACATTGTGTATTGTTAGTGCTAGCTTGTGCAAAAAAAAAAAAAAAAAAAAAAAATCTGTCGTAAGCAGGATTTTGTGGGATGGTACTGAACTATATGACAGTAACAGCAGTTTTCCAACGAATAGTTTCTGCCAAAAGGGAAGCTGTTGCCAGTAAGTGTCTCCATGCCACCAATCATGGGCACAGCTTCTGGTATTAGCTGGAGAGGCAGATATTTTAAGTACAACATTAAACTTGGGTCTGACTGTCATACATTTTCTGCTAATAGAGCTTGCAACACCTACTATAAATGTAGATGAATTAGAGACTCCCAGTGACCTCCATCTACCTCCTGCTGGGCTTTTTCTAAAAGGGTAAAAGAGAGAGTTGTAAATGTTTATAACATGGGGCTAAAAAGGCTTTTTTATGCAATGGAATAGCAGTTACTGTTCACCTTCTTACAGCAGCTGATTGCATCATAAATAAAACAGTAGGGCCAGGGCTAGTCAGCCCAGCTGTGGGAGGGATGCATTCAGATAGCAGCCAAAGGCACTGGGGAGGGGCAGGAAGTTTCTTCCCCGGCCTGGGCTGGTAAGAATCTGGCTGCTGTAGTGTGGGCCTGCGTGTGTGCGTGTGTGCGTGTGCGTGTGCGCGCATGTGGGTGTGGGGTTTGCAAAAGAGGAAGTGGTGGAGGAAATAGAAAAGGAAGAGATGCTGAAGGCAGGCTTGTTCCTATTTTCTAAGCTGGGCTGGTAGTGGCTTTCTTAGAAGACTTTAAACAACCAAGTTCAGAGCAGGAGACTGCATTTGGAGGGAAAATACGTTCCCTCCAATATTTTCTACTTTCCGATATCTTATCATTTCTTAAATTTGAGACAGGCAGATAGCTTTATGAGTTATGAATGATAAGGAGGAAACCTTTCAGCGGACTTCTTTAACCACCTGGGTTTCATCTAAAGCCTTAGAAAATGTTATGGAAAATGTACTGCCTACTTTACACTAACAAGAAAAATGATTTTGAAAATCTTAATGCACCTAATCCTTTTTAAGAGTGATTATTTTGTATAATGCCCATTAAAGTATTCATTCTCCAAAATGCACTTTGGTTTTCCATAACCCTAATACTCAGTTGTTTTTTGGATTTGTTAGTAACACTGATAAATACTGAATTATGTGATGTAAGTTATCTTAACACCTGGGACCTGAGGCTCTGCATATAGGCCTGAACCTGAGGAAGAACAGATGTCAGGTAAATTTTTAAAATATATTTTTGTGGCTCCATAAAACACCAGAAGAAATAAATCATGAACATAAACTCTAAATTGTTACACTATAGCTAGCCACCAATTATTTTTATGTGACATAAAAATGGTTTTTCACATTAAGTGGGTATAATTTTGTCATATATTTCAGGACACACATGTATTCTCAGTTTTGCCTCAAATATATTTGCATAACACAGGTTTAATTATTTGTGTAGAGAGTTTAAAAAATCTTTACATTGAAAATGTCCATAATTAATTCAGTAAATATTTGCTATAGACTTCCACATTATTAAGGGATGTATATTATCATGTTTGCACACAGCTAAGCAACAGTGCTAACAATATCTAAAAGAAAAACCCTGGAGATTTTCTTTGCTTTAAGTAGTAGAAACAATTTACTGTCCCAGACTTCTCTTCCCTCCCTCCACCCTCCCTCTCTTCTTTCCTTCTTCCTCCCTTCCTCCCTCCCTCCCTTCCTTCCTTCCTTCCTTCCTTCCTTCCTTCCTTCCTTCCTTCCTTCCTTTGCCAGTTTTCTCAGTGGTTAGAGTATTGGCCCAAGGACTTGAAAGTTTTCCAGTTTGATTTCTTGTCAAGGGCATGCACCTCGATTGCAGGCTCAATCCCCTGCTCTAGTTGGGGTGTGCATGGGAGGCAAGCAATCAATGTGTCTCTCTAGCATTGATGCTTCCTCTCTCTGTCTTTCCCCACTTTCTAAAAATCAATTGAAAAATATGCTTAAGTGAGGATTAACAACAACAAATAATAATACACATACCCCAGAAAAATAAGAATATGGGTGTTAAAAAATCTGAGCTAAGCTAGTCATGTTGAAAAGTTTGGGGTTTTGAAGCTTTTATTCTAATAGTGCAAATATTCATTTTACTTATATTCTCAGTCCTATATAATAAAAGCCTAATATGCTAAGTGTCCAGTCATCCATTCAAGCAATCAAAGTGTAATATGCTAATGATATGCTAAGGCTGCACAACCGCTCGCCTTGACATGCACTGACCACTAGGGGCAGACAGTCAACTGTTCAACCAGTCGCTATGATGTGCACTGACCACCAGGGGGCAGAGACTCTGACTGGTAGGTTAGCTTGCTGCTGGGGTTTGGCCAATCGGGACTGAGTGAGACGGGCTGGACACACCCTGGAGCCCTCCCATGGTCCCTCTCTGGCTGGCCAACCTCCCACATCCCTCCCCTGCCCTGATTGTGCACTGGTGGGGTCCCTCAGCCTGGCCTGTGCCCTCATGCAATCTGGGACCCCTCAGGGGATTTCGGAGGCCTGGTTTTGGCCCTATCCCGCAGGCCAGGCCAAGGGACCCCACTGGTGCACGAATTCATGCACCAGGCCTCTAGTATTTTAAATAGTATGAAAGAGAGCTACAAAATTTTTATGTGCTTTAAATTGCAGTAAAGAAAAACAAGGAATGGAATCCTAACAAAATATGACCTTTCAAACATTCACCAACATCTAAGGTGGCATTAAATCTAAACTTAGAGCTGATATATGTCACATTGTTACAGAAGTAACAGCAATCAGAAAAGCCAGAGTTCTCATACACATTGCAGGAGGTAAACACCGATCAAAGTCATTCCATGGTGTGTAATTCTTTAAAATTTTATTTTACTGTATTAACAAATGAAATGCACTATACCACATATCTCTGATATTACTTTTCTTAGGGAGAAACTGTTTAATCACATTAATATCTGCATTACTGGAGTCAAGAGTAAACTTTAGTTAAAGATGAGATGAGGAGCATGTTCTCCTGTGCTCACCTGTGACAGAAATAGAAACCTGCTTCAACAAAACACAAATCTGCCCCTTCCCCCTGATGCTCATGCAGAGCTCATCCATTCAGTACTTACTCAAAGGATTTGCTGAAATTCCAGCTAGTGCTCCCATGGACTGTTTGATAGAGGCATTTCTTTGCTTAACTGGTGTTGCAAAGACACCTAAGTGTCTCCACGGACTTTTTCTTGTAGATCTACCCCCTGTATCACAGCAGTTTATCAGCTTGCATTTATGGTTTCCCACAGAATGTGGTGATTCTATGATGATCTTGCCTATGTCTTAATTCTAGCTCCCTTCCCACACCTTGCCTCCCAATGGGTTTGTGTGTGTATTTTTAATTCTCCCCCCAATATCCCCTTCCCTTCCCTTCCCTTCCCTTCCCTTCCCTTCCCTTCCCTTCCCTTCCCTTCCCTTCCCTTCCCTTCCCTTCCCCTCCCTTCCCTCCCCTCCCCTCCCCTCCCCTCCCCTCCCCTCCCATCCCCTCCCCTCCCCTCCCCTCCCATCCCCTCCCCTTCTTTCTCTCTCCTATAGGAAATAGTCCAGGTTCCTCTCTTTCAGGTACATAAATATTGCCTTTTCATGTGATGGACATTTCCTTCATCGCTTCTCTATCTTTCAGGCTGTCTGGTCATCTCATTCTGGAAATGACTCTTTCTTTTTACTTTTCACATGAAGAGTTATTTTCCCCATGACTTGCCTTCACCTTCGTGGACATAAGAACCCTATTGTGCACTGTGGTGCAAATAAAATCCAAAGTTATCAAGATAAAATTAGCATTAAAAAACCATAAGACAACAAACAATAGGGCTTTGTGTGATTTTTATAACTGCATGTAACTCGTTACTTTGGCAATAATTGTTTGTGCTTCATTAACATACAAAATAGTTTTATAGACTAACTCACACACAAAAGAAACCATTTTTGACGAGAGAGCCTTGCTTTGTTTAATGTTAGACACCATTGCATTTACTTTCCTAACACAACGTTCTAATTAGTACCTGGCACTCACCCTGAAGTTTTCAGCTTGAGCACTCTGAAGGTGACAGTGGAGGCACAATTCCATGGCACTTTTTGTCAGTACCTGTCAAAATACAGCTAAGCCTTTAGGAGTTGTGATCTAAATATCCATGCGGGTGGGGGTGTGGGAGGGGGGGGATTAATAGTCCAGAAACAATATGTTTCTAGATAATTTTTAAAAATAAAATTGCACATTACCCTTGCTTATAAACAAAATGGCATTAATGCAACCCCATTAAAAGCAGCCTTTACAAAACTACATTTGTCCTAATAATTTCCTAGCATTGTTTTTATCCTCTGAACAGTGCATAGTTGCCCAATGCATTTGATTTTACCTTTTTCTGAAGTAGCCCAGGTAGATAAATAGCAACATTTTAAATGAATTCATCTGTGCATACACTCCTTCCAAAGGTGATTAGCGGTTCATCTTAAAAGCATGAAAAAGATCTGTTTAACTGCACCCAGGAAGTGACTCTATCAGGCCAAGACCTTGAGAACCTGTCATGAAGAGTCCAATTTTACTCTGATAGGGAAAGAGCAAAGGTCCTCATTTGGGGCCTGTCTCTGGTTGGGGAGAGAATGCAGATTCAGAGGCAGGGGGGCAGATTCCCCAGCTGTCCTTGAACCCTGGGTCCTTCCCCTCAGGACTGCTTCTCAAAGGCCACAGACCAGAGAGGACTGAGTTTATCATGAAAGGCCACCACTGTGCGTCCTGACCCCCCAACATATCAAACAGAAGACCTGTGACTTTGGGGAAAATGACACAAAAAAATAGACTGGTTTAACCCTTTGAGTGCCAACCAGTATCCTAGGAACTATGCTAACATTGCCAAGGCATTTTGAGTTAAGGTTTTTAAATTTTATTTTTTTCCCACATAAAGAAAAAACTACTAGCATCTAATAGTGACATTGCAGGAGGAGCACGATAGCGCTCGCGGCACTTTTGGCGAAAGACAGGAGGAGCACCATCGCGCTCCCCAGCACTCTAGGGGTTAAACCTCTATCCATTATTGGGCTCACAGGGAATTTCGTGATTACTTTTTTTGGGGGGGTGGTGGTGGTGGTACCAGATTGATGTAATTTTTTCCCCCACAAATTTCTAAAATAGTTTATATTCTATGTAACTTAGGTTTTGTCTAAAAATAAATTTACTAATTTTCCCAAACTGATTCATTAAATTAGTACCCTTTTTCAAATTTTTTTCTTTTACAATTACAGTTGATATACAATATTACATTAGTTTCAGGTGTACAACACAGAGATTAGACATTTATATAACTTACAAAGTGTCCACTTGGATAAGTCTAGGACCCATTTGACATGATTCATAGTTATTAATTATATTCCTTAGGCTGTACTTTACATTCCCAGGACTGTTTTTATAACTGGCAATTTGTACTTCTGAATTCCTTTCACTTTTTTACCTATCCACCAACCTTCTTCCCATCTTGCAACCATCAAAATGTTCTCTGTATCTATGCGTTTGTTTCTCTTTTGTTTGTTTATTTTGTTTTATTTGCAACAGCATGGATGGAACTGGAGAGCATTATGCTAAGTGAAATAAGCCAGTCAGAGAAAGATAAATATCACATGATCTCACTCATTTGTGGAATATAATGAACAACATAAACTGATGAACAAAAACAGATCCAGAGACAGAGAAGCATTGATCAGACCATCAAACCTCAGAAGGAATGCAGGGGAGGGCGGGGGTAAGGGGGAGAGATCAACCAAAGGACTTGTATACATGCATATAACCCTAACCAATGGACACAGACAACAGGGGGGTGAGGGCATGAGTGGGGGGTGGGTGGGCAATGAGGGGATAAGGACACATATGTAATACGTTAATTAATAAAGAAATTTAAAAAAATAAATTCCACATATAAGTGAAATTATATAACATTTGTCTTTCTCTATTTCACTCAGCATAATCTCCTCTAAGTCCATTCACATTGCTACAAATGGCACTATTTCATTTTTTATGGCTGAGTAATATTCCATTGTATATATGTACCACCTCTTCTTTATCTATTCATCTATCAATGGGTAGTTAGGTTGCTTCCATATCTTGGCTATTGCAAATAATGCTGCAGTGAACATAGTGGTGTATTTGTCCTTTTGAATTGGTGATTTGAGTTTCTGGAAAAATACCTGGAAGCAGAATTGTCGGATCATATGGTAATTCCATTTTAAAATTTTCGAGGAAGCTCCATACTGCTTTCCCTAGTGGTTGCATCAGTGTTCTTTCCAACAACAGTGCACAAGGGCCCCCCTTTCTCTATATTCTTTCCAACACTTGTTGTTATCTTCCTGATTTAGATGGGGTTGACCAATGGACCAGAGGTTGTAATGGACTTAGGAAGGTATTTTCTAGAATACTATTGTCTCCGTTTGCTTCTCATTAAAACGCAACAGAAATAGTGCATATTAATGTTACATACTATTTTAATAACAAAGTAAAATAAATATAAAGTGACTCTGTTAGTATCCACATAATTATGAGTCATTAAATCAGAGAATCCTGCGTTGACTATGAGAGATTCACCTCAAATGTCCATAGTCTCAGATAACTAATTCTCTTTGGAATTTCAACCTTCTTTGCCTCCTCCCCTGCTGTATGGCTATTTCCTCAATCTAGCTCATCTCAGATTACAATCTGTACATTGTTTGGAACCCTTAAATGCAAAGAATAACTACAGTGTTACTCTAACCAGGAGTGGGGAATCTTTTTTTTCTGCCAAGGGCCATTTAGATATCGATAACATCATTTGAGGGCCATACAAAATTATCAACTTAAAAACTATGTTGCTATGAAAAAAGCTCCTACATTTATTAAATTTCAAGTCCTGCCTGCAGTTGCCTTGGCAGGGCCAGACCAAATGATATGGCCCAAGGGCCTGATGTTCCCCACCCCTGCAAGCATTTGAAATCATAGCTAGTTTGGGGTTTTTTTTAGAGTAGATTATATTTCAATCACTAATAACATTTTCTTTTCTAATTTCTTGTCCCAATTACACCACATGGTGACATATTTAGAGTAGCTTTCCATGATGATGATGAGGAATCATAGTCAACTCCATCCTCCTCAATGGCCCACTGGCAAATATAATGACATTCAAACACCCTTCTATTCTTCATTCCAGCAATGCTCAGACCTCATCATCAGCTAAATCTAAGCAATGTGTGTGTTTGGGGAGGGGAAATAGTTTGCAACTGGGAAAATAATCAAAGCAGAGGCATGAATACCACCATCTGTATGGAAATTGGTAAACTGCAAATTGGTCCCTTAACTGGGATTAGGGAGAATGCATGTTTTCCCTGGCTCTGCCTCTTTCCCAGAATTTCACATACATCAGTAACAATGGCTTTTCCTTCCTTCAGCTGAAGATGGAGAGAGATGCTTTAAAGTTGTCAATGTCAGGGAGGGTTTGTCCTGCATAGTCATAAGCTCATTATTTAAAAGAACAAAATGAAGGCTTGTTTCCTACAGTGAATTTAATACTTTTCCTGCTCTATATTATGATGACAGTACAGAAAAGTAGAGTCGGAAGAAAAATGAAAAAGGAATGATTTTTTTTTTTTTTTTTTTTTTTTTTTTTACTCAAAACTAGTGTAACCCTTTCTGGTATGATGACTGTGCTGGAATATTTACCTACTAATATTCCCTTAAATGCATTGTTAGAGCCAAAGAAAATTTGATAATCTTTTCTTTCATGTTACTAGTTATTACTACTTATATAAAAATCCTTCTTGGTGTTTCTTTGGAGTCTAGTGTAATGCAATAGGGTATGGTGTGAGCATTGGCATTAGTGTAGTCCCAGAATACCATTGGTAAAAATGTATATACTATGAAAGGATGACAGAAAGAGAAGCAAATAAAATAGATGATGTAACCGGAATGTTCAGTCTTAAAGTTTATTACTTATATACACCTGAAATATTAAGTTTGCTTAGAGTTATAAAGCTCTAAACTGTCTATTATTGGGGAAGAGCACAGGATAAAATAACTCACTTAATTGAAAAATCAACTATATGTTAATAAACACTGACTTTATAATCATTCAAAGTGTGTACACCAGCTTATACCTCACTGAATTTTGGAAATGAACTGTATGTTAATAAACATTGATGGGTGTTTCTGAATTCTTGGGATATATTCCTAGAAGTGGGATCACTGGGTCCAATGGAAATTCCATTTTTAATTTTTTGAGGAAACTCCAAACTGTTTTCCACAGAGGCTGTACCAGTCTGCATTCCCATCAGAAGTGTAGGAGGGTTCGCTTTTCTCCACATCCTCGCCAGCACTTTTCCCTTGTTGATTTGTTGATGATAGCCATTCTAACAGGTGTGAAGTGTCACCTCATGTCGTTTTGATTTACATCTCTTGGATGATTAATGGTTTTTCCATATAACTTTTGGTCTTCTGTATGTCCATTTTGGAGAAGTATCTATTTAGGTCCTTTGCCCATTTTTTGATTGGATTGTTTATCTTCCTTTTGTTAAGTTGTATAAGTTCCCTGTATATTTTGGAGGTTAACTCCGTATTAAATGTGTCATTGGCAAATATGTTCTCCCATGGAGTAGGCGCTCTTGTTATTTTATTGATGGTTTCTTTTGCTGTGCAGAAACTCTCTATTTTGATGTAGTCCCATTTGTTTATTTTCTCCTTAATTTCCATTGTCCTAGGAGATGTATCAGTAAACATATTGCTATGAGAGATGTCTGAGATTTTGCTGCCAGTTGTTTCTTCTGGGATTTTTATGGTTTCATGCCTTACATTTAAGTCTTTTATCCATTTTGAGTTTATTTTTGTGTATGGTGTAAGTTGGTGGTCTAATTTCTTTCTTTTTTTTTTTTGCATGTATCTGTCCAATTTTCCCAACACCACTTATTGAAGAGACTGTCTTGACTCCATTGTGTGCTCTTGCCTCCTTTGTCAAATATTAATTGAGCATAATGGTTTGGGTTGATTTCTGGGTTCTCCGTTCTGTTCCATTGGTCTATATGTCTATTCTTGTGCCAGTACCAGGCTGTTTTGAGTACAGTGGCTTTATAATATAACTTGATATTTGGTATTGTGATCCCTACAACTTTACTTTTAAATATCAATCAGAAAGAATATATGCAGCCCTATGTTCATAGTAGCACAATTTACGATAGCTAAGATTTGGTAACAACCTAAGTGAACATCAACAAATGAATGGATTAAAAAGCTGTGGTACATCTGTACAATGGAATACTACGCAGCTGTAAAAAAAAGAACTCTTACCATTTGCAACAGCATGGTTGGACCTAGAGAGCATTATGCTTAGTAAAATAAGCCAGCCAGAGAAAGATAAGTATCACATGATCTGACTCATATGTGGAATCTAACGAACAACATAAACTGATGAACAAAAATAGACTCAGAGACATAGTAACATCGAACAGACTATTAAACCTCAGAGGGAAGGCAGGGGAGGGGAGAGGGGGAGAAGAGATCAACCAGTTAACTCATATGTGTATATGTATAGCCCATAGTCACAACAATAGAGTGGTGAGAGCTTGAGGGGAGGTGAGTCACAGAAGGCAATGGGGGGAAAAAGGGACATATGTAATACTTTTAACAATAAAGATTTATCTTTAAAAAAAGTACTATAAGAAAACCCCCACACAAAATAAAACAAATAAACAAAAAATTTAGGGTTGAGATCCATCTAGTTCAGCGGGCCGGATCCGGCCCATTTGAAATGAATAAAACTAAAAAAAAAAAAGACCGTACCCTTTTATGTAATGATGTTTACTTTGAATTTATATTAGTTCACACAAACACTCCATCCATGCTTTTGTTCTGGCCCTCTGGTCCAGTTTAAGAACCCATTGTGGCCCTCGAGTCAAAAAGTTTGCCCACCCCTGTCTAGTTTCTTAAATTCATCTGAAAGAAGAAATAGAGGAGGCATTTTCTTCTACACTAAAACAATGTTTGTTTTTGTTTTGTATTCATATTTTCTTTAATATTTATTTAACTGTTTTATAAGATTAATAGTGGGCACTATTCTCTAAATTTAGCTCAAATATTTTTTTCTTAAGTTTGTTTTTATTTAAATAAGGGTGTTTTGTTTTTTTTAAAGCAAACAAACAAGAATTTAACATGTTTTTCTGGCCAGAAATTAAAATATAATTTACTCAAACACAGATAACATCTGAATTTCTGTATTAATGATCATAAGGTCAAAGTGTTATTCCAATTAAAATTTGAATAAATTTAGTGACTCTTATGATGGAAGAATCGAAAATACCTCCATGTCCATATATCAGTAGAACCCTGTTATTTTTAATTTTCCTTAAAGTTCAGCAAAACAATGTGATCTTTAAAAATATTGAAGAAGAAATAAAATGAGTCAAAACTGCTTTTTAATAAATGAATATTGAAAAAGAAACATTGAAATGTACACTTTTTTGGGGATACCCTACATAAGATGCGATATCAATAAGTATGATATTTTTGTCTATTTAAAATATCTCATGTACATACATATATTTTCATTGTCTCTGGTTATAAAATGTGGGCTCTTTCTATTTAAAAGAAAGCAATGCATGCCAGGAAGAAATATATTCTTATTTGTTTTTCCTCTTTAAGTATGGATGTATGAGGAAGCTGATTGCAGAGAGTAAGATGTTGGCATTATATTGTGAGACAGCCTATTCATACTAATTCTAGTCAGTTGGATAGTGGCCTCCCAAAAAAAGATATGTCCCAGTCCTAACACCTGGTATCTCTGAATGGAGCCTTATTTGGGGAAATATTAGATGTAATTAAATGAAGGATCTAAAGATAAGACCATCCTGGATCAACCATGTGGCCCCCAAATCCAAAGACAAGTTTCCATGTAGGAAGGGGAGAAACATTGAGACACAGGAGAGAAGGCACAGATTGGAGCCAAAGATTGCTGGCAACCTCCAGGAGACAGGAGATAGGAAATGAATAAATTCTCTTTCAGCACCTCTAGGTGGAACCAGCCAGACCCACACCTTGATTTCTGACTTCTGGCCTTCAGAGCTGTGAGAAAATAAATTCCTGTTGTTTTAAGTTATCAAGTTAGTGGTAATTTGTTGTGGCAGCCCTAGGAAACGAATACACTCATTTTCATAACATAGCTTTCAGGTATCACACACAGCTTTCCTTGTGCAAATTAGAAACAGTCATTTTTCATCACCATAAGTGTCACAGAAAGCAACAGACCAAATCCATAAATGAAAACAAAACTAACAAAGGGAATAATAACTCCTAACTTACAGTAACTTGTTTAGCCTAGAGGAACATCGAGCAAACTAGACTTTAGGAAACCTTCTCTGGGGCACCTGTTTTATCCTATTTTCTAAAGAAATTTTAGAGAAGTTTTAGGTTCACCAGAAAATTGAGCTGCAAGTACAGGGAGTTCCCATGTATACCCTGTTGTGCCCAGATTTCAAAGTTCCCAAGACCTCCAGGGAGCCAGTCCGATGCAAAAGCAAAGAGTCATTTATTTCAAACCTAGGTTTGGCTCCCCTGCCACACTCACCGATGCAACGGTAAGCTCCAGTGGCCGAGAGAGAGGCCTGATGGGATAGGGGGTTTTAAAGGGGGGTGGAGTGAGGGCAGGAGAGGGGACTGTGGGCCCCGCCAATTGGCCAGGCGCGAGTTGGTACAGGATGTGGTCATAGTGATGGCGTGCACTTCCCTTTATTATTATTGGTTAGTCCAGAGAAATCCTGGGTGTGGCTAGCAGCGGCTTCTTCCCGTGAGGAAGCACATGGCACCGTCCCAAAATGGAGGACCCAAGGCAAGATGGAGGGCGCAGTCCCTGTCCGGCTCCTGCTGCTGCCGCTCGAACTCACCACAAGGCAGGATGGCCCTCCCGCACAGCACCCGCAGCTGGCCTGCGGGCAGACTGGGACTCCAGCGTGTCTGGGCGGCACAGGCCCAGCAAACGGGGTGCGGCCAGTGGAGTGGCCCAGCTCTGGAGGAGCGGCATCCGCTCGGAGCAGGCCCGGCCCACGGGGCCGGTGCACTGCAGCATGGCGGCCTCCCCGAGCTAGGGCATGCGCCCCACTCTGCTGCCGTCGCTGCTGCACTGGGCCCGGTCCGGGGGGCAGCGGGCGGGTGGCAGCCCGCGCCGGGCTCCCGCCGTGGGCCGGGGAGCCAATGCCCCCCCCCATGGGGCCCGGCAGTAGGCCCACGCAGGCCCCGGTCCCCCCGACCGGGCCCCAAGGGCCGCATGGACCCCCGGCCCCAGCGCGGGCAAGCGGGGAGCCGACCACGAGGGAAGGGAGGAAAGAGCCAGGCGGTGAGGCCTTCCGCTCCCATGACCTCCCCCGTGGTTGGTCGCTGCCAGCCCCACCCCTCGGCCCGCCGCTGGCCACCACGCAGCCGGTCCGGACACTCGGACCCGCTCCGGGGAGGCCAGGCCCTACGGCGGGCGCGGAGGGATTTCAGAGCCCAGCGGCCAGACTCCTCCCCCCACACCACCCGGAGAGGTGGGCGGCGCACCTTTCATACCCTACATACATACACAGCTTGCCTATCAACATTCACACCAGAGAGGGATATCTACACTAATAAAAGAGAAACATAGTAATTGGCGTACGACCACTACCCTTTTCATTGGCTAATCAGGGTGATATGCAAATTAACTGCCAACTAAGATGGCGGTTAACCGCCAACAAAGATGGCGGTTAATTTGCATATGTAGGCACAATGCAGGGAGGCGAAAGGGAAAGCAGGAAGAAGCCCCCTGCCACTGACAGTGATCTGAAACCCAGGGGGGAGCTAAGAGCTGGGGGGCAGGGCAAAGGCGGCCCTGGGGCCGCCTTTGCCCTGCCCCCTAGCCATGATCGGAGAATCGGGCGCCTTTGCCGCCCTGGCCAGTGATAGCAGGAAGTAGGGGTGGAGCCAGCGATGGGAGCTGGGCACGGTTGAAGCTGGCAGTCCCGGAAGCCAGGGGTCCCTTGCCTGGGCCTAAAGCGGAGCCCGCGATCGCAGGGCCACTGCAGCTTTGGGTCCCCGCTGCCCGGGCTGGATGCCTCAGCCAGAGGAGTCCTGCGGGGGCAGGGGCGGAGCCCGCGCGATCACGGCGCTGCTGCTGCTGCTGCTGCGGGTCCCTGCTGCCCGGGCCAGACGCCTCGGCCAGAGGCATTAGGCCTGGGCAGGGGCTGAGCCTACAACTGCGGGAGCTGGCGGTCCCCTGCCCAGGGCTAATGCCTCAGCCAGAGGCGTTAGGCCTGGGCAGGGGCAGAGCGGGAGATCGCGGGGAGGTGGGGGTCCCCTGCCCAGGGCTAATGCCTCAGCCAGAGGTGTTAGGCCTGGGCATGGGCAGAGCGGGAGATCGCGGGGTGCTGGGCGTCCCCTGCCCAGGCCTGACACCTCTGCCGGAGGCCTCAGGCCTGGACAAGGGGCCGATCCAGTGATCGGCGATTGGAGTGTGATGAGGGTCAACTCCTCTGGCCGAGGCATCAGGCCTGGGCCAGGGGCAGAGCCAGCAATCGGAGGGGTCTGAGGGTCCCCTGCCCAGGCCTGACGCCTGGGCCAGAGGCATCAGGCCTGGGATGGGGGTAGAACCACTGATGGGGGGAAATGAGGGTCCCCTGCCCAGGCCTGACGCCTCTACCAGAGGCGTCAGGCCTGGGCAAGGGGCCGATCCTGCGATTGGAGGGTGATGGGGGTCAATGCCTGAGGGCTCCCAGTATGTGAGAGGGGGCAGGCTGGGCTGAGGGACACCCCCCCCCCCAGTGCACGAATTTCGTGCACCGGGCCCCTAGTTTCTTATAATACATTAACCCACATTGATAAGTCATTATCATCCAAAGTCCATAGTTTGTATTAGGGTTCACTTTTGGTGTTGTATATTTGGTTAATTTTGACAAATATATAATGACTAGAGGCCCAGTGCACAAAACTTGTGCACGGGTAGGGTTTCTAGGCATGGTCAGCGATCAGGGCTGAACTGTGGGGCGACTGGTGGGATGATCAAGAGGTTCCTTGCTGTCACCTGCCTTGGCTGGCCTGGGGCCTGTGGGCTGTGGGCAGCTCCTGTGTTGAGCATCTGCCCCCTGTTGGTCAGTGCACATCATAGCGACCTGTCCTTCTGCTGATCAGTTGATTTGCATATTAGGCTTTTATTATATAGGATATGTATCCACCATTAAAGTATTATACAGAGTAGTTTCACTATCCTAGTAATCCTTTGTGCTTCACCTGTTCATCCCACCCCCTCCCAACCCCTGGCAATCACTGATCATTTTACCGTCTCCAAAGTTTTGCCTTTTTCAGAATATCATATAGTTGGAACCATACAATATGTAGCCTTTGCAAATTGGCTTCTTTCGTTCAGCAACGTTCATTTTCCTCTATGTCTCTTCATGGTTCAATAGCTCATCTCTTCTCAGCACTGAATACTATCCCATTGTCTGGATGTACCATAGTTTATCCACTCACCTACTAAAGGACACTTTGCTCCCAAGTTTTGCTAATTATAAATAAATGTGCTATAAGCATCTCTGTGCGGGTTTTTGTGTAGGCATAAGTTTTCAACTCATTTGAGTGAATATCAAGGAGGCAAAATTGCTGGATTGTATGGTAAGAGGATGTTTAATTTTGTAAGTGACTGTACCAATTTGTATCTCCACCAGCAATGAATGAGAGTTCCTATTGCTCCCCATCCTTGCCAGCATTTGGTGTCATTAGTGTTTTGTATTTTGGTCATTCCAATAGACATGTACTGAAATTTAAAACTTTAAATTTGAAGTTTCCTAAGGACATATGATGAGCATATATGGTGTCTGTTGAGGTCTTTCACTTTGTTTAAGGGTCCTAGTACTTTATCACACATGCCTCTCCCAAATATTTACTCTCTTTCTGTGCTTTGTCTTCTCTTTACATTGTGTTTCCAGAGCAGAAGTTTTTATTTTAATGAAGTTCAGCTTATCAATTATTGCTTTCATGGATCATGACTATTGTGCTGTATCTAAAAAGGTCATCTTGGTTTTCTCCTATGCTATCTTCTAGGAATTTTATAATTTTCCACTTAATATTTAGGCCCATAGTCCATTTTGAGTTATTTTTTGTGAAAGGTGTAAGGTCTGTGCCTAAATTTATTTTTTCACATGTGGATGTCCAGTGGTTCCAGCATTATTTTTAAAAAATATCCTCTTTGATTCTCTGTAGTACTTTTGCTCTGTGTCCAATAACATTGCTGGCACATAGTCAAGTGATTAATTTCTAAATATCGCCTTTGTATCCTGCAACCTTGTTATAATTGCTGATTGGTTCTAGGACATCTGTGAACAAAGATAGCTTTATTCTTTACTTCTCAATTTATATTCTCTTTACTTCCTATTTTTGACTTATTGTATGAACTTAGACTTCCTGTATTATGTTAACAAGGAATGGTGAGAGGGGTCATCTTTGCTTTGTTCCTTATCATAGTGGGAGCACTTTTAGTTTCTGACCATTAATATGATGTTAGCTGAACTTTTTTGGTTGATGCTTAGTTTTGAGATTTTGCATGATAAATGGTTGTTGTATTTTATCAAATACTCTTTTTCATCTATTGATATGGTCACATGAATTGTCTTCTTTAGTATGTTGATGTAATTTCTTACATTAATTAAGTTTCAGACATTGAATCAGTCTTGCATACCTGGGACAAATCCAACTTAATTGTGATGTATTATTCATTTTGCACATTGTTGAGTTTGATATACTGCGGTTTTGTTGAACATTTTTGCATCTATGTTCATGGGAGATACTGGTCTGAAGTTTTCTTTTCTTATTATGTCTTTGTCTTATTTTCATGTTAGGTTTCTGGCCTCAGAATGAGTTAGAAAGTACTTCTTCCATTTCAGTATCTGAGAGCGATTGTAGATATTAGTATGATGTTTTACTTACATCATAGATTTCCTATTTTTAATCCGCAAAACAGAATTTAAAAAAGGTAATACATATAGAAATATAAATATTCTTTTTAGTAACAGCATTTTTTCTACAGCAAAAATTAGGATTTATTTTCACAATGTGATTTATGGAAATCTTTATGAATTTTAGATAACAAACTTTAATTACAAAGTATAAGTAAAATAAAAATGTATGATATATGCCTGGTCAGTGTGGCTCAGTTGGTTGAGGATCCTCCCATGAACCAGGAGGTCATGATTCGATTCCGGGTCAGGGCATGTCCCTGGGTTGCAGGCTCCATCCCCAATAGGGGTCATGCATGAGGCAGCTGATGGATGTTTCTCTCTTATTGAACTTTCTATCTCCCTCTGTCTCTCCTTTCCTCTCTTTTAAATCAATAAAACCATATTTTAAAAATGTATGATGTATTATATATGCTATGAGAAAGGTAAGGCAAATTCATTATAATTTGGAGCAATAGTAAAATAAGTACTAATTTAAATCCATTTTGGAAATTTCTTTGGGCTACCTTTAACAAAGTTCAGTCTCTAGAGATAGACTTCCCTTTCTTAAATCGGCTAAGCGTTGTAACTGGAAATAAGCAGCATTTTGGAGCTTTCCATTATGGAAAATATTAAACTTTTAAAAACAGACATCATGCCATGCTCACCAAGATTTGCATTAGCCGTAGTTTTTGAGGTCTAGAGCCCGGTGTCATTTCTCACTGCTTTCTTGAATCATTCTACATCAGTCATAGCAATGAGTTATTTATTTATCTTTATTGATTTACTGAAAGCAATAGTCCAGGAATACTAAAATGGTCTGTATGACATATCTTTTCCCCTCTTGAGTAACTATACCAGTTTCATGGTGAGGAACATGCCCATTCATACAGCATAGACCAACTGATCTATGAATCACAAATGACAGCGAGAAGACTGGCCATTTTCTAGGCACAGAATTTTAAGATGTGTTCATATTTGAAAATTAGCAGCCTGAGATAGCTTTTTATATTTCTATTTGAAATTATATTTTACACCCATCTCTCTACCCCCATGTTCTTTGGCAACTAACTGATTGTTTTCTGTATCTGTGGGTCTGTTTCTTTCTTATTCTAGATATTAATTTGTTTTGAATGTTTAGATTCCGCATTTAAATTCTTTCTGAAATTAAATAAAAGGTTTAGGAATTCTTTGTTCATTTCTTCTCCATATGCCATTCAAAGGCCTTATAGAACTCACTATAGTTGGTCTTGGAATAAATGCTTTAAATTTTCATTTTTAATATATCCTTAATTAACTAATTATGCACATATCCATACATTGCACACTTCAGGTACTGTACAGTGGAGGTTATAATTCATTACTTGTGCATTTGGAGTTTACATTTGGTATAAATATATAATTTATATATGTATATAAATAATTTCAGGTTGGAATTATTTCCATAGAAAAGTCAAGTTTGTTAGGAATGGGAATGCTCTAGTACTGTTGGTGGTGGGTAGAAAAATTTTCTCCAACTTATTTTATATAAAAATGTCAAAGAGCGAAATTCTCTGATAATTTGAGCAGAAACCAGGGTAAATTCAGGTTTTGAGTCATGAGTTTTTCCTGGAGGAGGGATATCCAAGCAACATGAATAGTGTGAACCTTCAGTCAGTTACTTGGATTTTTCAGGGAACAACAAGAAGGTCAGAAAGCCAAGAGTGAACATGGTAGGAGACAAAGCTCTACAGGCTGAAAGGGTGTAGAACCATGTCGACTATTGTAAAGAGCCTGGATTGTGCTCTAAGGCAGTTAGGAAACTATTAACAGGCCAGTGCAAGGTGTGAAATGATCTAATTTATGACTTGAGAGGATGGCTCTGACTGTGGGCTTTAAAATAGACTCCGGAAAAAGAGAAGAAGGGAAACTATCAGTGAGAAAGTGGTTTTTAATAACCTAGGTGTTAACTGAAGTCAGGGATAGGGTGACAGGGCAGACCTGATAAAATTGGCAGGTTCAAGATGTAATTTAACATCAAAACTGACAGCATCTATTGATGTTTCTTGATGAACTAGGGATGGTTTATAAAAGATAGATATCCATGAATGAGGCTTACAAAGTTTCTAAACTTATTAAAATTGAGAAGACTATCAGAGGAGTAGGTTTGAATGTATAATCAAAACTTTAGCATCAGAGATATTAAACTTGGAATATTGAACAGGCACTTTGGTACTTGAATGTGAAGTTCAGTGGATAGGTCCAGACGGGACACAAACATTTGAGAGTCACCAATATCCAGATAACATCTAAAACCGTGGGTCTCACCAAGATTACCTAGTAAGGGAGTGAGAAAAGTAGACTTGGAGGGCTAAGCCATAAAGATCTTCAACATTTATAGTTTTTTTGTTTGTTTTGTTTTTTTTACTAAGATGGAGCCAGGTTTTATGGAGCCCATAGCTTCATAATTTTGGTGATCAATTTTTTTTTTGAGAAAAATCATAGGCAGTTATAAATACAAATCAAATACAAAGTTTTCAAAGGGGCCCATTAAAATCAGGAACATTTGACTCAACTGTAATAAACTTCATGATCAATCTGCTTCTGGCGGGGAGACAAGGGGTAAGCAACTGCGTACGAGTAAACTAGGCAGCTGCCCACAGGGAAGAAGAAATGAAGAGAAGATGTCATCCCAGAGCCACGCAGTATAATTCACCACATTTCCAGTGGAAACGACCCACTGAGTTCAATGCTGATAACTCAACAAAGGAGTTGAGGACAAAGAATGGGCCCTTGGATTCGACAACACAGAAGCACTGGTGAATTTGAGAGAGTTGTGTTGATTGCTGGAGTGAGGGGAAAATGCTAGCTAGGGTAGATTTATACAGATCAGTGGAGAGCAGTTACAGAAGAGTGAGTTTTTCTGTAAGGAAAGAGACATGGAGCGGAACAAAAGGGAGATATGAGATCAAGGGAAAGTTTGTAAAACAGTTCACATACATGTGGGTTGATTGTCTGGTTAACAAACATTTAGATTACGTGAAACCAACCTGCTTAGTTCATGAATATAAGATGAAAGACATAGAAGAATCGTTTCTTTTGGGGAAGGATATAATTCCAAATATAAGGCTCCATTCTACTCCCCATTCCTTAAAATATATAAAGCTATATAAATGTAGTGATGGAAAAGGGTTTTATCCAACTAGATATAAGTCATAAATCATGAGAGAGACTTCAGGCTCAACATTAAAAAAAATATAATCAATACATAGTGCTATTTAAAATCAACATTATAGAGACATAATCTCTATTTAATATAACTATGCAGTTAACCCTTGAACAATAGGCTTCCCTCGAGTCTTCACTGTGCTTCCTGGCATCACGTCCCGAATGACTGACATATCTCAGAGTCTATTTGTTTGACAAGTTTACTATATGATGATAAATGTTTTCATTCATTTATTCATTCATTCTCTCATTTGACCAACATTTATTAAATTGTTACAATCTCCTAAGCACTGTAAACAAGATAAGCATATTGCTTGTCCCCAGAGAGCTAACAGGTACATGGAGAGGACTGACATTGAACAGGTGAATGTAAGTGCACAGAGACCAGTCCTACAATAAATGAGATGTCAACTCTATGTGGGTAGGAATTTTATCTCTCTTTTTATTACTTTATTCTCAACATCAAGAATCCTTCCTGGCACATAGTAGTTGCTAAACAATGAATCAGTGCTAAGGCTTAGACTTGTACTTTAACAATTACTTCTGCTGGAGTGCATAGAAAGGAATTATAAAGGAAGGAGATTGGAAAAACTGCACTGGAAAATAAGTTTAATTCTCTTATTTATTGGGGAGCCCAGGATAGAAAAAAGTAACACATTGGGAGAGATTAAATTCCCAGCTGTGTGAGTTGGTGATTTGACTTTCACAGAAGACCTGTGATGGAAAAGAAAAGGCATTTAGTGAGTTCATTAAATGAACAAGCCAGTGTGCACACTAAAATTCTATGGTTGGATATTTATAACTTCTAAGTTAAAGGACAGCCTGGTACAGAGATTAATAAAATATCAGGTATAGCATTTCCCTTTATAAGATTTTTAGGGCTGTATAAGTTATCCCAAACTGGATAAACAACAGAAATTTATTGTCTCACAGTTGTGGAGGCTAGAAGACCAAGGTTAAGATGTCAGCAGGGCCATCCTCCCTCTGGGCACCAGGGAGGGTTCTGTTCCATGCTCGCATCCAAGCTTCTGGTAGTTTGCTGGCAGTCTTCGGTGTTCCTTGGCTTGTTGATTCATCACCCTCATCTCTGTCTTCATGTTCTCATGATGCTCTCCCTGTGTTTATGTCCGTCTCCAAATTAACCGTTTTCATAAGGACATCAATCATAGTGCATGAGAGACCCACCCTGCACCAGTGTGACCTCATCTTAACAAATTACATCAGCAGTGATCTTGTTTCTAAATCAGGTTACATTCTCAGGGACTGGAGTTAGGAACTGGACATATGAATATTGAGGGCTTACCTTTTAACTCTTAACACACCAATATATCTAGCCTTTGAGCTGCATGAGAATGTGCATTGTGTGTAGTAAATGAGACTCAGTGATAAAGATGCAGTTATTTTGGCATTTCACTATCACTGGTGTGGCTTGAGTATTCCTTTTAAATTAATATCTGCAGTATCAGCAAGCTATAATCACTTTTAAATATATTGTTATTGATTTCAGAGGGGAAGCGAGAGGGAGAGAGAGATAGAAACATCAATGATGAGAGGGAATCATTGATCAGCTGCCTCCTGTACACCCCACACTGGGGATTGAGCCCAAAACCTGGGCATGTGCCCTTGACTGGAATCGAACCTGGGACTCTTCAGTCTGCAGGCCAACACTCTATCCATTGAGCCAAACCAGCTAGGGCTATAATCACTTTTATTTAGGCAGATTCATGACCAGATCTTCTTGTTTGGTGGAACCACATATCGAAATAGACAACATTAAGATTTCTCTAAATAACCCAATACTTAAAAATCCATAAGATTGAATTAACATGGATTTATGACAAGCAAGTCATTTACTCTTAGGAATTTTTCTGTTACTGTTATAAGTCTAAAATAACATTCATCTCACACTATTAAAATCCACTTGGTAACTTTACTGTTAGTTGTTCTTCTCTATATCTCCTGCATTTCCTAAAAAATGTTTTATTTTAATATATACTGATGTATCTTTAATTTAATTATTAGAAATATCACAAAACTTTAGAAATACCCTAATTTACTTTATTAATTTGCAATACAACTTGAATAAATGTAAGGAAAAAATTCAAAGGGTCAATCAAGTTTAAAATATAAATATTTTATTTTTCTCAGGTAGTTAAAAATTAGTAAAATACAGGTATATGTGAAAGAATATAGTGGAGCTAAAATACCATACTATAAGTAACATGTTTTGGTAAGAATTATAAAATATCTTTGTGTACTTAATATTGCCAATCAATAGGAAAAAACTCTTTTGTATAAGTCTCCTACTTAATGAAAAAAGTATGGAAATTGACCTGTAAATTAGCTAACAGATAAAAAGATAAGTATGCTTATTGTAATGTATTATTTCTTAAAATAATATGTCCTACCTCAGAACAGAAATAATATACTTAACAATTATTTTTTTATATTTGATCTCTAGATGAACATTGAGTTTGATGTTGCCTCTAGGATTTCAGAATTTTGTTAAACTATGCATATTATAATAACATGTAAAGATGCCACCAAAACAGCAATCCATCATAAAATCTTTACTTTAGAAATGACAGTGTTCCAGAACATGACTACTTAACCTAGAATTAGTTGAAGAATTGATGTGAGAATCATAAGTAGAAAAAAGTGACAGAAACTGGTCTTTCTGAGATCAGCATAGTTTCAAGGAAGAGTCTGTGATGTTGTCTAAATGGCAACGTCCAGACTAAAGGTCTCCAACTTCGGTCCACTGTTTGACCTCTTGATCTCTACTCAATGTTTCAATGTTATTACCAAGAGTAAGAAAGAAAGGTCATTTTTCTCCCATAACATTGAAGCTCTTAGACGTCAGCCTGTCTTTGTTTCTCTCTTTCCTTTGAGGTATCAATTTATCTCACCTGGTCCATGGCAGTCCAAAGTTCTACATATTAGCTTATACATAGGTGATTCTTACAGCAGCCCTATGATTGTAGTCTCCTAGTCCATTTGCAATGAAATATTGATGTAAAAACATCCTATGTAAATTGAAAGTTTGCACGTTACTCTAGCAATCTAACTTCTGTATGACTTCTGTTGTATATGCATGGGTCATCTGTTGTCTAATCTGGAGTCCTGGAATAGACTGAGGGAAAAAGTTAATAATGAGAGGGCACTAATATAAAATGGGAGAATTTTACAAATAGGAAATAGAAAGTCATACTCTAGTTAATTGGTAGGGTTTGGGGGTAGCTCTGAATTGTCCCTGCATCATGAAAAAAAAAAGACCCCAATGCAGTTTGTTCCTCCCAGGGAAGTAAGGAGGTAGGATAGAGAGGCAGGCGGTAGAAAATGGTACTGGCCACCAAGTCCAAATTCTCAGCCAGGAAAAAGGAGAAAATAACACCAGTGGGCAGGTGACCAAGGTACTCGGCAACAGTGGCTGGAGATGAAATGAGTACAAAAAAATGACACCACTGTCCCATGGAGGCAGCTGCTGAAAGACAGCATAGACTCGTGAGGTTACTTATACACAGATTCGATCCAGGCTCTATGACAAAGAACTTCTATATCTTCTTGGTGAAATCAACTCTTCATTAGCCAAAGTAATTTTCAAGAACTTGCTGTATTTCCAGCCCGGCCAGCATAGCGCAGTGGTTGAGCATCAAGCTATGCACCAGGAGGTCACATGATTCGATTCCCAGTCAGGGCACATGCCTGGGTTGCAGGCTCTTTCGCCAGTAGGGGGTGTGCAGGAGGCAGCCGATCAATGATTCTCTCATTATTGATGTTTCTATCTCTCCATCTCCCTTCCTCTCTGAAATCAATAAAAATATATTTTAAAAAAAGAACTTGCTGTATTTCTGGAATGTATTTGGAGATCTTTTATCATCGGTCACTTTTTCTGTCCCCTCAGCTTCCTTGCTTATATTTTGTATCCCCAAAGTTTTGAATTATTTCTAATTCCCACAAACATTATTACAATCCAAAATCTTATTATCCTGCCCCCCCCCCCCACCACCCGCCTCTCTGAAATACTGGGACTTAAACCTGGTACATCAACTCAAAACTTGCCCCCTTGCATGAACTCCCTCTGACTTCACCAGGCCAACTACGTCTCTCCCTTTCCCACATTGTACACATCCCTGTGAATTAACAACTTTATTTTATCATAGTTGTTGGCATGTTTCTCCCCAGTAGAATTTAAGGATGTATAGGCAGGCCTGTCTCCTTCAATGCCACTCTTTCTTTCCTTTTTTTTTTTTTTTTTAAGACTTAGTTTATGCGTGGTACAGTTAATATTCACCAAATGTTGAAGGAACCAGAGATGAACACCAATGCAGTATTGGAGGCAAATTTTGGTACATGATAAATATTCGGTTTTATATAGGATGTGCCAGGCAGGTAGTAGTAGATGATTGATAGAGGTGGTTTGTGTCTTCCAACCCACACCTAAATCTAAAAGTTTCTGCAGTCTTCTGGTAGCCATAAATATCTAGCTAAACGTGACTCAATAAGAAAACCAAAATAAAATGTAGTGCCTTGCTCTAAAGCAGTGGTTCTCAACCTTCCTAATGCCGTGACCCTGTAATACAGTTCCTCATGTTGTGGTGACCCCCAACCATAAAATTATTTTTGTTGCTACTTAATAACTGTAATTATGCTACTGTTATGAATCGTAACGTAAATATCTGATATGCAGGATGCATTTTCATTGTTACAAATTGAACATAATTAAAGCATAGTGATTTATCACAAAAACAATCTGTAATTATATATGTGTTTTCCAATGGTCTTAGGTGACCCCTGTGAATGGGTCATTCGACCCCCAAAGGGGCCGCGACCCACAGGTTGAGAACCGCTGCTCTAGAGCATTCAATAAATGTCTTTTGGCTGAACCATGGCCTGAACACATATCAAGAATTGATTAATTAATTAATTGTCCCATCAACAATAAACAAATGACTTTTATGTTCCTTTTCAGTTCTGAGTTTAAATTGTGACTGTGGAGTCCTAGAACCATTAAAAGTAGTTTTCAACATGCAACTACTGTTAATTTAGGATGCTTTATTTTTTCACAGAATTTGTTAAACATCCATCATTTATTGATAAGAAAAATACCATTTCTGTGTGATGGTCTTTTCATGTAATTCTAGAAATGCTCCTACCTGGACTCTGTATCTTAATCTTTTTTTTTCTTCTCTTTGGGGAGCCTCTTCCTCAAGAGAAACAATTACATTTAACAAAGGACAAGGACTAATGCTATTACTATGTATGTCATTATGCACCAACAACTGCAAAATCATAGTAGATAGATTGACATATGTTATTGCTGCTTTGCACTATAGGAAACTTGCAGTTTGGTCAAGATCCATATTTAATTCCTTTCCTTATATTCAGATCTCATTTGTATTTTTTCTTGGCATCTTTAAAAGTTACTTGGTACAAAAGAATTCTATTAATAGTGAATCAGTATGCCTTTATATCTCACTATAACCCCCAAATTGCCTTAGATAGGTAAAGAGATAGCACCATCTATACTAATAAAAGCCTAAGTGGCCCTTGTGCCCTCACGTCATCACAAGATGGCCGCCCCATGTTGTCACAAGATGGCTGCCCCCACACCATCACAAGATGGCCGCCACAAGATGGCCGGCAGGGCAGGGCAATTGTGGGCAGTCAGGCCAGCAGGGGAGGGCAGTTGGGGTCCATTGGGCCGGCAGGGGAGGGCAGTTGGGGGTGACCAGGCTGGCAGGGGGCTGTTGGGGGTGACCAGGCCTGCAGGGGAGGGCAGTTAGGGGACACCAGACCAGCAGTGGAGGGCAGTTGGGGGTGGTCAGGCTGTCAGGGGAGCAGTTATGTGTCAATCAGGCAGGCAGGGAAGCTATTAGGGGGCAATCAGGCAGGCAGGCAGGCAAGTGGTTAGGAGCCAGCAGTCCTGGATTGTGAAAGGGATCGGGCCTAAACTGGCAGTAGGACATCTCCCAAGGTGTCCCAGATTGGAGAGTGTGCAGGCTGGGCTAAGAGACCCCCCCCCCCCCCCAGTGCACGAATTTCATGCACTGGGCCTCTAATAGATAAATACAAGAAATAACAGCCTAGCCCTAACCGGTTTGGCTCAGTGGATAGAGCGTTGGCCTGCAGACTCAAGGGTCCCAGGTTCGATTCTGGTCAAGGGCATGTACCTTGGTTGTGGGCACATCCCCAGTGGGGAGTGTGCAGGAGACAGCTGATCGATGTTTCTCTCTCATCGATGTTTCTAACTCTCTATCCCTCTCCCTTCCTCTCTGTAAAAAATCAATAAAATATATTAAAAAAAGAAATAACAGCCTTGTGTCATATGATTTGTTACTGCAATGAAGATGATTTCTTGTAACTTAGGAGAAAAAAGCTTTAAATGAAGTTCCAAGGTCATAACCTTATGGTGATAAAAATATAAATACTCAGTGTTCTTACTTGATTTTTATAATAAAACATTCCTTTCTGTGACAATGAAATATTACCTTATATCTCCTATACTCTTAAAAGTCTCCTATGATTACTGCAAATGTATTTGAGGAGCAGGCTGTGTCAATAATGTATATTACTTTTTCACACCTGGATTTTATGTTCAAACATCTTGATAAATGATTAAACTTTTGAACATATGTATTTTTCTGTATCAAGTAGTTTTAAAACACCACTGATATATTGAAATTTCATGAAAGTACTATTATTAGTGATATACAAACCTCTGTCTTTATTAATATAAACATACATAGACATATAACATGATCTACAATAGTTCCAAAGAGTACCTCAGAGTTACCATTGCAAAAAGTGCAAAAGTACTGTAAAGCAAGTCTCAATTTGATTTTTTCACTTAAAATTATACACAAATATACTCTTTATATGAAAGGTATCAATTCTGAAGGTGACTACATCAGAACATTATAGAACGTTTTCTTGCTATTTTAAAATGTGGTCTTATTCTCAAAGTCAAGGCTCCATTCTCTTCAAAATAAAAATTTAAAATTATGATCTCCCACAGCGTGATAAAAAATGGGGCAAAGGACCTAGGTCTAGGTCATGGTATTTGCTTAAAATAAAATATATGTGTCACTGAATAATTCTTTCCAAGAACATTCAAAATGATGTTTAAGAATGATCTCTCCTCATTTGCTTTTTGTCCCAAAGCTAGTGATTATTTCAGTGCTAAATGTCTGCTACTGTTTGATGTTCAATTTTTAGGACAAAGAGCAGATAGGAACAGTTGTTTTCTCCCTTAGTAATGAAATTAAAATCATAGGGAGTGGGGAGAAATATAGAATTCCTGAGATGGGCAAGAGATGGAAAATTCATCCTAAGAGAAGTGGACATGTGCTTTTTATGATGAGTAGACGTAAGGCTAGCACCCCAAAAGAAATGGCACTGTCATTGCTATGGCAGGATAGGTCCATAGTGATAGGAACTTCACCCCTGAGCATCTCATTCCAAGTCAATCTTGATTACCAGTTAGCCTGGATCATCTAAGACTAAATCCCAAAATAGTGACCAAGAAGTTGCACATACAAGTGTACAAAGCCAATCGAACCTGGTTCATCTTGTGTCTCGAGGCTGGTAATATGTGGTGTAGCTATTGGTTAGTCTTGGGATGGGAAATTTCCTGATTAACCAGGTTTGCTGGTGCAGGGGGCATACTTCAGCTTTTTAACTGTGACAGCAGCTGGCAGCATGCTACAAAGGACCCAGGCAGTAATCAGCTGCTCACTCTGCAAGAGCCAGAAGGAACACCTCCTTAGATGAAGTCCCAAAGGGCTTCAGGTCTCAGAACTGCTAAGATTTTGCACTTGGAATGATTTTAGAGAAATTTACAGGGAAAACTTCATTATGAATCTCTCTTATACAACATCCCCTGAGAAGCTTATCACTGTTTGTCAACGGCAGCAGAAGGCATAATGCTTTTTTATTAATGGGGTTCTCTCTTTTTATCCCAAAGGGATTGTTGTAAAATACCATGATTAATTGAAGATTTCTTTTTACTTCTGATTTGCCTGATTGACACAAGTAACCCTTATTAATTTCCCCAGATGCCTAAAGCAGCAGAAGCAAAGAAACACAGGACAATGCATTATTTATTCTGATATTCAGTGGATATTTTCATCCTCGTCACAAGTATTAATTTAAGGAGGTCACATTACCATGCTGTCCACCAACTCTAACATGGGGAGTGTTGATACAACTGTTTAAACTCTTTAAATTAAGCAAATTTACTCAAATTCATGTACAGATACTTAAACCTCTTGCCATGCATCATACCATGAATAATGTATCTCTTATTACCAGTTGCATTAAAAATGATAGAAGACAATAATTTATGTCAAAAAGTTAGAAACACTCACCAAATGCATCATATCTCTAACTGCTTGCTACTTAAAGCAATTTGACTATGTCAGATTTACAATTTAATGGACCTGATAAATTTTTGCTTCACTCATTTGTTTAGAGAACATAATATTTTTATCAATATTTTGTATAGATTTTAGTCTTATAAGACTGATATAAAGGACACTGTGTATCACTGTCAGTTATAATTTGTTAAATGTTGTAGATCCTACTAAAATGTTATTAATCTTTAATATGGTATGATATATATCTCCATTCATAGCATAAATTCTAGATCTCTTCTACTTCCTTTATGGGCCCTTATTTTAGTTAATATTTAAGTATATGTACAGCAGAAATATAACATTTTTAAAAACAAACTCTAAATATTTTACTTAAAGATGATCAGGCTATGGTGCATTTTTGAAGACTAAGATTTATGTGAATAATATATTTCTTATTTTCAACTACAAGCTCCAAAACATGTTTCAAACTTTTTGAAATCAATAGCAATAAATTAATGTTCTCAGAAAGTCTAAGATTGCATTGATTATTGGGAGAGTTTGGATCTTGTGTTTTTAGGAAGCTGGAAACATGATCTCCAATAATTGTAATTGTATGGATTTTCCATACAACTCCCAGAATTACCTGTTTAAAATGCAGACCTAGTCATAACACTTTGCTCTTATTAATTGATATTTTGTTCATAAAGAAAAATAATTCTTCACAAGTTATGACTTTTTTTTAGTCCAATGACATTGTCTATGCAACTGTCACTCTCTAAGCAGAACTGTTTTGTGTATTTTTTTCTGAATCAGCCAAAAAAGGCCAGTTCTTATCTAATCTCCTCTGTGACTCCTACAGCCCTGTCACAACCTGTCTCTCTGACTTTACTGCTCAGAAGAACCTTGTATGTTACACTGGGTTGCATATGACATCCTTGAATTGTGATTCTTTGTTGGAGAGCTAACATTGCCTCTGAACAGGTACACTTCCCTTCTACAGTGTCCAGCACTTGCTTTGTACAGGTGATGTAACTGAACAGATCAATGAATTATTTCAGGCCATTGAGCATTACCTAAAAGAGTGTTACTTCTGAAGACAGGTCATATGAAAGTTGGCAAAATTTGAAAGTCAGCAACTGGCTCCTCCTTCATCCCTTGGGAGACTGCAGTCTCCCCATTACAGGAAAAATGGCTCCAAGCATCATGTGCAATCCAGTTAAGAGAACATCTAGGCTGTCAGTCAGGGAGGGAGAAGACCTCAGGAGGGTTACTGGGGCCACGGGTCTGGAACTATAATCTACACTGGAAACTCCACTGAGACCCAAGAGCTCAAGGCAGAGGGGAAGTTCTTTGAGCTTCCCATGGTGGGCTTCATCCGCTCTCTTAAGGACATAAATAAAATCCAACATTATCCTTACCTCCACAAAATTGCTTATTTATATATAAAATCTCCATATAAATTTAAATATATCTCCATATAAATTTAAATATATCTCCATATAAATTTAAATATATCTATATCATCTATTGATCTATGTATCCAACTGTATCTGTCCATCACCTTAAAATTTCAGTGATGTTTCCTATGGTCCTAACCTGGCTGATCTCTTGCTTAATCATTCTCCACTTTTGCAAGTGTAAAATTCCATTAATAGTTTCCACGATTCTTAAAAAGAACATTCATACTCCCTACAATAGCCTCCAGAGCTCTGGATGATGGGGCCTCTGCCTACCTCTCAGCCTCTTCTGATGTGATTGATCCCCACACTCCAGACATTTAAGCCTTTTTCTTTTCCCTTAGATACTGCAAGGACTTTTTCATCTTGCAGCCATTAAACATGTTCTTACAACTTGTGAGGACTTCTTCACTACTGCATAATGTATCGGGCTATTCTCATTCTTTTGGTAGAAATTCAAATATTGCATCCTCAGGGGGTTCTCTCCTGCTCAGCTCACAGCTGGACACTATCATATTGTTTGGGTACTTTGTATAAAGAATTACTACTGTGTAAAATTGATGTGTTCACTCATTCCCTTGGTTTATATTATAATTTCCTTTTATGGTTACTTCTGTGTGTCAACTTGACTGGGCCCTGGGTGTTCAGAATTTGGTTAATGAATATTTCTGGGGGTGTCTGGAAGAGATGAGCATTTGAATGGTCAAACTGAGTAAAGCAGAGTGGTCCCCTAGCCCCCAATGTGTCTAGGCCTCATCCATTTTTTTTAAAAGAATGAAAGATTGTGTACAAAAACAGTCTTTCTCTGTCCATCTTTGCGCTGGGACACAGTCTTCTGCTTTTGGACTCTGACTCTGCAATGAAAACCATCTTCTCTCAGGGTCTCTAGCTTGTTGGACTTCTGGGCTCCTTAATTACATAAGCCAATTTCTGATAATCTCTCTCTCTCTCATCTCTCTCTATCTCTTTCTATCTATCTCAATCTCTATCTCTATCTCTATCTCTATCTCTATCTCTATCTCTATCTCTATCTCTATCTATCTCTATGCCTGTCTATCATCTACCTATTAAATATCTATCTATCTATCTATCTATCTATCTATCTATCTATCTATCTATCATCTATCTATCTATGTAAGTATGTACATATATACAGAAGTAATAGGATCTATCCTGTTCAAAGATGGTCAAGGAATTTCACATTCTTAAGACTCGTTTCCATTACTAGAAACATCATGAAATATATTTTAAAAACTCCCTAATTTATTTATATTGTGTGTGGGTTTTTTTTTTGTGAGTGTATGTATGCATGTGTTAGTGTTTGAACCCACAGAAGCTAATTGGTAAGTTTTGAGCAATATTCTAAATATTTTCTTGAAGTGACTTTTTTCCTGAAGTCTGTATAATAGTTTATGGTGAGAAGTACTATGCTCACATTTTACATGATATATATTTACTCTTTTCCTTTGGGAATTCTGTAATTTCATTGAAATATTAAGTCTAACAAACAACATGTCACATGTGAAAATATATTACGATGTCAAAGCCAGGAAAGGAGCGCTTGCATCTCTGTTCCCTGCTACAGTAAGAGTTTTGCATTAGTATAAACATTCAATTCCCTGATGTTCATTTTACTCAACAGAAGAGCCATGTGCTAATGTAATAAAGGAGTTTCCTGTTCCTTGGGTCTTTAATTAAAAGATAATTTCAACTGAACAGAGACTCTTATTGGCTCTCTCTGGAGAATCATAACTAATACACTCCCTTAAGTAGCACCTGAACTTCATGAGAGGAAGACCTTCCCTGTCATATTCACCACTAGCTCTCAATGCCTAGCACAATGTCTAGCACATAGTAGCTGCTCAATAAACAGTTGGTGACTGAATGAAAGGTGCTCTTGATTACTGCTATGTTGAGAAGCACCATGGTTTCACAGGAAGAGAGGTTCCTACTATGTAACATGCAACTTTTAATAAGGTATTTATAATGGTCTTTTACTCTTTCAAATCCTGTTTCTTTACCTATAAAAATAGAGAAAATAATGCCATGGTATTTATATTTATTTCATTCAATAATGTATTTGAGGGAGCTTTAAAATTCATGGCATTATATATTATGTTACAAATGTAAAAAAAGAAAGAAAGAAATATTAGGCACACAATCCAGAAATAGGTAAAATGAAGATAAAGATTGGTAGATTCTAAGTATAATAGCTACTTAGAAATAATTATGTGTAATCTCATTTTTATTTTGACCTTTAAAATAACTCTTGAATATGATAGGCTATATAATAATATCTGTCTCATCATACATACTCAGAATCTTTTGGGAGGAGTGGGTGAACAATATTAATAAAATAATTTATGAGAAACAGCTTTGAAAATAGTAAGTATACATTAACTATTATTAGTATTATATATTTTTCACTAGCTTTCTAAGTTAGATTTTCTTTATATCATGTATAGTTCTGTATAATTTTATTTTACTCACATTTTCCTTTTTATGTACAACTCTGCCATCTCCCAAGGAAAGTGTAAAACAGGACTTCCCCATTTTTAAAAAAACTCAATGCTTATCTTTTCTATAATATTTTTTTTCTTAAGAAAGCCTCATGCCAACTATGTGGTGCTAGAACCTGAGAGCTGGCTATCAACACATTTCAATTTCAAGATGGCTAAAAATTACAGAAGGAATTTGGTAATTTTCAAAATATTGTATGGCATTCAGATAATCCTCCTTTTTCAGAATTGACTTTTCATTTTGGTTTGAAAAATATATTAATGCATATCTCAAATTTCATGAGTTATTTAGACATCATGATGATGAGTACAATGCCTTGTCCATAGTACCACCCATCTGCCACGGAGAGGTATTTTCTGCACAGTCCTCCCCTCTGAGTCTGAGTCTTCCCTATCTCATGACAAGCAGGAAGCTCTCATCAATAGTATGAGCATAAAAAATGGAAGCACATGCCCATAATGTGTTTTACATATAATGCACTGCACTTTCTATGCAATCTAATTTAAAGACAGAAAGGAAACTTATCATGAAGTTCTTCAACATAACAAATGATTTTATCATGTGTACAAAGCATGGAGGTTAGAATAATGGCCATAGAATTAGCTTTGAGATGTACCTTTTTTTGAATGATTAAGTAAATAAATCTTAAGTCTATATTGGTAAGAGAAGCAAAGCTCATCCCATACTAAAAAAATAATTTTATGAAAATAAGTAAAAGAACCAGTTCGTAATATGTTACATGTGATGAGAAAGAGACACTGAGGATGCAAAGTTATGTTTTTCAGTTGTTTCACTTTGTTTTGTTTTGCAATGCCATTGGCAACCAATCTTCAATGTATAAATTGAGATATTTCCATGAAATTTTTTCCAATATTCCTCAGATAAAGATATTTTTCTCTATGCAGTAATCAAGAGCACCTTTCATTCAGTCAGCAATGAGCAGTTAATAAAGTAGCTACTAAAATTCTTAACAAAGGATGGCTAGTGAAATAACTAAATAAAAAAAACATAAACAGAACACTCAAAACATTAGCATGAATTATTTTTGTATAAATATTAAAAACAGAAAAAACCCTGAGCCTATTTGGAGTAATTATGGAAATACATGTTTAAAACTACAAAAATGTTAAAGTATTTAGTACCCCATATAAAATGTATCAGCTGCATTTAACATAATATAGTTTAAATCTTCTAAACAGTTTCTTTATTATATTTCTTTTAGATGAACATGTTAAAAAAACAAGAACAATCCAAATTAAACTTTGAATTGAAGACAAATGTCCCAGCTATTTTCAATTGTTTTTATTAAGGGTAAAGTGGAGTTCTGCTGTACTTTGAAAGGACATTGTAAAGGGTGTTGTTAGAAATGAGTGACCATGCTGAACAAGACAATTAGTTTAGTATGAACTTCCTCTTTTAAAAAATCTCATCAAATTCTTACTTTGAGAGTGAGAATTGTATGGTGGTTGGGTAAAGCAATACTTCTTCCTGGAGGAGTTGGAGTAAACATCTGATAGCAAAATTCATAAAATCATTGTTGGTCCATTTCCATTGGCTCCACACTCTGTTCATAGAGTGCTGTGAGAATTCCAGTTACTGCTCTGCCCGCGAAGTGTAGTCTTGTTGCCATTGAGTAGCTTTGGGATATAATGGAATGAACATCCGGTGTCAAATGACTAGTACACATTAGACAATTATATATGTCACCACAATAGGACAAAATATAAAAGTATCTATCCCCAGAAGTGCCTCCTTTTTATGAGATAGCAACATTTGACTATTGAGTGAACATGAAATTTAATGTCCAAACCAGAACACTTTTGAAAGTGAAAGTAGGTAGGACAAGAGGCATGACTCAGAATCTTCTCAGATCAACACATTCACCTCACTTAATGGACACTTAGATCATTTCACCTCTCTCTCCCTCTCCATCTCTCTCTTCCTCTCTCTCTCTTTGGCATTTTTCAACACTGCAATGTCATACTGTGCTTTTATCACTTATCTTCATATCTAGTTGTCAATATCACACTATTTGCATTATACCTAAAGAATTCAAAGCAAAAAATGTGTAACTAAATTTATTTTTCAGGTATGCTGAGATAAAGTCCATTTATACTCAGTAATTATACTGAATGTAGAGCTCTGTGAACTCACTCAGTGTAATTATCATCCTAAGATCACCACTTGCACAAAAAGGGTCACTGGAATCTTGATGGCAGTAACATATAAGATCTGAACCTTCTGATCCTTTTGCCTCTAGAAGACATAATGGATTTTTTTTACATTAAGTAATACAATTATAGTCCATTAAAAATTAAGCATTTAACATAATTATGTGTAGCCATTTGTAAAAGAAATAAATACCTAGATGCATTTCAAGACTTTCTGATATGTGAATTGTGTCTACTCTACATGTAGGGCATGCTTAATAATACTAAAACTGTAACCAAAACTAGTGAAAAAGACATTTCTTAGATATGTCATTAAATAGAGACCAAGGCTAAGATCATCCACACCCGCCGTATTCGCAGTTACTATGTATGGATGCAAAAGTTGGAGAGTGAAGATGGCTAATGGGGAAAAATTGATTCATCTGAAATACAGTGTTGGACAAGAGCTCTATTGCCTGCCAGAAAGATGAACAAGTAGACCCTAGAGCAAATTTAGCCTGAAACTAGCTGGACACAAAAATGACAAAAGTGAAGCGGTCCCACTTTGAGCATGTTGTGAGAAGTCTGGGTTCTTTGAAAAAGACAATGATACTAAGAAAAATAGAAGGCAGAGACCAATAGAAGGCAGAAGACCAAATATGAGTTGTTTTGACTCCATAAGGAAGCAATAGGCATGAGTCTGCAGGAGCTGAGCAGGGCTTCTGAGGACAGGACATTCATAGAGTCACCAGCAGTGTGAGCCGACTCAACGACACATAACAACAACAGAGTTTCAGGTGAGCAATGTGAGGATTTGATGCTCATATATGGTAAAATGATAACCACAATAGGGTTAATTAATTTCTCCATCACTTCCCATAATTACCTTTTTTTTTTTGTTGAGAACATTTAACATCGACTCTGTTAACAACCTTGAAGTATATAATATAGTTAATTATAGTCACCATGATGTATGTACATTGATCCCCGAGTCTCATTCATCTGAATACTGGAAGTTTATGCCCTGTAATCAACATCACCCATCCCTATAATTACAAAGGGATTGCAATGTGCAATGCTAATAATAATACAAATACTATTTTATTTAATTTTATATGTAAAAAATTGACTTAAAATGCACATATATGTACACACACACACACACACACACACACTTTTTGTGTTGTCACGGTTACAGAAAATTGAGCAGAAAGTAAAGTTCCAATATCCAATATATGACCTCCTCCCCTTTTATTGTATTATTAGCATTTTGCACTAGTGAAGTAAATTTCTTAGAAATAATGAGTTGATATTGATCTAATATTATTAACTAAAGTCCACAAGTTATATTAGGGTTCACTCTTTGTGCTGAATTTTCTATGAGTTTGACGAATGTATAATGACATGTATCCACTATTACACTGGTATATAGAACTAGAGGCCCGATGCATGCAATTCGTGCAAGGGGCTCGGCCCTCGCAGCTGTGGCTTCATCCACAAGGTCGTCCAGAAGCACATCTGGAAGGTCGTTCAGCTGTCTGGGCTAATTAGCATATCACATTTTTATTATTATAGATAGCTTCACTGCATTCTATCCATTTGCCCAAAATGTTGATAGCAAGATCACCAATAACATTTACATGACTTAACCCAATGATGCTTTCCTTGATCTTTCAGCAGCATGACCGTAGATCCTGGACACACTTTACTGCCCTCTCAGACCACATATTCTCATGGTTTTTCCTTCCCCTCTTATTATTTTCTCGCCTTTGCTGGTTCCTCCACTTCTCCATAATCTCCAATAGTGGGTTCCCCTACGTCTCCTTTTCTGTTCCTATTTACTTCTTACACACATCACTTAATGATCTCTTCCAGTCTCATGATTTTAATAGCATTATATATGTTAATGATTTATTAATTTATGGCTCTCATTCAAACTTCCTCTTATGGAGACTCATATACTAATATTCAACTACTCTTTTGATGGCTAAACTTGAATGTCTAATAGACATTTTAAATGAAAATAATGAATGATATTCATTTTTTTAACATGTTTTCTACCAATTCAGTTTGATGGAAATCTCTTCTACCAATTGCTCAGTCCAAAAAGCTCGAGTATCACTGACTACTCCATTTCTAGCATATCCTACATCCAGTTCATCAGGAGGTCTTACCAGTATCAGCTTTAAAATTCAACCAGAATCCAACCAATTTCTGCTTCTGTCATTCCTATCACCTTGGTCTGAGTCATCAGGATATACAGACTGAATTATTGCAATACCCTGTTAATTTCCCACTCAGCAAATTGTTGTCCAGCTGTCTATGATTACGTCAGTACCAAGAATGACCCTTTTAAAAGATGAGTCAGATGATGTCACTCTTGGTTCAAAACCCTGCTTTACCTCCTCATCTTACTCTGAGAAAAAGTCATAGTCCCTACAGTGGCTGTTAGTTCATCATATTGTCTACCCCATTACTTCTAATTCTCCTAAACCCCTCCACTTTGCTTTACTCAAGCCACACCCCTTCCTTACATCTCCACAGAAGCCAAATGAAAGTAACAGTTTGAGAAGGAAAAGGTAACCAATAGTGGCAACTGGATAATTGAGGTTATTTTTATTTAGAATTTATTAAGAGTAGGTGAATGGCATTATTTGGAGAAAGTTAAGATTTTTAAATTTTAATTGCAGTCTCTGCTTATCCAAATATAAATGGTTGTTCAAATGGTACACCCATGTTTGACTTCTTAACAAAATATTGAAATTATTTTAAATGTCTCTTTCCAACAGTTTTGCTTTTTTCATTATTGCATTGTGATTTTTATCTACTAAATTTTAATATCAGATGTATTCATTTGTGATTTATTTTTCTGAAGTTATACTGTCATTAAATTTTAATCCCTGTCTCATTTATTCCAGGAGTAAAGGGTCTAAACCATATATCATTTTAATGAAACATTCTCTGTAGGTATTTAATTCCGTGAATATATTAGCCAGATTTAAATTATAAACTACAGGATACCTTTTGAAAATGAGATATTGCTAATCCTACAGAGCATTCCAATACCATTTGATTACCTATTTTTAAACTGATAAAAATATTAGCCACTTATATACATTATAAATTCTTTAATCAGTCTAGCTGAGTATTTTAAGTACTTTGATTTTAATTAGATACTATGCTACTTTAGTTTACTGAAAGAAGTAAAAAGGTTCAAACTATATCGCTCTATTAAACAGCAGGTTGTCAGCTCTGCTTCTGAAAATATTTAATGCATTCAGTTAATCAAATTCTTTAGAGAATATTACCATTCTGTTCATTTATCTTACATAGTCCTGTAGTAGATTTTTTTTATTTACTCCTTTACATTCCATGAGCTTTTCTGGTTTCTCAGTAAACTCAGCTTTAACCTTTGTCACCCTTTCAAGCACAATAAACTAAGGGTCCCACTAGTTCCATTTCCTGACTTGTACCATCACGGCTGCATTCCAAGCATCCTGTGACTACCTTGACAATTTTCAAAAATTTTACTTATCTCAAGTTAACCGATAATATGTCCAGTAATTTACATGAAATTTACATGAAAGCATGATCATGATTTTTTTCTCATGCATTTATGAAGTGGTTTAAATTAAATTGAAGAAAGTGTTTAAAAGTTATAAAATTTGGCCCATGGCACATACACCTGAACAGTAGATCAAGTGACCAGCTTTTGTATGTTCACAAGTCCATAGGTAGGTAGATCTTGGGGTAACTTATTTAATAAACATTATCTTATGCCACATTCTTTTGGATTTTTCTACAAGAAATCATGTTTACATTTTCTATTTCAATCAAGTGTGTATGTGTCTTTGTAAATGTGTATGTGTTTGTGTGTGTGTGTGTGTGTGTTTTAATTATCTCTGTATAATATTGTTGTATTTCCCAACCCCACACATTTTTATATGATTCGAAAAGCCTAGAATGACTTCTCCTTTCTCTTTACCTAATTAAATTCTGCTTATCCTTTGTGTCAGAGTAAATTTGTTGCTGCAACAGATAAACCCAGAATCTTGGTGGCTTATTATAGGCAAGATTTCTCTCTTCCTCAGGTCATGTCCAGTGGGTCAGGGGCGCTGGTATCTCTCCTCCATCCTGTAGCCATGCCATCTAGAGGAGCATGTGCCCTGCCAGTGTACCAGGCAGCAGAGGAGAGTCATGGAGGAGGCCCACTGATACCTAATTGCTCTGGTCCCGGAAAGACCTAGATCACCTCTCACAATCCTCTGGATGGTTCCATGGTTCCAACCCAACTAAAAAGGAGGCTAGGAAAAGTAGGGGAGCACATGGAATATTTGGGGGACACCATATTAGTCAATTTTTGTCAGCACAGACACAATTCACTTCTATTGTACAAGCTTAACCCACTACCTCAACTGTTTCTCCTCTGAAATTCTCCAATTCCCAATAAAATTCCCTGATCATAATGAGCATCTCTGAAGCATCTTTTCTACCATCTTTTAAATTAAGATTATTTTCCAAAAATATATTTTCTTTCCTCAATTAAATCCTAAGTTATTTGAGGATGGGGTCTGTGTCCATGGTAAATACCTCCTGAGATTGCTTAGAAAGATGTCCTCCATAGAGTGGAGGGACCTTTAGCGGCTGTTACTAATTTCAGTTAATGGAGAAACATCTAATAACAGAAGACTTCCGGTGCACACAGGCTTCTCATGTATCACAGACATAATTAAGACTGATGGTCATTTAGCTGATGATGTTTCTTCACAGAAACCTTGGTTGAGGAACAGGTTCATCTGAAAGAGTTTACAAGGGAGTCATTCACACAATGTTTGTCAATGCTGCTCTGACTCCTTCTGTCTTCCTGAGGTAGCTTTGTATCTTCCCAAGGTCGCTAATACCTGCTGTGACTCAAGACAATAACAACAATTTTCATTGCTAATGTATGTTCCTCGAAAAATTAAATAATTTCATTCCATTGGTTGTCAAAAGAAAACTAAAGAAAGGAAAGATGTTCTCATGAAGCACATTGTCTAAATGAGAAACTGAGGGTCAAAGTTATTATGGGACTCACATGAGCTTAGCACTGACAAAGACATTAACGATGTTCCCATCCAGCAGTTCTGTGTGCAGCTGAACAAAATCCCATCCCTAATAGGTTAAGTGACTTGTGCAAGGTCCCGTAGAGAATGAGTGACTATGGCAATATTAGAGTGCCTCATGTCCAGTGATATTTCGGCTGCACTACTCTGTCATTTATTTAATTAAGCACAACCCAAAAGATGCATTGTTTAAAAAAGCCATTTAAACAGCATCTACCTGGAAGGGCGTAAATGTCAAAAGGACTTTATAAGTCATAGGTTTTTAATATCTTTTTCTCTTCCTCATTAAAAGGAAGAAATCTTTGGAGGAAGAAAGAGAGCGAGATCTCTCCTAGGTGAGAGCGTTCAGTGTATATTTTGAACCTTAATTATATTTGATTTTATATTGGGTGTGCAGAAAGAATGTAAAGTTAACTTCAAGCTTAAATTTTACTCAACATGCTGACAAACCTAGGAAATACAGCAAATAAAAAGAGAACATAAGATATTTAAAACTCTTCTTAATATGGACTTGATTTAACCACATTTGGTTTCCAAAATATTTGGTAGCATTCATTTCCAGCTAGTAACTGCAATTCAACTACGAATTATTTCCACCATTATTTAAAACTAGAATACAGTGGATAGTATTTAATATGAATACTCTCTATGTCCTAGATTCTGTAAGAAACAAATAAAATGTGCAGTTGTTTCTAGGACAGTTTCATTTGCATTTCATTACACTTTTAACCCTCAATTTATATTCTTTTAGAGGCTATTATAGGGACTGGTTATCATACTTTATATATTATAAACAACACTTGGGTCATCAAAAAGATCATGTGGTCCATTCCTCTGTTTCTGAGCACGATAACCTTAGATCATTCCAAACTACTCTTTTCTAATTTTGCAAGACACCAGGTGTGAAGACCAAATCAATCAAATTAAAAAGAATATATTTCCTTAGAGGCTGATTTGCAAAAGAAATGGAACTCTATCTTATGAGAAATAAAATAATTAGCGTTTGGTCTCCAGCTCACAACCAGAAGCATAAACTACAATCACAGGATGCAAAATAACATCTTAATAAAGCAATAGCGAAGTCATAAAGTGATATTCGATTTATTCTCAAATGATTGATTCAGGCAATACATGAAGTTAGAGTTCAGAGAGGGAGACATATATCCTGACATTCAATAGAAATTCTCTCCTGCTGTAACTAAAAGCAATTTTATTTGACTTCGTCTTTTGTAATCACTAGAAATGGCCAGTTGCAAGTATCCTTTTTAAAACATTCTTCCTATATTAGACATTACCCATTACTTCTAAGCTTTCTTTTTAAACTTTTCCTCTAGGTTTTAGTTGTAGATAGGTTAAATAATCTCTATTTGTTGATAATTATGCATACAGACATCTCTTTGTGATACATCAAAATTTAAAGTAATAGGGCCGAAACCGGTTTGGCTCAGTGGATAGAGCGTCGGCCTGCGGACTCAAGGGTCCCAGGTTCGATTCAGGTCAAGGGCATGTACCTGGGTTTCAGGCACATCCCCAGTGGGGGATGTGCAGGAGGCAGCTGGTCGATGTTTCTCATCGATGTTTCTAGCTCTCTCTCTCTCTCTCTCCCTTCCTCTCTGTAAAAAATCAATAAAATATATTTTAAAAAAAATTTAAAGTAATAGGAAGCTTATTTCCATGGTTAAATCCATGTTTATCACATCTTTTATAATTTCCAGATCAGTTTTAGCCTGATTTGAGTCTACGTAGGCCTTTCTCATCTCAAATGTACACAGTACTTTCTTGAAATAATATGTGCTCTGACCCCATAATTATATATATTTTTTGAAAGAAATTTGATTCAGTTCTACTCAAATATATTAATATTGCCATTGCAAATAACTCACTTGGCATGGACCATGTGATTGGAAAAGAGGGTGAGGCACTGGAGTGAGGGAGGCATTTTAGAATTAATAAGATAAGAGTCCAGACAGCTCATATTTTACCCAAAGAATGGAGTATAGGCAATGGATACTTTTCCTTGGCCTTACTATTTTACTTTGCCCTGTAATTGATAGGTCATTCCTTTAATTAATCAGTTCTATTTCTAGGCTACAAAATATTAGGTAGAAATTTTTTTATGATTTGTTTCTTTCTTGAAGACTAAATTTCTCAATATACATGTTGTGAAGCAGGAACAGAAATGGTATATTTGGGGGAGGTGGCAGATATTAGACTACAGTATAAAGGGAAAAAAAACTATTTTAGTTACAAACTCTTTCCAATACAACAGACACAAATCTGAAAGAAAGGCCATGAGATGATTTGAAGGGGGTTTCTGTGCAGTGATGAAATGCCTCTGGATCCAGTTATGCATGCCAGTTACTGGTCAATGAGAAATTCCTACTCATATTCTACCTCTCCAAGTCACTGTTTTAATATAAAATTATTGGTATTTAATAACACAACCAAATCTTCTATAGCTATCCTTCCTAGCTAAATATATATTTTTTGTTTTTCTGTCAGAGCATGGATACATGAGAGTGAAAGTGAAAAAGTCCTTTCTCTTTCCAAAGTTCCTTTCACGTTCATGGCATCTCACAGAGCAGAAGGATTTCCGGTGTGAAACTGACAAGTAGAATGGAGCCTCGCGGAACTGTGAGTCCTGGGAGCTTCATACTCACGGTAGGGTCTACTCTCCTCCGAGATGAAATAGTACCTCTGTTTACACTGTGAAGAGGGTAACCCAGCTATTGACACAGAGATAATATCAACAAGCAAATATGACATCAATCTTCAGATAAAATTGTATTTCCACTAAATTATCCTGATGTTAACACTTGAAATGAGTAGGAGGGCCAAGAAACTGGAAGAAATTTAAACCTAGACTACCGTTGAATATATTTAATATTAAATATGCTGGAGGCAGTGCTCAAGCCAATGACTCTATACCAATAATTATATCATTTGCCCTGGCCATTCACATCATTTAATTAAATAAGTTTCCTGGAAGTCAGGCTAGGTTTAACAAATCCTCTCTCAGGACTTGCTGAGAAAGAGCAGAATGATTTTTGGAGTGAAAAGCAGACCCCCACTCACCCTCCCTCACATACATTGATATTGAACTATGTTCCTAACTTCTGTGTATTTCCAATATGTGATAGAGCCACCTATAATAACAGGGTCATCCTCTCATTCAGCCAGGAGCTAAATAGAATTCTTTTTACACCAATCATTATACCAAATGATAACCTTTCAAAGAAAAGTAAATCCACTGTAAATGCCAATGGCGTGTGTTTTTTTTTTTTTCTTACATAAAAACAGACTGAGATTTAGACCCATTGGATCAGTAACTACGTTATGACTGGGTGGTCACCACAGGAAGAAATAGCAGGAAAGCTGGGGATAAATGCATGTGGAAAGAAAAGCACGTGGTTGATGAAGTAAATACTCCTTTGAAGATGTAAAACCATTGTTCCATATTCCTATTAAATGATCACCATGAAGATTCCTTGAAGTTAGGAGGGGAAAAGAAAAACACAGGAAAAAAATCACTTCCTGCAAGTTAACAATTGGTAATAGTAATGGGACCAAAATCTTTTGCCATATTACTTATATTCTTCATAAGTCACATCACCTCTCAGCAACATATTTGAGCATTGGGTGAACATCTGTGTGTGTGTGTGTGTGTGTGTGTGTGTGTGTGCACGCGCGCACGCTGTACACAATGAAAGATATATATATATATATATATTTTTTCTAAATTTAGAAAATGTATTACATATATAATTATTAAGAAGAAAACGGAAATAAGTGAGCAGAATATCTACATTTCAAAGTGTAACATTTCTAGAATAAACTCAGGTACCAGAAAATTCCACAGGTAGAGGATACATTTCAAAAATATCTTGTCGAAACCAAAAGCTCGCTGCTGTGGATTGTTCTTAGAGCAACGAGCTTATGTGTCATTTCCTTGAGTCTCATTGTGAGAAGGTTTCAATTCTTCGTTAGAGAGAATACATGACAATTGGGATATGAAAGTCTTCTGTCACCATGACCACATTCTTACAAGGAAAAACTAAAAACAAGTTGAGCCAGCCTTCTTCCTCTGGAAATAAACTTCAGTGCACCTTTCACTGTCCTAGATCCTGTTACCTGCATAGTTCTCACTGATTCCAAGAAAGTATCGGTCAAAGAAAATGTAAAGCTAGTTGTCAATCAAATTTTTGATAATATCTTTGATTCATTGGGGGATCTTTTGCTACTTTTCTGTGACCTCCTTTTATAATGCGACTGCATCATAGTGAATGGCATAATTTGACAGACAAAATTCATCTTATTTCTAACTGGATTTGTTTTTAACAGGGAAATGTTTAGAATCAGCGATACAAGCTTCTCTAAGAATCGTCATAATACACACACACACACGCACACACACACACCGCACACTAACCTAGTTTTTCAAATGCTTCTTTGACTGATTGTTCCCGACCACATGCACTGAATGACTGTGCTGATTAAATTCTGTGATCTTTTCTCCACATTTAATTCATCTTGTCAGGTATGGAAGACCAATGGCTCCATTTCCAAAAGGAGGGGGCGAGGGGGCACAGGGCTTTGTTCCTTGACCTTTCATTCTGAGGGAAATACTGAAACACTGAAATGCACCCATCTAACTGGCCAGCATTTCTAATTAATTTCTATTTCATGAGGGAGAGCCCCATTTCTCCTCTGCCTTGGACAACTGTTGGCATGGCCTCCCTGCCTCTGTGGGATCCCCACACACAGCCTGTGGAGTGTCCCCCAGTTTCCAGGCTGCTTATTGCACAAATGTGTGCGATGCTCCGGTGAATAATTTATACCAGGCAGGAGGTGACAAGGGAAACACGCCCATTTTGTCTCAAATGCCATGAAGGCATGGAGACAGAGGCAGGCTACAGGGTGAGGGGAACCGGCTGATGGGACCCCCGTCCGTCTACGAGAGAGGACACCGCTGTAAAGAAAATGAAATGTAATGAGATCCTCTTTCATGCATAATTCATAGGTGCAAACACGACTGCATAAAAAGCCATGATTTTAACAAGGCGAGTCTGCAATCATGCACATTATCTTCCCAGAGGAACTTTATATAATATTGGTCAAAAAGGAGAGGCTTCTGAATGCTGGTTCAAAATAGAGCTGACAGGTTTTCAAATGCAGCAACATTTACTTTAATGTACAGTGCCTGTGAGAGAAACAATTTCTATCCACACCTGCAAATACTGCTTAGCCCAAAATTTACCTTAAACCATTTGCTATCTCTTCTTTAAATGGAAAAAAAAAAAAACAACCCAAACAACACAGAAAAAGAAGAATGAAAATTTACATGGATAAGCCTAGCTCAAATGCTTGAGCAGTGTTTACTGAATGTTGTGGGGTCAGGGTTAAATTGGACTTGGCAGGCATCTCCAGTCTTCTGGGACAAAAGTTTAGATAGAAATGGAGGCAACGAAGGGGCTTTAAAAATGATAACATGTTGGCTATTGTCAACATGAAATTTAATTTGGCTGTGTTGTAAGAGCAAATATTGTAATTCAGCTTTCCAGAATGGTTTAGGGGCGAACACATGCCCGATTTGAAATGGTGTTTAACACGTGGGGCTTTTAGTTGAGGGATTAGAAAAGGAATGTTGATGAAAGTTAGGGATGTTTTCAGTTTATCAGCACCAAGCCCTAGAGGTGCCTTAGCGAGGAAAGAATTGGCCCGCTGGAGGGTGGGGGTGGGGGCAGCCCTTTGTCCACACTTAGGAAGCGCACAGGAGGGTAGGGAATACACAGGAGGGGTCAGAGCATAGGAAGCACATACAGGCAGAGAGCTGTGCCGGCTCATTTGCTTGACCTCTGTTGGGTGGTATCAGTATTTGAAAAGTGAAGCAAAGGAGCTGCGTGGAGTCCAGTTACCGTTTTGTGACTCCAGTGTTTGGCCGGAGAAAGCCGTGGGTGTTGAAAAGGTTGGCCTCTTGGTATCAAAGTGATCGTCACCCGAAGGGTCTTTTATTTAAGGTTCCTCATTTCAGGAACGGAGAGATGCTTAGATGCCAAATAATCGATTCCATTTAAACACAATTGTTTTATTAGCCTCTGTTTTGCTGTAACTCAGTTCTGCTTCAGGTTTTGGCAACATGTGAAGGATGTGGGCTCCGGGGGTTAGGTCACGATTTAACTGTTCGATATGGAATTGTAGCTTTTGGGCATTCAGTGGCAGAACAAAGCGTATCCACGCCTGGAGCTGGACGCAAAGATCATTCTCCCCAAATTCTAGGACTTCCACCCAGTTTCCAGTGATAAATTTGGAGACTGAGTTTGACCATTTGCATTATGTTGAATACTCTTATATATTCCTGGTACTTTTGCTTTTGAAGATGTTAATAACCCATGGCTTCCTGTATGGTTGACACGAGGTTATCTCTCCAGGGCACCCAGAACTAACCAGCTAGTTATACTTGGTTAGCCCTAACAACAGAGTTTAATACTGCACTGCTTCCTTTTGTTTCTTTTCTTCCTTCCTTCCTTTCTGAATCACAAAACAAAACAAAAAAAAATCCACAGAGTGACTACGTCTGCTTTTAATAAATCCGAATGTTCAGTGTGGCTGGAAAGAGACAGTTCCGGGTGACAGTATCTATTTCTGACTCTGCTGGAAGGTGAGAAGAGGTGATCACCATCTGCTCCATCTACCTGACAGATGTGCGCTCTCCCGACCCCTCCTGCCAGTTCAGCACGCTGCTGGGAGCTTGCTATTGTGAGGGATCAATTTTCCAGCGCAGAAAGAATTTGTTTGCTTGTACACCTGTGCTCTAAAGGAAGTTTTCCTGTTGCTATGCCAGTTGGATGGCTTGCTGAATTCTTTAGCATATATAAAAATGCAAAGTGCCTGAAATGGGAATCAAATGATAACATTATTAGAATTCTCTCTTGGGGTCTGATGAGACATTTGGTTGCAGTAGGAGGAGGATGTGCCTAGGTACAGTTTCTCTAGTCTAAATTCGTTTCCTATTTGTTTCCCTTATGTGAAAGCAACACACATGTTAAATACCAGATGGGAAACAAAGTGCATTGGAAATAAAGAGGGCGCAGAATGAGGCATGAATTTTAAAGCTCTGTTGCTTTAGCTTCAGGCACAGGCATTGGGGAAAGCTGTGGTCGGTCTGATTCCACATTTCTCCTGCTCTCTCCTCCAGTCAGGTAACCTCATAAAAACAAGGCATGTGAACAGGAAGATGCACCCCCAAATCAAAGGTGTTTGCTTTTCTCAAATTCTCAAAATGTTCAAGTAAAATCACACTATATCATCACTTGCTTCAATTTTTCAAAAGTCCTCTTATGACACTAAAAACCTCGGTCTCTTTTGGAATTTGGTCTCTGCCTGTCTTTCTAAAGTAAATTTTCACTGCTCTCCTCTCTTGCTCTGTTCCAGCCTTTCTGACTTCCATGAGGAGAAATGTGATGGGGTCTAGAGGCAAGAGGGGAGAAGTTGGCTTTCAAGGTAAGAACTGCACCCCTTTCATTATAATGAAAGGATGTACAGACATAAATGGTGGGAAAGTTAGGGAATTTTTTAATGATGCATTTTTATGAATGACACATGAGCTAAAGAAACATTTTAGGAAGAATTTCAAATTTTGGGTTTTCTCATAAAATGACCTAGAGCAATTAGAGTCATTTCATCGATCTAGAAAAAACAAAAACAGAAAAATAGAAACCAGCATGGGTTCACTAAGAGTAACAATTAGGGGCAAATTTTACTTCTTTTTGGACAGTGATATCAGATGAGAAGATTAAGTCATAGCAATAGCATTTGGTAAGGTACCCTATAATGAAAAAACGTGACTCCTTGTTTATAAATTTGATGGATTAGAAGCATTGAAAAACTTTGCCCAAAGCTGCTGACCATTAGCAACCTAGACAAGGAATCCAATGTGAGTCAGAGGCTCAATTTCTCCCTTCTGTTCACAAGATAAGAAAATTTGGGTTGAGAAAATGCAAGGTTTTTTTTTTTTATCAAATGTGTGTGTCACCTGAAGCTGGGAAGCAGAATAGAGTTGGATGCAGAATGAGTACTTAGAAAATTCATGACAAACGAAAGCATGTGCTTGGTTCTCAAAGTCCTTATCACTCCTTTGTTTCCTTTACTGTGAAGAGCTTTAAAAACAGAAATGCTTTTCCCGTGATTTTCCTAAGCCGGGTTTGGAATGTGGCTGGATGAAGAGTTCTAAAGGGTGCAGAAGGGTGCAAAGGGACAGTATCTATTCTGTAAAGTGTCTGACGGTGTGAAGAGGTGAGCCACATCCCTTCCCTCTACCTGGAGAAGGTGTAATTGTCCTTGTCCCTGTCTACCCTGATTCTTCTGGGATTATATTTCCAACCACTTCCTGATTCTCTCTTCTAATTTAACTCTGTCCTTGAAGCTGGGAGCATCCAGCACATGAACCACACTGTGTCCACTTTTCAGATGAATTTTCACTCCTAGTAGGATCTAACTACTTGCCAGGAAGGAATGTGACCTGTTTGGTCTGAACGTGTAAAAGCTGGGCTCGTTTGCCGCAGATAGACTCCTGGTATTGAAACGATGTAGAAATGTGTGTTTCTAATACTGTATTCATTCAGAAGGCACGTTTCTGTCAGTGGGCTTTGTGCTGACATACTTGTGAGTCAGGTTCATGGCCAGAGATGACAGAAACACTTTTAAAGCTTCTGATTTTTTTGTGATTGCTCCTTCAACCTTTGCCAGTTTATGGGAAACTTGAATTAAGATGAACCAGAGGGTGGGCATTTGGTTTGTTTTAATATGTCAGATGACTAGTTCTTGGAAACCAACTAGTATTTACTTAGCTGCTTCCTCAGATCAAGGGCTTTGTACTTTCTTATTCATGTAACAAAACGCTTCAACACGCTGAATTGTAATCTGCGAGGAAAAACAAGGACATTGTAGGCTGCTCAAGGAAGAGGGAGAAGTCTGTTACAATGCACCGAGCTCCCAGGGATGTGAGACTGGATGCACTTACCATTGCTGAATGGGGCTGAGATCAATGGAAGCCAGCCCTCATCTAAAAAAACAACAACAACAACCAAAAATCTGCAAAATTGTTTGCTGGAAATAAAGTTAAAATTTGAGAAGAAATTTTAGAGAATTTGATGGGTATCACTAAGTCATCTTTTCTCTTTCTCTTCTAAATTATGCTAATGCAATGCAATAAAAACAAACACCTTTTAGGATGTTTTCCAAAATTTACTTGATAGGATTGTGGTGGTATTAACATGTTTCCCATAATGTATGGGTGTGAACAATACTTTTTATATAGTACTGGAGGCCCAGTGCACTCGAGGTGCGGGGTGTGGGGGTCCCTCAGCCCTGCCCGCACCCTCTCACAGTCTAGGAGCCCTCGGGAGATGTCCGCTCCGGACCTAAGCTGTCGGACATCCCTAGCACTGCCGCGGAGGTGGGAGAAGCTCCCGCCACTGCCGCTATGCTCACCAGCCATAAGCCCGGCTTCTGGCTGAGTGGTGCTCCTCCTGTGGGAGCACACTGACCACCAGGGGGCAGCTCCTGCGTTGAATGTCTGCCCCTGGTGGTCAGCATGCATCACAGCAATGGGTTGTCCCACTATTTGGTAGATTTGCATATTAGCCTTTTATTATATAGGACAGTACATTTTAGAACAATACTTTTTATATAGTATACTACATTCTGTCCTGACCTGGGATTAGAGATGCACTGTGATGTGGGAACACTTTTCTGGGGGATGTAAATGTTCTGACCTTGATTATAATGGTAGAGATGCAGGAGTGTGATTGGGTCAGAAACACATGAAACCATGTATTCAAAATTGTTATAATTTATTCCATGTAAGTTATACCTCAATAAAGTTGATTACAAAAACAAAACAAATGAAACAGAAAAAAGTGTCTACATGTGGATTTCTGATCAAGTGGCCCACCATGAAAATATCTGGACACCTCTTATTTCAGACACCAGAACAGACCCTGTGAACTTGTCAAAAGTCTCTTCTTCCTGACGACGAAAATGCTTGCAGCCTGTGCATCAACCAAAGCTGGGAACAGGTTGCCTTGGAGAAAAGTGAAGTGAGCATCTTCTCGTATCTGCCTGGGGTGCCCTCAATGCATGTGATCTGTGTTGGAGAATTTCTCTTAGGAAAGCAACCGGGTCTTCTGTTGCAGTGGGAGTATCTTACATGAGAGAGGCCTGCCTGTGGCAGAAGTCTTCTTCAGAAGACAAGCCAGGGGCTTGTGAATTGCCACCAGAAGCCATTTGGAAGCTTGGATGCAGTGGGCCTACTGGATGGAGTCAGTAGGTGGAGAAGTTTGTGGGATCCCTCATGGGAGCCTGCCACATGGCCTTCTAAGTCTACAACAGAGTCTGCAAATGTTTATAACAGATCTGGTGGCTTGGCCTAGAGTGGCCAGAGTAGGAAAAAAGAAGCTAGCAAAGAGCAAGAGTCGGATTACAGAGCCCACTCATTGGAAACTAGCAGACAACATGCAAGGCTCAGGTTTGCCTGGGATGAATGTAAGGGGTGCATCTTCCTACATAAATCTGCAGAACTCATTCGATTTTCTGGGTTACTCATTCATACAATATTATTTTTATAACATATAACTTTTTAAACATATCTCAATGCAACAAATGAGGAGAATAAAGCTCTACGAGGTCAGAGTTGAGAAAAGAGAAGGAACCACAAAGGCTGGCTGTCTGCCTGTTGAAATCCACAAACTGTTAGTGTGAATTTACTTTTTTATTGTGGATTGTGGGTAAATTCCAAAAGATCAGATATTTGTGTAAATATGTATTCTGAAGCCAAAGTTAGTTGAAGTGAGACTTCGTTTTGGAATAATCTATTATGCAGCACTCCACTCAAGGTGGCCAGAATTTAGGGATATATTTAAGTAAAAATGTCAAGCATTACTGTTAAAAGTTTACTGAATAAACATTAGATTCATTGTTACAAAAATTTTAAAGTAACACCATTTTGCTGTTACTTTAATTTTTAAGAGTTTTTTTTTTTTTTTTACTGTTGAATTCTTAAATGCTTCCTTTCTACATCCTAAGGGATAACTGAGACCAATATTTGGGGCCAGGAGAAAGGAAATCAGTCTTTTGTAGAAATAAGGAATTATTTCTAACACCCCATTGAATATAAGCATTGCCTTCCTAGCAAGCAAAAATTCACCATGCTGCCAGGTCAAGGAAAGTTTAATTTTCTCAATTTAGTTTTTGTCAAAATATTAAAGAACTATACTAATTTTTTTTTCCTGAGAGAATAAAAAACTTTGAGTAGCCTATAGTGTTGGTCTAGTTGTGTTTTTATGTATAGATTAGGGCAGTGATGGCGAACCTTTTGAGCTCGGCGTGTCAGCATTTTGAAAAACACTAACTTAACTCTGGTGCCGTGTCACATATAGAAATTTTTTTATATTTGCAAACATAGTAAAACAAAGACTTATATTTTTGATATGTATTTTATGTATTTAAATGCCATTTAACAAAGAAACATCAACCAAAAAAATGAGTTCAAGTGTCACCTCTGACATGCGTGTCATAGATTTGCCATCACTGAATTAGGGTATGCAAATTGCTGAATGACTTTTAGACCAAGGTTTTCCATCTTTAAAATGAGGCCCAATGATTGGTATGTCATGATATCAGTTTAGTAGGTTTTGATCCGCATTTTAAAAAATGAAATGATAGAAAATATTAGAATTTGTCAGACATAGAAACCAAAATATTGTTTTGTGAAAAAAATAGTTTTGTGAAAGTTTTCAGCTATTTGTGCACATGCCTGTGTGTGTGTGTGTGTGTGTGTGTGTGTGTGTGTGTACAGAGAGAGACAGAGTGAAAGACTGATAGGGACACAGAGAAAACTGGTGAAAAATTAACACACATTCCTTGCCGTGGGTTGGGAACAGCAAAAAAAATATTAGAGTTTACAAAAGTATTTTAGAGGATGGCCTAGGAGTTAGTGATAACTGAGATAATTGAGCATCCTTCCTATGGAGGAATAGGTAGTAAATGATTGTTTAGCTGAATACTTTGATTAACAAGTTTCATTACAATGGAATTGACTAAGAATGTTAGGCCCACAGATGACTCTCATGTCTTTTTCTGAAGTTATTAAACACTTATTAAGTACTTCGCTCAGACAGCACACCTTAAAACACTACATCAATATACTTTTAAGACATTTCAAAAATCAAAAATAACATTGAACCTCTGCAGTTTATATTTTGATGAAACATAAATGTTCTCATCATTTGTTTCTTATTTTTTATTCCCTTTACCTGGAATGCTCTGCTTCCAGCTGGTCATATGAACAAGTACTTTGTAAAATACAGACTTCATCTCTAATATCTTCTCTAGAGAAGGGGTTCCAGAACCACCAGAGAGCTAAAATACCTGCTCTCAGGATGTCGTGATATATTTTTCTTTATAATAACACTTATCAGCACCTTAAATTATCTTGGGTAATAAAGATATTAGTTACCTTCATATTTTCCACACTGCTCAACCTAAAGTGCCTCCATCCATCTGTCCAGAATGTAAGCACCCTGAGAGCAGGGTCCTCGCCTGTCCTGTCCACTGTGTGCCTTCGGAAAGTGTCTGTCACATACATATTTGTTGACTCGGTGACTGATTGAATTTCAGAAATGATGACAGACTGCCTTCGCTCTATAAAAACTTTCTAAAAGTTGGAAGTCAGGATGGCTGCAGCAATATAACATTGATAAGGATTTCTTTTGGGCCTGGATCTGTCCTGACTTAGGCCTTATCTGTTTATTTTATATTTACTCTGAGTAGGAGTGTTCAGATTACAAATCTTGAATGACTTCAGAAATAATCTGGATGAAAAAAAAGCTTCTTGCCAACCCTGACCAGCAATGACATTTAAAACTAGAATCAAAAGCAACTCTCATGAAGGCAATTAAAACACGTGGAGTTTGCAAATGAGGTGGATACTTTAGTCCATCACTGTGTGTCCATCGGCTGTTTTAGGGCTCAATATGAACTCTCAGTGCATTACAATCTAGTATATATATATATATATATATATATATATGTATATATATATATATATATATATATATATATATATATGACTGAGTTATTTTTTAAGAACACAAATTAGGAGGAGTGGATGATTACTATCTCTATTATAGAATGGGGAACAAACATAGCTGCCTAAGTGAACTTATTGAATGGACGATAGGCGTATACAAAGCATGCTGAGCCTTTGAGCTAAGAAGAAGTGGACCCTATATTAAGGGTCAAATACTTTAAAAAGGTAATATTATTTGGGGATAATTTTGCCTCTATGAGTAATTAAATTTAGTCTTTAAAAATTCAGGGAGATACAACATTTAATATGTTAAATGATATTTTAATATAATAGGAATATTCAGACTACATTGGCTATATAGCTTCCTACCTAAGATATTATTGGATTGTGGATCCATTATTTAAAACATTTCAGTTATTTAAAAAATAAAAATAAAATACTTCAGTGATTTGGTATAAAGATACTTTACATCCATTTTAATACCAAGATATAATTAATAACTTTCAAGTTGAAACTTGGTTTATTTATATACTTCACCCTCTAGATTCTCATCAAGTGCTACCCATGTTTATGTTATAACAGATGCATGAAACACCAAAGAGGAAATATATCAAATCAAGTTGTTTATTATTTGATCTTGAAGATGATCCAGGGAAGCAAATGTCCAATGTTTAAATTCTGAGGCCTAAAATAAATATTTCAGAAAGACTCTCATCTTTTGTTGATTGCTAAGATATACCATAGAATCTCACTTCCTCACTACTTAATGCACTGTTAAGAAATAAAGAATTCCTTGAAAAAAAATGGCTTTGTTTGACAAAATGGAAGATCTATCAAAATAGGCATGTGAAAAGCAGATTGTGCTCACTTCAGCAGCACCTACATGTATTAAAATTGCAACAACACAGAGAAGATTGGCAGGGCCCCTGCACAAGGATGACTCACAAATTTGTGAAGCATTCCATATTTCAGTTATATATAAAAGTTGTCAAGAGAGTAGGTCCTAAGGGCTCTCTTCTTAAGAAAAAAATATATATTTGTATTGACATGAGATGACCGATATTAACTTGTGGTAAATGTTTCATGATAAATGTAGGTCAAATCATTATGCTGTATACCTTAAACATACAGTGTTATATATCAATTATATCTCAATAAAATTGGAAAAATAGATTGATTATATCTCAAAGCATCAAATTTTGAACAGTAATAATTATAATATTATAACAGACTAACAATGTTAGTCTGTTTTATTGAATCCTGAGAGTGTCAGATTCTGACCCAGGTACTTTCTCACAAAACATCTCTAAAAAGCACTTAAACCAGTTATGCTTCTTTCCAATTTATAGCCATAGAAACTGATGGTTTTTTTTAATTAATCACATGAATGCATACTAAAATTGCATGATTGTCAGAGGAACAACTTGGTTTCCAAAATGGACCAGTGAATACATTATGTATTTGAGAATGAACATCCTCCTTCTATTACTGGTGCAAAAGTATGACTTTGGTTAAAGATTAATGGATGGATTATGACTGATTGGCTCTCTATGGCAACCCTATTTACTCTCAATTTCAAATCTATTTTCAAGAATGGTGCAGATTCTAAGTTTCAAAATGTTGGTAAGAAGGAACAGTCCTGATAAATTCACTGCCTTACTCTGTTAAAACATGACAAAACTTAAAAATGACTATAGTTAAAACACAATTTAAAATATTTTAAGGGCATCATCTTTTGGTTTTTAACTCCATTATGTCCACTTTAATTTCCTTCAGAAAGCATAGAATGAGGTCTTTAAAGGGATTCTATAAGGATATCTGTGACAAAATGCCATTTCTAAGGGACATTCAACAATTCTTTGTAGCTTATTCTCACACTCTATAAATCTACAACCACTGTCAAATTACCCTTACTCTCCATTCTCATCTATCCTATCTAATAATAGACAAACATGGTAATTAACCATACCTCCGACACGCTTCCCATTGGCTAATCAGGGCGATATGCAAATTAACTGCCAACCAAGATGGTGGCCGGCAGCCAGGCAGCTGAAGCGAATAGGATGTTTGCTTGCTCCAGTGACGGAGGAAGCCAAGGTTCCCTGCCTGCCGCTGCCGGCCTCTGAGCTGCAGTCTAAGAAACAATGTTGCAATTATAGAACCTAAACAAACCCTAGAAACCTGCTTTCAGCCAGCCAGGCTTCAGCCAGCAAGACCGCAACATTGTTTCAATTATAGAACAAACCCAGATCCCTGCTTTCAGCAGCCGAGGTCTCAGAGTTGCAGCCGGGCCTCAGAGCTAAATCTGGCTCTCAGCTCCAGTGACAACCATAGAAGGTAAATAAATCCCAGAATTAAAAAAAGAAAAAAAAGAAAAAAAGGAGAGGTTGGGAGCTTCAGTCGTCCGCCAGCCTGAAAACAGCCCTCAGCCCCTCACCTAGACTGGCCAGGCACCCTAGTGGGGACCCCCACCCTGAAGGGGGTGTGACCAGCTGCAAGCAGCCATCATCCCCTCACCCAGGCTGGCCAGGCACCCCAGTGGGGACCCCCACCCTGAAGGGGGTGTGACCAGCTGCAAACAGCCATCATCCCCTCATCCAGGCTGGCCAGGCACCCCAGTGGGGACCCCCACCCTGAAGCAACAAGACGGCGGCTAATTTGCATACTGAAGGAGGGCAGCAGCGGGCAAGGCTGTCCGTGGTCTGGGACCAGATATATGACCCTGCCGGGCGAGGGGCAGCACGGGAGGCTGTCCATGGTCTGGGACCTGGATCCATGACCCTGCCGGGTGGGGGGCAGTGCTTGAGGCTGTCCGCGGTCCTGCGACCCGGATCCGTGACCTGGCGGGCAAGGTGGCAGTGCTTGAGGCTGTCCATGGTCTGGGACCCGGATCCGTGACCTGGCGGGCAAGGTGGCAGTGCTTGAGGCTGTCCATGGTCTGGGACCCGGATCTGTGACCTGTGGGCGGGGGAGAGTGCTTGAGGCTGTCTGTGGTCCCGGGACCCGGATCTGTGACCCTGCTGGGCGGGGGGCAGTGCTTGAGGCTGTCTGCGGTCCCAGGACCGGATCCGTGACCCTTCCTGGTGGGGCAGGAACTCGCACGGGGGTGGATCGGCCGGGGTTGGGCAGGGAAGGACGCCTGGCTTCCGCCCAGCCCCAGTCACTCTAGGCAGGTGAGCAGAGCAGAGAGCCTCTGGACAGGGGAGGCAGGCTGGCGGATGGCGGCCTGTACTCCCCACATGGCGGTGGTGACAGCTGTGAGTGCACCTAGCGGAGCCTGCAGGCTGAGCTGAAGTAGCGCCTGCAGGCCATCAGTGCCCAGGAGTGGCTGTGCAAGATCCGCCTCCTGGCCCAGAAGGTGCAGGATCGCAGGGACAGCCACAGTGGTGGGCCAGACCGACGTCCTCCTGGCCGCACCACAGGGGTTTGCGGATCTGCAAAGCCAGAGGCCTCTGGTGTGCACATCCCCCCCTGGCATGCGAACATCCCCCAGCACACTGTCACCCTCCCACACCTGCAACAGTTGTAAACCAAGGCGTGCACAAGTTCCCCCTGCCTCTCCACCGCACTTCCATCAACCCAGCATGCCTAACACCCCCACAGGATGTGCACACATCCCCTCTGATGCGCTCCCGTCCTTTGGAGAGTGTCTGGGTGTTCTGGGTGCTGAGGGTGGGCGCCTGTGAGATGACAGTGAGAGGGCAGAGTGATGATGCCCTGTTCCCACGGACGCCAGTGCAGCTACGAGATCACCTCTGGGGGGCCAATGCAGGTGCTGAGGCAGGAGCAGGTGCAGACAGACACACCTGGTGGGCGCGGGTGGCCCTCGCTGAGGTGCCTTCAGTCAGCGTTCAAGATCAAGAACCCAGAGATGGAGAGGAATTCCGTCCTCTCAGTGAAACAGTGGGATAGTCGGGGCGACTGTAGAGGAGGAATGTGCACTTTGGGTGCCAGCACCCATGAGCGAAGGCTGCCCTGACTGAGCCTTGCTTGCTTGGGGCCTAGCGCACTCCTGCCAGGCAGCGGGTGACAGGACGTGCTTTTCCGAATTAATGAGAGAAAACGTTGATTCTCCTGCTGCCCACGAAGGTGGAAAGTGAAGTCGGGAGACATGCGGGGAGTGAGTGAGGTTCCCTGTCTGGGGGTTCCAAATCTGCTGTTGATTTCTTTCACTGCTGACTAGAGATATACAGGGTGTCCCGCCAAAATGTATACACACTTTGAATACCTACTAATTCCAATGGTTTTAAGCATAAGAAAGAAACAACAATGGAGCTGTTATCTGTTAAAAGTGTGGGCACAGACATACAGTTGGACATTCCCTGAGGGGTCTCAGATTGGAGAGGGTGAAGGCCAGACTAAGGGGCCCCTTCCCCCCGCACCCCAGTGCATGAATTTCGTGCACCGGGGTACTAGTCTATATATATAAAAAGCCAGTGTCCCTAACGACGACTGGAACGACCAAATGACTGGTTGCCATGAGGTGGCATTGACCACTTAATGGTCCCTATCCCCCTCCACCCCAGTCCGCAGGCTCCAATGGATCAGCGATGGTGAACGGGGGAATTGGTGTAGGTGGTGGGAGGACCAGGCTGTCTGTCTTGCTATTGGGATCACCAGCTCATCCCCAGCTGCTTGGGGACTCAGGCCTGTGGGAAAGCGGGTGCTGGCAAATTCTCCTCCATGCGTGTGTGCTGGGCTGGCTGCTGATGGAACAGTTTGCTGCCCACTCTGGGCTGCTCACGCTGGAGCGGGTAGGTCATGGGCATGCCCCACAGCCTCTGTCAGTGCCTCAAGCCTCAGCAGCAGTGGCAGTGGCAGCAGCAGTGGCGGCGGCTCCTGCGTGAGCGGCCCCGAGCAGGCAGCATGTTCCATCAGCGGCCAGCCTGGGGCGTGCACATGGAGGTGAAGTTTCTGGTGCCCACTTTCCTGCAGGCCTGAGCCCTGGAGCAGCCAGGGATGAGCTGGTGATCCCAATGGCCTGACAGCCCGGTGACAGAGGTGGCATTTGGCCTGGGGACTAGTGAATGGGCAGAAGATGGACCTGATCCCAGGAGGCTAGGCCTAGGGACCCTACCGACATGATTTAATTGTGCACTGGGCCTCTAGTATATATATAAAAGCCTAAGCGACCATTACGCCTGAACAACTAGAACGATTGGTCAACCAGTTGCTATGACGTTTACTCACTACCAGGGTGCTGACACTCAACACAGTAGCTTCTCCCTAGTGGTCAGTGTACTCCCACAGCCAACCTCCCCAGCTGGCCAACCTCTTGCTGCCCCTTCCCCCGGCTGGCCCTGATCACTCCAATGGGAACCTCCTGCGGCCCCTCCCCCTGGCTGGCCAACCTCCCACAGCCCCTGCTCCCGGCCCACCCTGATCGCCATGATCAGAACCTCCCCCCCAGACAGCGAACCTCCCCCAGCCCTTATCCCCACCCCCAACCCCCGGGGCCAGCCAGCCCCGATTGGCCCCAATCAGGACTGGGTGAGACACCCCAATTGTCCTTAGATCAACGGCCAGACTGAGGGATTCCACCCATGCATGAATTCATGCACCAGGCCTCTAGTCCTATCTAATAAAAGAGAAACATGGTAATTAGCGTACGACCGCTACCCGTCCCATTGGCTAATCAGGGCGATATGCAAATTAACTGCCAGCCAAGATGGCGGCAGGCAGCCAGGCAGCTTGAAACTAACATGAGGCTTGCTTGCTTCAGTGACGGAGGACTCCAACGTTCCCTGCCTGCCTTGCTGGCCTCTGAGCTTGCAGTTTAAGAAACATTGTAACAAATATAGAAGCTAAACAAAACCCCAGAAACCTGCTTTCAGCGAGCCCAGGATCTCAGAGCTGGAGTTATACATTGTTTCGATTATAGAACACAAACAAACCAGATATGTGATTTCAGCAGCAGAGGCCTCAGAGCTGGAGCCAGAGCTAAAGCTGGCCCAGAATAAAAAAAAAAAAAAAAAAGTAGAAAAAAAGGAGTGGTTGGGAGCTTCTATCACCCGCCAGCCTGAAAACACCCCTCAGCCCCTCACCCAGACTGGCCAGGCACCCCAGTGGGGACCGCCACCCTGAAGGGTGTGTGACCAGCTGCAAACAGCCATCATCCCCTCACCCAGGCTGGCCAGGCACCCCAGTGGGGACCCCCACCCTGATCCAGGACACCCTTCAGGGCAAACCAGCCAGCCCTACCCATGCACCAGGCCTCTATCCTATATAGTAAAAGGGTAATATGCCTCCCAGCACTGGGATCAGCGTGACAGGGGGCAGTGCCCAAACCCCCTGATCACCCTGCGGCTCTGTGTGTGACAGGGGGCAGGGCCACAACCTCCCTATCCACCCTGCTCTGTTCCTGACAGGGGAAGGCGCCCCAACCCCCTGATCAGCCCTGCTCTGTGCCTGATAGGGGGGAGCTCCCCAACCCCCTGATCACCCTGCAGCTCTGTGTGTGACAGGGTGCAGCGCCCCAACCCCGCCCCCACGGGCCCTGCTCTATGTGTGACGGGGTAGAGCCATAACCTCCCCATCAGCCCTGCTCTGAGTGTGACAGTGGCGGCGCCCCAACCCCCTGATCGGCCCTGCTCTGTGGGTGATAGAGGGCGGCGCCCCAACCCCCTGATCCGCCCTGCCCTGAGTGTGAAGGGGCGGTGCCCCAACTCCTCTATCGGCCCTACTCTGTGAGTGACAGGGGGAGCTCCTCAACCCGATTGGCCCTGCTCTGTGCATGACAGGGTACGGAGCCCCAACCCCCCTGATGGGCCCTGCTCTGTGCTTGACAGGCGGTGGCGCTGCAACCTCCCCATTGATCCTGCCTTGAGTGTGACAGAGGTGGTGCCCCAACCCCCCAATCGGCCCTACCCTGAGTGTGATTGAGGGTGGTATCGCAACCTCCCAATCTGCCCTGCTCTGTGCATGACAGGGGGCGGCGCCCCAACTCCCCAATCGGCCCTGCTCTGAGCCCGACCAGGGGCTGCACCTACGGATTAGACCTGCTCTCTGCCACCCGGCAGCAGGCCTAAGCCAGCAGGTCGTTATCTCCCGAGGGGTCCCAGACTGCGAGAGGGCACAGGCTGGGCTGAGGGACCCTCCCCCCTGAGTGCACAAATTTTTGTGCACCAGGCCTCTAGTAATAAATATAATGGTGAATGAGGGGGGCATGTAGATTTCCATTTCATAACCTAATAAAGGGAATTACAGGTAAACTTGGTATTATAGGATTTGAGGTAGATTAGTAAGCCAAGGTTCCATAATTGTCACACAATAGAACTCAAAGATGTATGTCTTTCAATGAAAGCAACAACCAATATGCAGATATCATTAAACTTTTTGACACTAGAAATTTATGATATTGCCCTATATAACACTTATACATTTACTAGTGTGTGGTACTCCCCTGGTGGCAATCGTTATTTCAGGATGGTCCAATCAGAGTGAAGCATAGACATATATTTGTTGGTTGCAGGAAGCAACCTCTTCCCCTATTTAAAAGGGAATCAGTGTATTGCAGGAGGCAGCAAGCATTCACGTTCAGCACAAGGGAACCCTGCAATACAGCGGAGGATAGAGCAGTTGCTAAAACATTGGTTAGGATCCCTGGTTAAGCCACGTCTGGAGACAGGTTAGCTTTAGACTTTTCACTTGTGTTCAAATAACCAATTTACTTTGCTGTATTTTTTTTATTGCTTGCCACTGGAAATGGTCTTGCTAATAGTCACCATATCTATAAAAAGGACATTTATGGAATTTCTCTCAACTATGATATGAAGATTATTACTCTGTCTAACTTACTTCTGGCACTCAACACACTATTTCTATAAATGTTCATTTTTAAATTTTTATCTTTATTGTTCAAAGTATTACATATGTCCCCCTTTCCCTCCCCTTTGACACCCTCCAGCCCCCATGCCCCCCGAGGCCTACCACACTATCATATGTGTCCATGGATTATGCATATATGTATATAACTTCTTGGTTAATCTCTTCCCTCTCCCCTTCTCTCTGAGACTTGAATTATTGATCATTGAGTGGAGAGGAACCAGGGTTTCCTGCAATAATTGGTTTCATTTATTTTTATCATTAGAGAGTGTAGGTATCATAATTGAGGCAAGGAGACATGTATAGTATATAGATTTCATGTGATCAGCCTTCCATCCAAAGAAATAATGTTACTAAAAATAGCATCCCATGGAAATGCCCTGAGTTATACTCTAGAGATATTTAAATTGGAATTGAATTGTATGACAAATTGAACAGCCTTTGATAGTCACCTAAACACTGATTAAATGAACTAATAGAAAATTATTCTCTGTGTTTTAAAGAATTACTTAAAAATAGATAAATCTATCTAAAAATATTTTGTAGCTAAAACAAAAATTGATGAAAATCAATAAAAAATGGGGAAAGGACCAATAAATATAGTCTTCATTTAATTTGACTTTCATAAATTGGTGTTTAAGCTGTCTGAAGAAACTCTAAGATATAACACAAAAGAATGTACATATATACACACATATATACATGTACAGGTATGTATACCCAAATCTCTGCAGGGAATGTCTTCAGTATTTGCCAGATCTTAAAAATATGTGTTTTTTTGTTGATATTTAGAGAGGAATGGATAGGGCTAGAGAGATAGAAACATCCATGAGAGAGGAACATCATCAATTGACTGCCTCCTGCACGCTCTACACTGGGGATTGAGCCTACAACCCTGGAATGTGCCCTGAGTAGGAATCGAACCAGCAACCACTTGGTTCCTGTGTTGACACTCAACCACTGAGCCATATGGGCCAGGCAGTATTAGCCAGATTTTCAAAGGGGTCCAGTATCTGAGAAACATTAAGGATCAAGAGTCTAGATTTCCGTTTTCATTGTTCTGTTTTTCTCTTGTAAGTTCCATGCTCTATAACTTCAATCTGTACAGAGTAGTGAATATTCATCGGTGCACAAAATCAAACCTTTTGTACAGAAAAGCAGTTAAAAGAGAAGATTCTGGAGTCTGTCTGCCAAGGTTTGAATCTCAGGTCTGCCACGTACTGGCTGTGTGACCACAGACACACACTAACCTCTCATTTTACTAATCTTCCTTGTTGAAAAAATAGGGAATTTATAGTGCTTACCTCTTAGGTTCATTGTGAGGAATAATGAGAAATAGCACATAATATACTTAGAATATTTCTTAGTATAAAGAAAATGATCATAAATGGCATGTTATTGTAATATTTGTCTTCCTTGGAGAGGGAGGAACTTGCCCAGTTATACTTAGGTATTGTATGTTTACTTATTTTATAATCTACCGAGATTATATATTTGTCCAAGATACCAAAGAATATATGAAATTCGGTGTCGTTTATGAATTCTTAAATGCTAAAAATAGTATAGATTTTAGGAATTTATGTATTTATGCACAAATCTGTAGTGAAAATGAAAAATGCAGTCATTCCCTCTGGTCGTAGGGAAAACCTTAATGCAGACTACTGTCTGTGTGCCTCCTTTGTTACTCATACAAAACACGTCACTTCTGACTCTCCTGGTCACCAAATGTGTGGAAACTTTTCCCACAACAATCAGTTCTCTGAGACATCATCTGGGCGTCCTATAATTAAACTCAATGCTGACACTTTCTACCTGGAGACAGTGTCAGATTCCACAGGTTAAAGACTCAGTCCCTTAAGACTGCCCCCCCCGCCCCCCCCCCCCCCACTTCAGATGCAAATCCCAAGTAGGAGGTTAGGGACAACTGTGTCCAACTCGGCTACAAACTGGAGGTACCATGCCCCCTTATCAGGTTCAATAGAAAATGTATAAATATTTAGTCTCTTGTAAGATTCAGACTTTATATCTATTTCAGCATTTAATTATTTAAGTACAGATATAAAACTTACATATGGGGGATTAATAATTTAAAGCAATAAATGATTACTGCAAAAATATAAGTGAGATAAGTGGGTAGAATGTACTTAGTGCCTTTGCTTCTGTTATATGGTACAGTGTTTTGAATTGATTAATTAGTTTGGAATTGTAGTGGAAAGAGTTTGATAAAATAATAGTTTGATAAAATCTGTTTGAGAAAATCCTCAAGGCATTTAAGATGATAATAGCAGATGTAATACTTGCTTTATCATTAAGTATGGAACTGAGACATTGAGTATGACAATATTTCCAAATACAGTAGGCCTTTGTTGAGCCAAGTGTGGCACCTTTTCTAAGTAATCTAGGCAGCAATTATCTAACCGAAGAATTTTCTTAATTATCAATATGAGCAATCATAAAACTGCATTGCATTCTCCATGATATAACATTTAAAAAAAGAGTTAAATAGTACAATAGATTAAAAATACACATACACACTTATGATTAGTAAAATAAGTATTGAAAGTAAATATCAATATGAAATGGAGAGTTCTTATTAACATTATTTTAGTTACCTCTAAGAACTCTGATGTAATTAAAGACCTCTCAGAATATAAGCATTTAAGAATTTGTAGGATGGAAATGTACAGTCTGGAATTCTTTTAATTATATAACCTGTAATATTTGTATTAATGAAATGGTACTTTCATATGTTTCTCTACAGTGCTCTGAATTTTCTTACATGGAAAGATTTCCATATTAAAATAAAAGACCTAATGCCCAATGCAACCTAAAGAATGCTATTGTCACAAACTCTTAGATGGCATCTCCTGAGATATTTTCACTCCATGGGGAAAAACAAATGTCATAAAAATCTTGCCAGTCTCACTACAGCGACAATCCAATATGGCTACCTAACTCTTAGCTTCAAATTATGTTTTCTGTTCTGCGATCATATAAAGTCATTTTCCAATGTCCATATTTAATAATGTACTCATAGTACATTAATAAAAAAATAACCTTAAAGCAAATGCTAGAAATCAGAAGAACAGATAAAAAATGCATCTGGTGATGTTTCTGGGGTGCTAGCAGCTGACATGTAATTAAGCTAACTCTAGCCTAAGCATTATGACTATTTTGTTTTAGAGTCTCTGGACTTTTAATTACCTGACATTATGTGTGCCAGTGTTCTACAAATGTCTCTATTTTCAGTTTTATTGTTTTGTGTTATGCTTGCATTGTCATCTATTCTGTTAATATTTTAGCTTAATGGTAACCATGGAAAGCTTCTAACTCTGAAGTCTCTGAATATAAATCTTAATGAAAATGGGTTCAGCAATTTTGAGTCTCTCTTCTGTTGTTTGGAACTGCCTGAGAGCTATGAATATTTAGTACAACTGACCCTTTCAAAGGAATCCAGCAGAGACTGAATTAGAGATAATCTTCTACTCCTTATCCCTACAGGTGATAGTTATCACAGCTTTGATTGCTAGTTGATTTTGATGAGCTGGTGTCTTCATGACAATGGAAGCCTCATTCCCAAGGATTAACATTAATTCCCTATGAAGCAGAAGTACAGTTGAACCTTGGGTAACGTGGATTTGAACTGCACAGGTCTGAATGGTGCAGGTCCACCAATATGCAGTTTATTTCAAGAAATGCAGTAGGCCTTTCTTATCTGTACATCCTACCAGCCTCGACTCTAAAACAGTGCTTTCTCAGTCTCAACTGTGGGTTCCCAACCTCAGAGTGAAAATACTATTTTTAACCCTATATGAATGGGGGATTTGTTCGGCAACAAGATGAAGAGAGGTGATGTAGTTCCATGGGAGCAGTGAGGCATTGGGTTGGAAAAGGGGAAGGGAATGTTAAAGTAGAATGGAAAGGCTTTTGTTGCACATGGAGTGTCTTCGGGGGCTTTAAGTACACCATAGAGATTAGAAGGTAGAAGATGCTGATGGAACTAATCAAGAGGGCTCAGAATCCAAAAGCATTATTTCCCCCCTCTTTCCAGAATCTGGTACTGTCTTATTTTCCCCAGAATTGGAGGCCCTAAGAATATCAGAATACTACAACTAGGCTTTACATAATGGTGATCACATAAAGGGTGGTGGCAGCATCCGGGGCTCTCCAAGTGGCTTTTCTCATGGAACATGCAGGCAAGTGGGAGACAGAGTGGGCAAGGAAGAACGCAGTGACCAGCATATGTTGATAAGGAGAATGTGAGAACTCCTAGCAATCACTCAACAAATACTGTGGGTAGAGATCTTGCCCCTGTTTTAAATAGGTAGATTTTTTTGAAGCCCATAGACCTGTGGGCAACATTTAAATATTATTTTTATTTTATCCAAATAAAATTATTTTAGGTGACCCATGCCTCAGTTAAACCTTCTGTTTTGCTCTGAACATAATTGGTGATCTGCCTTTAAGAGATGATAAACTCCTTGGTATCAAGATTACAACGAGTTTACTTCAAAGACACATTGGAGCATGTTATGCAAATAAACAACTGTTATAAATCTTAATACCCAGCTTGATGCCGTCCGAGTACTTGGGAAACTCAATTTAGCTGTTAGAGTGACTTATTATTTATATTTCCAAATATGTATATGTTTCTGAAAGGCCTGTTTACTGTTCGCTCAGTGAAACATACGTGTAAATGAGTGAACTGCTGCTCTAAGCCACTGACCCACACAATTCTTAGACATTCTCATCATTAACTGGGAGGAAATCTGGCCAGTATCTACTGATCGAGTCAAACATTTCACTCCTGCATATAAAGACATACCACGACACTCAGTTTCTGGCCTTAAAAAAATTTCTGCACAGACTATGACATCTTGAAGCTTCTCCCGATGAGTTGCCTGGTCCATTCAGCCACCCAAAGGACTGACTTAAGCATAGTGGTCCTCTGCATTCCATGTGAAGTCTAATCTTTAATTTCGAGCTTGTGTCAATCCTGACTTGATTCACCAAGTATTTGCACTAGTCCTGATGCTTTTTTTCTATTTCAAAAGACTTCATAATAAAGTTGGTAAACAGCTCTTTAAGTACTGAGTACTACTAAATCACTTTCCTTACCTCCTAATTTCAGAGGGTGCATGCATTTTTGTGTGTGACATATGACACATTTGAGAAAGAAAGAGGCCGTTAACTACTGGGGCTCTAGGACAACCAGTGCAAACTGGCCTGTAGCCTTCTTACCTGGGAAACAAAGGAACATATTATGCAGGTGAATGAAAAACCTCAAAAGCCATATGGGCTCATCTTTGTGTACTTATAGCTGAAATCACAAATATAATCTCCCAGTTTTCCTGTACTTTGTAGAATTATGAAAGAACAATGCCATCCTTATGTATCTGCCTCTCACCACCCAGGCTCCTGTGACAATAATCAATAAGTAATACTATACTTTTGGGATGATGATCTTTGATGGTACGTATCGGCTATTACTTCTTTGGGAAAATTCTGCTCTAACTGTTACTTCTCTTCTTTGACTTTATGAGATTTTTTAAATCATAATTGTCCAGAGAAATTTAATTGAAGAAAGAGTTTAACCAGGACCAAAGAGATACCTCTTGTGCCCGTGTTGATCTACAGTTTTCACTCGTTATTACTTTGGATGATCCTGGAGGTTAGGATGGTATATGATTTAGTGCTGCTTACAACATTATGTTTAACTTCATCAAGAAGAAAGTTATATATGATGCTATTTAGATGAAACATTTTCAATCAATCTTTTTGGGGTTTTCTTAAACTTTGGAGGTAAATAACCCCTTAAGATATTGGCAAAGAAAAATGTTTAAATCAGCTGGACGTCAGAAGATATTGACGATGTAAAGTCTGATGGTGACACATTGTGGGAGAAAACAGTTTGTCACAAGATAGATATCCACCAAATTATTCCATTCTCTCCTTCTTAAAATTTTAAAAATTAATAATACTTCCCAAACTTTTCTCTACTGCGATTTTGGAATATTCTGTTTGAATAAGTGCTATTTTGTCAAAGGTAATTTTTTATGGACCACATCTCATTGAAGATGTAGCAACAGGGCCTTAGCTTTCATAGAATTTAGGACACTTGATGACAGGTGAGCAGAAGTACATTGGATATCTAGAGGATGGGGTGGAAAAAATTTGGACTTGAGTTCAGATAAATTCTTTGACATTCAGTGTGGTTATCTGCAAAATAACATAGTGATATTGATGTTTTTCTAGAGAAAGAAAAGAGATAAACTTTAAGGAAACCATTCATATACCGTAGAGTGCTCCATAAATACTTGTTTTTATTATTGACTAGAGGCCTGGTGCATGAAATTCATGCATGGATAGGGTCCCTAGGCCTGGCCAGCGATTAGGGCCAATCTGTGGGGTGACGGGCGGGGCAATTGGGGCCCCCACTGGCACCATCTTGGCCGTCCTGGCGCCACCCACTCGACCCAACCCCTGCTGCTGCCGGAAATAAAATGTACTGGCTAAGATCAGAAATCTAGTAGGTTGACAGAAAACAAGATCTGTGTCAACATTTTCCACCTTTATGATGTTTTATGCAAGTGATTTAATTTATACATGTGGTCATATTATTGCTACCACAGCTTCAAAAAACACACTTTCTCTTTTATACTTAGGTCATATGTTTGTAAACCAGTATCAAAAACGCTTGAAATTTACTTGAAATAATTGCATTTTACTTTGGGACAAAATCAGTATTTAACACGCATCACACAATTGGTTGAAAAACACGCTGATTGCCATAGCTGCCTCTTCAGGCAGATTCTTGATTCCTGATGAGGGATCATAAAACCTGCCTAAACGCTGTGGATGAACTCGATGGTTTTCTGGGTTCCCCTCTTGATTAGAAATGTGTGTGTGAGTCTGATAATTGCCCTGAGAAAATGAGTTCCAAATGAAATGAAATGTACCGACAGGATTGGCTCCTCAGAGATGGTGAGGCTGAAAGAAGATAATGCAGTGTTAGTGAAACTGACATTCCCATACCAAGAGGGAAGAGGATTCACAGTGACCCTTGTTCCCTGCCACACTTCCTGCCTCTGTCTCCCACTCACTCTCAGCCTCTCCCCGACAGTCGCACAAGTGGATCCTGCCCTCCTCTGCTCCGAAATGCCCCTGACTCCCACATGTAGGCTGCAATGTTTGTTAGCAGATTTTTTTTTTTTTTTGGAAAGGTGGTTAATATGCACGGATGTCCTCAGGTAACCATCACATAATAAACTCACTAATGAGTTTTTAAAATAAACTAGTCGCCCTAACCGTTTGGCTCAGTGGATAGAGCGTCGGCCTGGGGACTGATGGGTCCCAGGTTTGATTCCGGTCAAGGGCATGTACCTTGGTTGCGGGCACATCCCCAGGAGGGAGTGTGCAGGAGGCAGCTGATCGATGTTTCAAACTCTGTACCCCTCTCCCTTCCTCTCTGTAAAAAATCAATAAAACATATTTAGAGGAATAAAAAAAATAAACTAGTCTTTTGGCCTACAAATCAGAGAAAAGTTTCTCACCTTTACACAGCTTTCATGATCCTTATATTTTAAAGTATATTCCTGAGACATGTTTAATAAATTTCCTCTTCATAACCACAGAATCAAATAGTATTTTGGTGAACATATTTTAGCATCTATACAGCAAATAGGCTTCCATGGGGGAAATCCCTAAGACCCCAGTTAATAGTAATTAGTAAAGGAAATACATCTAAGCAAAGCTAGGTGTGCAATTCTGTTTCCAGTTGAACCAAGTGAATATACTGCTTGTCTCCCTGGGAAAAAAATGTTCTGTTTTTTAACTTTGATTTGAAATGGACAGCAACTATTCTCCCTAGGGAAATATTCTCAGCAGAAAATCCGGGAGGCCTGTGGTCAATAATAAAAGGGGGGGGAAAAAAGAGAGAGAGAGAGAGATAGGAAAAAGATCTTCTGAATAAATGCGTAGGTCAAAGAAAGAATGATATACTTCGAAGCATTTTATGGTATCTGTACTTCCTCTTTTCAGGGCTGGATTTATCAGAGAGATGCCTGGCAATGCGTGAGTTGGTGTGATGCTATGGCATTGAAAACGATACACATTTTTGAGCAAGGTTGTAAATGATATAAAATATCTCCTTTAAAATCTGAGCTTATACAGTTATATCCACTCTATAGTTGTAGTGTGCATTAAAGAAACTATAAACAATAATGTTTTCAACTAATAATCTCTGGAATAGTTTTTTTTTTTTTTTATCTTGTAATAGGTAAGTTCAGATCACCCCATAACCAGAGTGTAATGAAATTGTCAACATTTTCTTCATTTCTCCTTTTCCTGACAAATGGTGTGAACATATCACCTTTTTCTCTTAATGGAAAACCTAACTAGAATACATCAAAATGCTATTAGACTTTTCATTTTCTTCCACAATGCAATGCTGGGACATGCATGCAGCCCTCATCTGGGCACCACTGTGGAGTCTCCTTCTCCCTGATAAAGCGACTGCAAAGGAAAATCAAGTCGAATTGTTCCCGAGCTGGTATTGCTGCTCCTTTGTTAGAGGCACCCCCACCATGTGTGCCGGGGGATTATCTGTGCTGCAGGAATACACATGGGTGATGTCACCGAAATGTATTTACAGTTTTACCCGAGTGATTTTAATGTGCAAACATGTTTAATGAAACAGTCTTCATGTCCAAAGCTACTCATGCATATGCTCCGTTTTGGAATTAAAGAAGAGCAGCAACATAGACCGCCTGCCATAAGTTTCAGAAGACGCTTATTGCAATATTATGTAGAAAGAGGGTAACAGAGAATCCAGTGTCCTTACCCCAGGGGAAATATCTGTAGCCTATTCATTGTTTAATTTATTTTGTCTTGAACTAAACCAATAATGGGATCTAACATAAATCCAAGTGAGCATACCCGAGGCATAGAAGTCAGTATAGGATAAGGACCTCCCTTCCACCTATAACATTTTACCTATGGATTACAATTATTTAAAGAGCAAGTAACCATTTTGCTCTAATGTCAATTTAACAAGAAGAAAACATTAAATAGTATTTTTGTTGACCTCATTAGCAATCAGATTACCTTGCGATAAAATGAAAGTAAGAATATTTATAAAATGGAATCTATATCTATGTCCATATCTATATATTTATATCAATCTGTATAGATATTCTATATGACATCAGTATATGAAGAAGTACTTACATGGCAGAAAAAAAAGATTTTTTTAAATAGTCAACACAAATCCCAATATCATTTTTAGAGAGGTGGCCCAGTGTGACTAAAGTAATCCCACAATTTAAGAAATTATATAACTTACAGGAAAAATAATTTAAAACTACTTTGAATCCCTTTAGGATTCAGCACAGTGCTTCATTCTGACCTGTATCAATCAGTTCTAAATATTCTAAATTGTTAATAAATGAAGAAACCTTTGACTCTTTCGTCCAGGATGTCATTCTTGATGATGCTTTAGCGAGTCTTCTGGCAGCATCTGAACGGTAGGGCTTGATGCGCTCTGAATGACAGGACAGGAGCAAGCACTTCTCCTGATGCTTGGGAAGAACAATAAATATTTTCTTGGTGCTCTTGTTATGATTTATTTTTAAAGTCCTAACCAGAGTTATGGGGAGACTTCATTGTGAAACATTTTCATTTCATTCTCACCTCCATGAAAAGGCACCGGCTGTGGAGAGAAACTCATTACAAGCACAGAAATGATGCCACAATATTCAGGACCTGAACTTCCCAGAACAAATGGCCATTAAGAATACACACTGCAGTCCTTCCAAACCCCAAATAATTCGCTACTAAATCTGGGATGGATGCACAAAGGCCAGAATAAGCAGATTCATGCCCATACCCCTTTCTCTCTCTCTCTCTCTTTTTTATTTTTATTTTTATTTATATTTATTTATTTATTTATTTATTTATTTATTTATTTTGTGTGTGTGTGTGTGTGTGTGTGTGTGTGTCTGACTAATCAAAAGGCCAAAACCAAATATATATAGCATCACATTTTCCTTAGGGGGATAATTTTAGAAGGAAATGTATTGTTAAATTGAAAATGAGAGTTTAATATTGTGCTGATTTTATACATAGGTAAAACCATTACAGTGATTTGGAGGCTGCTCAGCTACTGTCTTCAAATTTGGTTGATTTAAGGAACAATAGTCAGTATAGAGACATTTGCACTTTATGTTCAGGCTCATCAGTGTGGTAAAGCTAGGGGCTCCGAGAGATACATTTTCAAATCAGGGGAAAAATAAAATAAAATGCACCTAGAAATCCAATGTCGGGGTCATTAGCCACCGCCATTTGGTCTTGCTATAATAACAGCCCCAATTGTCTGCATGGCAATTTACATAGCATTAGCCATTACGCTGTGTTCTGCAATTTGGCTTTTGGAGGTCACTGTACCTTGATTTACTTTGTTAAAAGACAGCATTTTCTAAGCATCAAAGCCATGCTGTTTCAGGGCCCACTGTGTCTCTGCTGGCAGCTTCTGTGAAAACAAGAGTTCATGATAAATTGAACTGGAAATCCTGAAATTTTAACCATTAAAAAAAAAAAATCTTTAGGAAAAATCTCACAAGCTTCCATTAAAAAAAAAAAGAAAAGAAAAGGAAGAAAGCTAAATTGGAAACTGGTGTCTCTAGGTTTTATCCTTTGGTGCATTTTGTGCGATGGCCTAGATTTCTGGGGCTTCCATTATGTGGCGTTTATTTGTTTTCGTTTTAATTATAGGTGTGAAGAGGCTGCCTCACTGATTCATTTACTGCAGCAGGAGCTGCTCATGGTGGATGCTCAGCCCGCTAGATATCTGTCACAATTTTGGATTGGGTACCCATTATCGAGATTGATAGCAGTTATCAAACCTCAGAATACGTGTGTGTTCGCTTTTAAATATTAGCTGTCAGGGTGTGATAAGTTGTGCCAGGTTGTAGGGAGCAGGGTTGAACATATGACACAGTGAGGCTCGGTTTCCAAGAGGAGCATGGTTGCTCGCTGAAACCATGACAAAGAGGGAGGCAGGCAGAAGGCCAACCTGTGGAGAAGACAGACCCAGCGCCCCCAGGCTTTCCCTAGTCAGGAAAGCAATGCGCCCTGCCTACTTTTGTCTAAAACTGAGCCTTGTTTAACTTCTAGCTTTAAAAGGCATAAAAGTGGGAGAGGGCTGTGGTCGTGCCCTGGGGAACGTGAGGTTTATTTTAAGTTCTCGGGACAGAGTTCTGCCAGAAAATCCGAAATTCTTGAACTAGGTATTCAGTGTGATGCCCTGTTGCATGAAAATTTGAAAAAGATTTTCGTTTTGGAGAATGCATTGAAATTGGTACGGGGCACTCTGGGAAGTCATTTTTAAAGGGGCCTTAGTTGGAGAATCTTTCTGTGTGTGTCATATATCTAATATGTTTCTGTTAAACACTACCTGTCAGCTTAGAAGCATGCCTATGGACATATCAAAGCTACAACATATTTAATTTGCCTTCACCATTTTATTTTTTCCCATTCCTGAATGGTCTTTAGATAATTTTGCTTACATATGTTTCCGGAGAAATGTGTCCATGAATTCGATCTAATTGGCTACTACACAGCCATTCGGGTGTCCTTGCAGAAGGCAGCTCTTAAAGGGACGCCCTGGAGCAGGGTTGCCCCTTTAATAGGTGCTTTAAAAATCTGTAATTGTCCCTTTGTCCGTGCAGCCTAACAAATGTGCTGTTCCTCTGACAAAGGCTTCCTGCTAATTTTATTACGATTGTGTCCTACATCTTTTTAAAATATACTGGTGGAGAGTCCACTTTTAACCAAGTCAGTGCATTTTAATTAAGCAGAAAACTTGAAAAAGAAGGCTTTCGCTGGGAGGCTTAATTGCTTCCTGCAACCTTTATGAAAAGGGCAGGGTGTTAACACAAACCTCCCTCTTTTATTTTCCAAGGAGAAGAAACGCCCGAGCTAAAGATAATCTCTCCATTAGTATTATTCATAGTGTGCGGCTTTCCTGACATGCTCTGGGAGCAGACAGGCCTGTCATGAGCATCACATCTGCGAGCCCTGTCACAGGCCTGAAGGCTCCGGTGAAAGCTGGGAAGTGTGTTAACAGGAGCCGCGGCCGGCCTTTGGGGAACAATAGGCTTACCTGAGCGGCGCCCAGCCTTTCAAAGAAACACGCCGCTATATTATATTCCACACTCACGCTAGTGCTCATGCGGTACTTGACCCAGCATCATTTTTTGAAGCACCGCTTCCAATTCTGAAGTCCTTTCTCACCCCCTTTGGAGCATCTAATTTGAGTGCTATAGCATCTACCCGCAGAACAGTCATTTCAGCCAGCGTGCCCAATGGTTCCTCGCACGAGGGCTTAGCTACTCAGGTGGGTGCATTATGTGCTTTCCATCCCCTCCAAAATATTTGACTTTTTAGTGCTGCCAAGTCTCCTAGCCCTTAGGTGTCGTGAATAATTATCTTAAGAAATAACCCCTGCTATTAAGCTAATAGCTATAACTGATCCCAAGATTTTCAGAACCAGTGCATTGTGAAACAATTCAAACAACTCAGCAGCGCAAGGACAATGTAAAGCTCTTACAGACATGTGTTCCCCTTTCTGTTTTATAATTAATCTGCTCCATGGGGCTGATGTCACTGGATAAAGACCTTGTGAGGGGAGTTTCTCTAGGCAGGCTGGCCAAGGGGGCGGGCGAAGTTTGTCTGCCAGTATTTTGTTTCAGCAGAGCATGGTTTCAGCATAATTGTTTGAATAAGTAATCAGCTCAGATATTGTTTGGAGATTTGGTTTTTTTTCTTAGGTCAAGTCAGCCTCTAACTGACATACTTTGATAGAATTAGGCAAGGACTAACTGAGTTTGGCATCTAATCTGTTTTAGCCAGGAGTTCATTTTATCTATTGTCTCCATCCACTGGGACTGCAGGTTCCCTATCCTGTAACCCTTGTGGGCTCCTTTGTAGAAAGGAGCCGTCCCGTCTTGCATCAAAGATGAAACGTGAAATGAAGTGTTTCAGATAGTCACATGAAATAAATATGCTTCAGAAAAATCTGCAAGGAGAGAGAGGGTGGGCCAAAACAAGACAGAGTCACCCACATACCTATCAGATATATTGACACAAATTTTTTAAAAACCCACTATAATTTGAGAGGGCGGTGGGTAGAGCTATTTTTACTCTCTCTTTATTTGCCTAATGTATATTTAATATACATTACAGTGGCCATGAGGAACATGTTTATTACCCTGTAATATTTCTAAGCATATAGGAGAGAGAGTCAGATTCTAACTGGGTGTTTACTGGGTATGTTTCTATTTAGAGCCCTAGGTAAGAATAGCACAGCAAGATATGCAAACCAACCAGTATGTGCTTTCTCATTTTAAATATGGCATTGGGGCACTGCCATCTCAACATTGAAGATATTATAAGATGCATGACAGTGAAGTGTGGATCCACTGATATAGTTGTTAACATGTGAGTCACATTAGAAATATACCAGATGATCATGGAGAAAAGGGACATGGATTGTTATTTCTTGTTGTATTTGAGCGGAACAAGTAATTTCCCCAAAGATTTTATCATTATTTTAAACCAGTAGGAACATAGACTCCAGTTATGAGGACTGGAATTGATAAAATGATATATGCACCTGTGCATATATATACACACAGGGGCATATACGCATGTTATGGGTATGAGTACATATGTACTTCCATATGTTCACTTACATAGATAACACTCTAGTGACTTTATTTATCCACTAATTTAATCTGAAGATATTTAAAATAAAAAATAGAAGGAAGGAATGATCATGAAATGGTCCCTATCTATGATTAAAAAAAAAAAAGGGCTAGAAAATATCATGACATCACTAGGGGGCAGGGGGCGGTGAGAAGTTCCCGTGGCTTTCAGCCAGGAAGACGTCCGGAGATGTCGTTTGGTTTTGTCGGTGGTGAGCAGAGCTCTCCGACTCCCAGCTCTGATGCTCAGGGGAAGGAAGGCACAGCGGTTGAATTCCACCCACTCACACTCCGCCTGACAGTGGATAAAGATAACAGTTCTGGTCCCTGTTGCTTTCAGGCCTTTCCTTGAGATGACTTAATTCATCACAGGCAGGGCAAGCAATAAAAAAAGAAGTTGAGGCTTGTGCTTTAGTACGAACATAAACTGTGCCTTATAGATATTCAAATTCATGCCTAGTTGGAGGAAATATTCATGACTAATATTAAACTAAGCCCAGAATTAGGTAAAATGCAACAGACATATATTGAAGTGAGCATTTTATCATGTGCTATGTCAGCCAGATTAAAGAAAGGGTGCCTGACACCGACGGGATATTGCATGTATATCAAGCAATCTATTTGTATGTGACAGGGAGGGTTTGATTTCTGGAAACAGTGACAACCCGACGAAATCACTGCTGGCCTTCAAAATTACGATGGTATAAATGTACATCTTTTGAGATGGAATTTTAAATTATAATTAACAAAATGTAGATGAATATGCTTAGGAATAAATAGTGACACAGAGAAAAAAATGGGTGGAGAAATCCTTATAAATGCAAAGGTTTTTCAAGCCACCAGTGCTGCAGTGCAGATCAGAACAGTGGTGGAAGCTTGCCATGTCCCTGAAAACCCAAGAGCAAAAAATGTCACGCAAGTTCATACTATTCTGCTACCCAGAGATGGGTGTGGCTGTGGGAAGGAGTCACATCACCAATTGTGGAGAAAACTGGAATGTAAAATATAAACGCTATTCTGTTACTAGCAATCCCGAATCAGGAAATGATTATATTTCTAAAACTCAGCTCTACCATGTTCTTTATATTGACACTTTTTCAAATAAAGTTATAGATTTGCTCTATAAGAAGTCAGATTTTATTCCTGTAATTCTCTTCCTTGTTTATTAAGGAATAAGGACTAAAGGAAGGCAGACCACAGTGCTAAAGGAGCATAATTACTGTGTATCTTTCATGGACGTGGTCTTTGGAGAGAGAGAGAGAGAGAGAGAGAGAGAGAGAGAGAGAGAGAGAGAGAGAGACTACTGTAGAGACCACTAACTTCATTACTAACAAAGATCAACTGCAGTGAAACAGAAATTCTTTGAGTTCACAATCATTACACTTGGTTGCTCTTACCAGGTACTGGGATAACAGGAAAGAACAATCAATGGTCAGTTGGCTTTATTTCCTTTCCTTAAATTATAATTGGTATGACTTTTGCATGTTTCTAGGATTAGCTGAGTTAACCGCACAGAGACCACCTGACAAGCAGTCCAGAAAGCCCCTTGAATGAGAAAAACAGAGGCTGAGTGTGAGGCTTGTCGAGCCAGGTTCTAGCAGCAGCGGGTAGAGCTATGACTAAAGCTGGACTCCCTCATTTCCAGAGATTTAGGCAATATCCCAGCGGTGCATGTGGGGGAGCTACAGGACAGACACAATCAGAGCTGGCTTTGTACATCAATAATGGCAAACTGTATTTCCTCATAACCTTTCCTTCTTTGTTCAAAAGGGGGGGGGATTTCATTTTCAACTGTAATCTGTGACTTTTGAAATGGACATTAAGGAATCTTGTCGACAAATACTTCTGGCTCATTTTCTTTTTCTCTCTCTCGCTGTTTTCAAAGGAAGTCATCATGGCAGCCTTATGCGCAGACGAAATGTACCAGAATTCAGGAGACAATTGAACTCCCCCACTCCAAGATTTCTGACCGAATTCAGGTTATAGAAAATGGTAATCAGAGTTGTACATTCATATAGCTGGTTAGCAAATACTGACTGCGCATACTTACTGCTCAAGCCATTCGTACAAGGCCCAGGCTACAATCTTGGTTTTGAATATTTTCTACTTTCATTTCCATTTCCACTTTATTGAACTACCTACAACTTCTGAGTGTATTGTTAATACCATCTTAATTGGAAATGGACATCTGACAGTCGATCTACAACAAAAAGGATGACTTAGAAACTATAAAACTTTAAGAAGTAAAGTGTGGTAAAGATACTTTTTTTTAACCTAACTGGTCATTGTAACATAGTTTTGACATTCCCAAGGTAGACAAATTTTTAAAATACATATATATATATATATATATATATATTTCTTTATTGATTTCAGAGAGGAAGGAAGAGGGAGAGATAGAAACATTAATGATGAGAGAGAATCATTGATCGGCTGCCTCCTGCACGTCCCCTACTGGGGATTGAGCCCACAATCTGGGCATGTGCCCTTGTCCAGAATCAAACCTGGAACCCTTCAGTCCGCAGGCCAATGCTCTATCCACTGAGCCAAATCAGCCAGGGCCTCAAGGTACACAAATTTAACAGTGTTTGCTTGGGCATGATTTATTCATTCTCTCCCTCTCCCTCTATTTCTGCCCCCTCTCCTTGACAGTGAGACTTTTTGGCTTTATAATTGGTAGATATTCAGCACACTAGCTAAATCTTAGAGAAAATTATTCTTTCCCAGGACGGGGTAGCACACTGTAGCTCCTATATGATACATCAACCATGATTAGAGGCCCAGTGCACAAAATCTGTGCAAGGGGCTCAGCCCTCACATCCACGGTGGCTTGCCTGGGCCCTCGCAGCTGTGGCTTTGTCTGGAAGGACATCTGATCTAATTAGCATATTATGCTTTTCTCTATCTATCTATCTATCTATCTATCTATATCTTGCTTAGACACTTTGTATTAGACAACCTCAAATAATGCTATATCCTTTGGGAAAATGTTAAGGATTTTAACCTTTAAAACACTTACTAAAATTATGGAGGAAATGGAGAAGAAATAAACTGTGGTATTCTTTTAAGGTTTAGTTACGGATAGGGCTTCAATGTTTTCTTTTGTGTAAGTTTACAATTTGGAGCACTAAGGGCCCTGGGACACAGTTTAACAATATCTGGCATGGGTACCCTGCAGATGAACAGCCAGAGGTGGTTAGTCATCTGCTGAAACAATTTCAGTGGACTGTACCTACAATTAATCACAGCGCGAACCTTCTCTGGGTAAGACACAGGAGGTGGTTGCTTTTTCCCTGTCTTAGAACGTTAGAACACAGGATGTTTGCAGATGACTCTGATTGCCTCGTAAGCTAAATGCATATCCAAAAATGATGCTTGTAAAAAAGCATTGGCGGAGTCTATGTGATGTGCAATCCATGCGTTGTTTCTTTAATGGCATTTTTTTAACCCCCAAGACCATGATTACTGGTTCATAATACGGTGACAATCTCCCAAGTCCTGCAAGGCTCAGTGCACATACTAGTACTTCTGTTAGAATATTTTCAGGATCATATTGAAGTTACGCATTTAATTCTGCACCTCTTGAATTAACCCAGGTATTATTCATTTCTTTAGCGAAGTATTTAGCACTGTGTCTGCTAGAAATGGGCATTCAGTGCATGTTTGGTGAATAAATCTAAACAGGGATATACGGATAAGGTATAAAAGTCCTGACAATATGACTATACATTTAATTATCTGGGATGAAAGAGGGTGATCCCACTTCTAGGAATATATTCTAAAAATCCTGAAGTACCAATCAGAAAGAATATGTCCATAGTAGCTCTATTTATGATAGCTAAGATTTGGAAACAGCCTAAGTGCCCATCATTAGAAGAGTGGATAAAAGAAATGATATATTTGTACAATGGAATACTATGCAGCTGTAAAACAGATGGATTTTTATAAATGTATAATGACATGTATCCACCATTATAGTTTCATACACTAAATTTTTATTGCTGGTGGAAATGGAAAATAATACGGCCACTTTGGAGAACAGTTTCACAGGTTCTTATAAAACTAAACACACGCTTATCATACAATCCAGCATTCATACTCCTTGGGATTCACCCAAAGGAATTGAAAATTTATGCTCATTCAAAAACCTGCACACAGATGTGTTTAACATCCTGTTTCACTAACTAAAAATTATCTCTGCTCTGTGTGTTCATTCCTCTCTCCCTCATTACACCTAACAAAGAGTACTGATCATTTTACTGTCTCTGTGATTTTCAATAGTTGGAATCATAGAGCACATAGCCTTTTCAGATTGACTTTCTTCACTTAACAATATGCATTTAAGTTTTCTCCATGTCTCTTCCTGACTTTATTACATTGAATGCCATGCCATTGTCTGGGCGTACCATAGTTTATTTATACACTCATGTAATGAAGGGCATCTTAGCTGATTCAGAGTTTTGCAATTATGAGCAAAGCAGCTATAAACACATGTGCAGGTTTTTGTTTGGACATAGATTTGAACTCCTTTGAGTAACTATCAAGGGGCATGAGTGCTGATTGTATGGTAAGAGTATGTTTAATTTTGTAAGAAACTGCCAAACTATGTTCCAAAGTGGCTATACAATTTTGCATCTCCACCAGCAATGAATGGGGGGTCCTGATTTTCCACATCCTCACCGGCATTTGGTGTGGTCAGTGTTCTGGAATTTTGGCGTTCCAATAGGTGTGCTGTGCTATCTCACTGTTGTTTTAATCTGCATGCCCCTGATGACCTGTGATGTGGTATATATTTTCATGTGCTTGTTTTTCATCTGCGTATCTTCTTTTGTGCGGTGTCTGTTAAGATACTAGTACTTGCTATTTTGTAATTGTGTTATTTGTTTTCTTATTGTTGAGTTTCTAGAGTTCTTTATATCTTTTGGATCACAGTCTTTTAACAGATGTGCATAATGCAAGTATTTTTCCCAATTGGTGGCTTGTCTTAGTATCCTCTTGACATTGTTGTTTTGTATTTTTTTAAGCAGAAATTTTAAATAATAATGAAAGTCAGTTTAATCAGTGATTGCTATCAAGGTTCATGACTGTGGTGCCATATCTAAAAAGCCATCATTTTTGTTCTTTGGTCAATGATCAGCTGACTATATTTCTGTAGGTCTATTTCTGGGCTCTCTGCTCTGTGCCATTGATCTATGTGTCTGTTCTTACAACAATACAACAATGTCTCGATTGGTGTAATTTTATAGAAAGTCTTGAGTCAGGTAGTGTCAGTCTTACAACTTTCTTCTTCATATGAGGCTGTCTATCCAGGTCTCTTGCCATCCCATGTAAACTTTAGAATCAGTTTGTCAATTCACAAAATAGCTCCCTGTGTTTTTGAGTGGTATGCATGACTCTATAGCTCAAGTAGGGAAGAAATAATGTATTGATAATATCACATAAATATGGAATATCTCTCCACTTACTTGGTTCTGTTTGATATCTCTCATCAGAATTTTGTAGTTTTCCATATATAGGACTGTCCATTATTTTATTAGATATGAATTATTTCACTTTTGTGGTGCTGTGTAAATGGCACTGTTTTTAATTTCAAAGCCCATGCGTTCATTCCTTTTATTGGAAAGGAATAATAATTGACTTTGATATACTAACATTGCATCCTGCAAACTTTCTGTAATTATTTATTAGTTCTAGGAGGTTTTTTGTTAATTGTTTTAGATTTTTATATAGACAATAATGTCATCTGTCAGTAAAAGTAGTTTCATTTCTTCCTTTCCAATATGTATACCTTTTAGTTCCTTTCCTTGTTCATTATATTAGCTAAGACTCCCATTACAATGTTGAAAACAGTGATAAGAGAGGGTAACCTTACCTTATTTCTAATCTTAATGAAAAAGTTTAGGGCTTTCATCATTAACTATATCGGCTATAAGGTTTTATAGATATTCTTATCAAGTTGAGGGAGTTTCCCTCTATTCCTAGTTTATTGAGAGGGTTTTCTTTATTTTAAATCATGAAAGAGCATTGGATTTTGTCAATTTTTTTTATAAATCTACTGATATGATCATGTGATATTTTTTATCCTGTTATCATGCATTATATTAATTGATTTCCAAATGTTGAGCCAGGTTACATACCTGGAATATATTCTTATGCTCATGGTGTGTAATTTTTTCTATACATTGTTGGATTAGACTTGCTAATATTTTGTTGAGGATCTTTGCATCTATGTTCATCTATACTAATAAAAGGGTAATATGCTAATTAGACTGGACGTCTTCCAGACATCCTCCCGGACAAAGCCATGGTGGCAGGGCTGAGGCAGAGGTGGTTATGGGTGATCAGGCAGGCAGGGGAGAGCAGTTAGGGGGATCAGGCCAGCAGGGGAGAGCAGTTAGGGGGGATCAGGCCAGCAGGCAGGTGGGCGGTTAGGAGCCAGCGGTCCCAGATTGCACGAGTGATTTCCAACTGCCAGTTTAGGCCCGATCCCTGTGGGAATCGGGCCTAAACCGATAGTCAGACATCCCCCAAGGGGTCCCGGATTAGAGAGGCTGCAGGACAGGCTGAAGGACCCCACTCCCCCAGTGCCTCTAGTATGAAATATTGATCTGTAGCTTTCTTTTTTAAAATATATTTTTATTGATTTCAGAGAGGAAGGGAGAGGGAGAGAGAAACATCAATGATGAGAGAGAATCATTGATTGGTTGCCTCCTGCACATCCTTACTGAGGATTGAGCCCACAACCCAGGCATTTGCCCTGACCAGGAGTTGAACCTTGACCTCCTGGTCCATAATCAATGCTCAACTACTGAGCCACACTGATGGAGCTGGTCTGTAGCTTTCTTATCTTGTATTGCCTTTGTCTGTTTTTTTTTTTGTTTTTTTTTTTGTATAAGGTAATGCTGGCATAAGAGAATGAGTTAGAAAGCATTCCTTTTGCTTCTACTTGAACAAATTGTAGAGAATTTGTATAATTTCTTTCATAAATGGTTGGTAGAATTCACCAGTGAACCCATTAGGGTCTGATATATTTGGAGAGTTATTGATGGTTCATTCAATTTCTGTAATAGATATATAGTCCTATTCAGACTGTGTGTTTCTTCTTGTGTTAGTTCTGGTAGATTGTGTCTTTCAAGGAATTGGTGTATTTCAACTAGGTTATAAATGTATGAGTTGAGAGTTACCCATAATATTCCTTTATTATTATTTTTAATATCCAGGGGATCTGTAGTGATGTCTCTTTTTCATTTGTAATATTAGTAATTTGTATTCACCTTTTTTTTCTTAGCCTGAATAAGATGAAATCAAACCAAATAAAACCAATTTTATTCATCTTTTCAAAGAACCAGATTTTATTTTGCTTGATTTTCTCTATTGATTTCCTCTTTACAATTTCATTGACTTTTGCCTTAATTTCTATTATTTCATTTCTTTTGTTTACTTTAGATTTAATTTGCCCCTCTTTTTTTAGTTTCTCATGATTTAATTTGCCCTTCTTTTTTTAGTTTCTCATGATGTAGGCTTAGAGGGTTGATTTTTAGACCTTTCTGCATTTCAAATATATGCATTAACTGCTATTAATTTCTACCAAAGCACTGCTTTTGTTTGCCACATAAAGTTTGATAAATTGTGTTATTACTTTTATTTAGTTTAAAATATTTCAAAAATTTTCTTATGATTTCTTTTTGACCCATGTAGTATTCAGAAGTTTGTTTTTTAATCTTCAACTATTTGGGAATTATCCAGTTATCTTTCTGTTATTTATTTCTAAGAGCAGATGTTGTATGATGTCATTATTTTAATATTGTTAATTTGTCAAGAATGTTATCTATCTTAGTGAATATTTCAAGTAACTTTAGAAATAATATGTATGCTCCTGTTGTTGGATGATGTGGTTTATAGATGTCCATTAGATCAAGTTGATTGATGGTGTTGTTGAGTTCAGGAATGTTCTTACTGATTTTCTGTCTGCTGGGTCTGTCCATTTCTGATAGAGGGATGTTGAAGTCTCCAATTATAATAGCAGATTCATCTATTTCTTCTTGTAGTTCTATCAGTTTTGCCTCACTTATTTTGCTGTTCTATTTTTTAGGTTCATTTACAGTAAGTATCATTATGTCTTCTTAGAGAATTGACCCCTTTATCATTATGTAATGTCACTTTTTATTCCTGATAATTTGTCTTGCTCTGAAGTCTGCTCTATCTAAAATTAATATAGCTATGGCTGCTTTCTTTTGTTTACTATTAGCATCGCATATCTGCCTCCATTTACTTACATTTAATCTATGTGCATTTTATATTTAACTCGAGGCCCAGTGCACAAAATTCGTGCAAGAGTAGGCCTTCCTTCTCCCAACTGCAGGCGCCAGCTTCCCTCTGGCACCCGGGGCACGGGCTTCCCTTCAGCCACTGGCAGGCACCAGGACCTGGGCTTCCCTCGCAGCCCTGGCTTCCTCCAGAAGGTCTTCCAGAAGGACATCCGATCTAATTAGCATATTATGCTTTTATTGTTATAGAAGCAGGTATCTTGTAGGCAACATGTAATTGGTTCTTGGTTCTTGATCCACTCTTACAATCTGTCTTTAAATTGGTTTATTTAAATGATTCATATCCAAAGTGATTATTGCTGTGCTTGGATTAATATCTGCCATATTTGTTATTATTTTCTATTGGTTGCTCCTGCTCTTTCTCTTTTTATCTCTGACTCTTTTTCTATCTTCTGTGATTTTATTGTGCATTTTATATTATTTCATTTTCTCTCCTTCTTTAGCATACCAGTTATATTTCTTTTTTTACTCTTTTTAGCAGTTTCACCAGAGTTTACAATACACATTTACAACAAATTCAAGTTCAGTTCAATTAACACTATATCACTTACTGGTAATGCTGATAACTTATTACGACAAAATAATCCAAATTTCTCCCTCATGTCCTTGTATCATTTCTGTCATTTAATTATACAAGAGCATACATAGGCATACACACATATGTGCATGTATAGGCTATAACAATGTTGCTATTATTTTTAACAAACTATTATCTGTTAGATTATTAAAAATAAGTTTTCATTTTAACTTTAATTTGTGCTCCCTCTTTATTTATGTAGATCTGTGTTTCTGGCACTCTAGCAGTAGTGAATGTAATTCTACCTTCAAAGATCTTGTCTGTCTTGTTTGCTAATATGTATACAGCACCTAGAATGTTCTCTAACTTAATAAACATTTATTGATTAAATAATAAAAAATTTGAATACACTATAGAAAATAGCTTTTACTTTTATTTTAAAGTCACACTCATAGCAATATCACAGGATCTAAGAAACATATGGCCGTATATTTATTCCAAGCTATTGATGTTTATAGCATCAAGTGACATTTCATAAAATGGAAAAAAAAGACTACTAAATGTTTTTTTACTCTAAAAATATGTGACAACTTTGCATTCCAAAAAATGTGACTGCTCACAGAGAGACCACAGTTAGGCAATTATACAAAGAGTTTTAAAACATTATTAAATTTATATTATAATTCCTTTTAAAATGCCAATCTCCAACACTTAACAGGGATTCTAATCTCCCCATTAAATACATTAAAAAGACACAAATAGATGTTTCTCTGAAACTATGATGCCCATGAAAATCTAAAATCCAAAAAAAAAAAAAATAGGAGGAGGTGCAGCATTTTCTATTATTTATGTCCTAAGCTTCTTAGACCCCTGGTCGGCAAACTGCGGCTCGCGAGCCACCTGCAGTTCTGTGGCCTCTTGAGTGTGGCTCTTCCACAAAATACTGACTTCTGCTCATGGGCCACAAAGTTTCAATCGCTCTGCACGTGTGCGCTTGCACGTGGTATTTTGTGGAAGAGCCGCACTCAAGGGACCAAAGAGCCGCATGTGGCTCATGAGCCGCAGTTTGCCAACCACTGTCCTAGACATACCCTCATTTCTTTGAGGCTGTGAATAAAAGTGAACCTCACATTATAATCCTAGAACTTCAGAATAAACTGGGGAAATGATTAGTACTCCTAAGTACATTATTTTTTTGCCTCAATTTTGATCATTCCTGTACATCTTTAATTCTGTTGATGAGGATGCATGTAGAAAACACTTGCTATGAAATTTCTCCCAGGCTTGTCATCTGGAAAAGGAAAAGCTCTGTTTCTTCCACCCTCACACCGAGGGTGGCTGAGATACCGTCTTTGTAATACTCTCAGTTCCTGCGAGGAGAATATCTCCATAAACATAAGATGTTATTTTAGGGGAGTTTTAGAACATTGCAAAACAGGTAATAAGAACAATAAAGGCTCTCAGAATTACAAGAGACAACTTCCTTATCAGGAACCAGGAACCTGTTTAAAGGGATCAACCAAAATACCCATATAGAGCAAATAGACACAGACAAGAGTGTGGAGATGGAAATGGAGGGAGGCAGAGGGAAATGGAGGTGGGGGTAGGTGAAGGCAGGCAAAGCGGTGGAGGGGAATAGGTACAGAAAGAGACTTTGCTTGGGGCGGTGGGTGCATGATGCACTGTGCAGATGATGTTTTATTGAGTTGTACACTTGAAACCTGTCTGGTTTTGTGAACCAATATCACCCCAATAAATTCAATAAGAAAAAGAAAGATCAATAGGAAGGACAAGGCTGTGGCATTTCATTATGACACTTATAAATAGAGGGTTAAGATGGAAATAAAAATGTTTAATATTGGAGGCTTTAGCTGAAGGCTACTAGGCAAAAAAAAAGTGTTATGCCCATGGCCGTTTCATGATGTTTCAATATCACGGTTTTCCACAATTGCCCAGGTTTTGGCGTACATGTCTCAGAGAACTGTTTTGCCTGTGAAAATACCTAATTTGAACAAATATGGACTAAAAAAAAATATACACAATAGAAAACTTTGCAACCTGCTGAAATTAATTCGAGTAATTTGGACAGATGTTCATTCATCACAGCAGTTTCAGAGATGGATATTATTATCAGTCAGCCTGTTCCTATGGTGAGCAGGAGCGAAGGAGAAGAGCTTTCTGAGAGCAAAGTGCTTACACCATGGGACTCGATGAGCAGCCAATCTTTTGTGCAAGTAACCTCTTCCATGCTGCTCAGTGGTTTGCTTCCTGGAAACTAGAGACTGCAGCAGTCAGAACAGAAATAGTCACAGAATTTCCATTTGCTTTAATTGATTTTGGCAAGATATTTTGTTTGTATAATTTTAAGTTCTAAACTTAAAACACTCAAAAATGCTCGAGTATAAGAAAAAAAAAAAAGTAATACTTCCAGAAGCAAGTGAAGGAAATCATTTGCTGGAATGAACATTTTTGTCCCATGTGTATTTATTACCTGTTCTAAGACAGCCTCTGCCTTTGCTTCCATTTTAAAAGATCAATTATGGGATAGTTCAGCCTGCAGTTAAATTTATGTTATATATACTTTGAAGGAAAATGTAGTCTCTGATATTGCTTAATATTCTTTATTTAGAATTGAAATATTAAGGCAAAACAGCAGAAGTACATTCAGTTGAGTAGAGTTTATGGTTTAGAAGTGAAGGAGAGCAATATTTACATAATTTATTTTGTTTTTCTTAAATTTTTGTTTTATTAATTTTTATCTGTTTTTATTAAATTACTTGTGATATTTTTAATTTGGTGGGTTTGAATTCATTACCCAAACCGAGACTGCTTCTTTTTCAATTTTTGTTAAATATAAATCATGTCTTCTAGAAAGTGTTTCATAAGCCTCAAAACTGAATAGTGTATGTTAACAACCTAGAGTTCTTTCAGCTGGCCTTTCTTTTTAATTTAGGATGTGCTTATTACTCTTTTGAATATATATGCACACACACATAAACATGCATATACACATACCTCTATGAAAACGTATATCCACATGCAAACATACAAATGACATATATTTGCACATGAATATACATATTTTATCTAAACAGGTGGGTGGATAGATAGATAAGGTCCATTCATATTGTACTCTTATAGGATATTTATGATACTAAATGTTATAATGCGTATTTGTTAACTGAAATTAAAAAGTTGCCTGCAAGTAATTCAGTGCTGACTGTAGTCAAATGCTGGCTGAGTAAAGACACTGACAAAGTAATGCTACCATCTCCCTTTAGGTGGGAATAAAACATTTCTCTGCATGTTATCTTATGTTCATGTTATATTTCTTTAGCCTAAAAAGCTCCAAGAATTTTAAACTTGTCATCATTCTGAAACAATTTAAGGGAAATGCTCTGTGAGCACGAACGTCTACTAAAGGCTTGTGCCTACCCTGATAATAATACTACCATGATAAAACAGGTATCTATCACTTTACTATTAATCCCGCTTTGCAATGATTTCCCTAGGGCACTAAACAATTCCATCAAAGTTTTTGAGAGAAGATATGACAGCATCGCTGGAAGCAAATCTAAAGAAATGAAAATCATTTGTTTTAGCATCTCAGAAACTCATCTGTATCTTCATCTTCTCTTAGTTAGTGCCAGTACACTAATTCCTAAATGGTCATCAATTGTCCCCAAGCTATAGAAATGAAAGGGAGATGATAAACATGGTAAACATTAAATATTAAAATTTAACATCTTCTAACATGCCTTGACCATCTTGCTTTGGAGAAACTCTCTGTTGTGTTCTATGGCATCACCTCTCCCTATGGGCAAAGTTTTAACCAGCGAATGGGACGTGCCTCCCCAGAGGCCAGAACCCCCTTCTAGACAACTGGCATCCCTGAAATTATCTGCCTAATTTGTTAAGGCCACAAAGCCAAGGTGTGGTGGTCTGGATCTCAATCTGAGTCTAACTACACAATTTGTGTTCTTATCTACGTTCTGCACACAATTAACAATATAGGCAATCATTATATTGTGCATGTATTGTTAATTCTGTACAGAAATTATGTCTATAGTATCTAATATGGAGGAAACTATATCAGATTTGTTTGCTTCATGTTTCACACATCTTTATTTTTTACTTTTTATTTTCAACTTTCAGTGTTATTATATTTAAGGTGTAGCTCTTCTAAGAAGTATTGCATTTTATTTTTATCCATTCTGCTAATGTTTTTATTGGAATAATTAGTCCATTTTGATTTATAGTAGTCCCCCCTTATATGCAGGGTATACATTGTAAGACCCATAGTGGATGCCTGAAATCATAAATACTGTAAACCCTAATATATGTATGTTATGTTTCCCCCCTTACACATCCAGACCTAGGGTAAAATTTAATTTATAAATTAGGGAATTTCACAGATATAAGATTTGCTCTTACTGTAGATCTTAGCAATCTCACTGTACAATTTTTCACCTTTCCACTGAAAGGAAGCTCCTTATGGCTTCCCTTTGGCCATATTGTCTGAATTGCCAGTGCTCCGGGGCATCATGAAGTAAAATAAGGGACTTGAACAGAAGCCCTGAGATACTGAACCAGTCAATCTGATCACAGAGGTGGCTCCTCAGGTTCTAATGGGTGGGGAGTATTTCCAGGGTGGAGAAACGGGACAGAGGGATGATTGATGTCCCTGGCAGGAGGGACAGAGCAGGACACTGGGAGATTTCATCATACTGCTCACAATTTAAAAGTCATGAATTATTTATTACTCGAAATGTTTCATTTAATATTTTTATACCATTGTTGACCTCTGGTTATTGAAACCACAAAAAACAAAACCAGAGATAAGGGAGGACTTCTGTAATATAAATATTGACATGTATGGAGGTATATATACATAATATTGTTTTCCTATTTGTCTCATCTTTTATTTTATTATTCAAATGCATTAGCCTGTTTTCTACCTCTATTAATTTGTAATTTATACTTTCTTCTACCGTTCTTTTACATCCCCCTCAAGATTTCAAATTTCATTCTTGCCATATTGCCGTCTACTGCTTCATAAGCAATGCTAAGTATTTAGACCATTTTAATGGCATGGTTTTTCATTTATGCCTTTTATGTTATTATGTAATTCATTTTAATTGCACATTTTGCACCCCCCAAAGACATCATTACTCTTATTATTACACAGAATATTCATTTAGATCGATCCATATATTTACCACCTCCATTACTCTTCATCCCTTTCAATATCTTCATGTTTCTGAGATCATTATCTTTCTGCCTTGAAACACCTCCTTTATTATCCCTTTTCATGGAGTTTGCCTCTCAGCTTTGCTACTATGAATTTGTTTTAAAAAATTTTTCATTTGAGAAAAACTTTTGCTGAGCATTTAATTCTAGGTTGTCAGTTATTTTCTTTCAGACTTAAAAGGGGACATTATACTGTGTATTATTTCACTTTGTTACTCTCAACAGATGACATACTTGTCTTGTTGCTGCTGTGTTAAAAGTACTACTGGTTTTATCGCTCTAACTGCTTTGTGAATGTATTTCTTGTCTTTGTGCTTAGGTTTATACAAACTTTTAAATATGTGGCTTTATATATTTTTTTATCATTTTGAAAGTTCTCAGCCAGAACTCAGGATCTATAAAGATATAGTTTCTGCCTTAGATTCTCTCTTCTCTTCTGACACTCTAATTACACATATTGCTTCTGATGCTCTGTTTAGTATTTTCCTTGTGCTCTGAGAGCACCGCCCTGGATGCTTTTACTACACCTATCTTAGAGTTCACTAATTTTGTCTTCTGATATGTCCAATCATCTACCAAATCTGTCACGAGTTAAAACTTTTATTTTTAATTTATACATGATCCACTTAATTATTTTTTATAAATTTTAATTTTGGATGAGTTTCTCATCTATTTAAAAAATATTTTTATTATTGATTTCAGAGAAGAGAAACGGAGAGATAGAAACATCAGTGATGAGAGAGAATCATTGATTGTTTGCCTCCTGTACGCCCCACACTGGGGATCTAGCTTGCAACCCGGGCGTGTGCCCTGACGAGGAATTGAATCGTGACCTCCTGGTTCATAGGTTGACACCTTGCCACTGAGCCAGGCCAGCTGGGCTTCATTTATTTTTGAACAGATCACAGCTATTTTAAACTCTATGACAGCTAACTCTGAGCTTGTTTTTATTGTCTCATTTCTGTTGTTATTGTGGTTTGTGTTTATGGTGTATGTGTATATGTATGTATGTGTCTGTTTCCTGGTATACCTAGTAATTTTGGTTGAATATCCTATGTTCTAGGTTTCTGATGCTGTGATCCTTCTTCCAGAGAGGTTTTAGAATTTCCTCTTATAGGCTGAAAAAGTTTGGGAAAAAAATTACCTCAATTCATTGGGTAATCATCTTATTAAAGGTTGAATGAGACTTTTTCTAAGATTCCACTCCTGTCTGTTTTACTCTGGCTTTTAGAATGCAGCTCTCCAGGGATCCCAAATGAAAGGATATGTTGCTTACTAAGAACCTTATTTTTCAGCAGGTCCTAAACATTTTTTCTCTCGTTTGGAGTATGTGATTACACAGTTTCACTCTGCTCTTCAGATGACTTTTACTTAGATTTTAAGGCTCCTTTTCTAGGCAGTTTCAGAACTTGCCTAATGCCAAGAAGCGAACTTGTTGAATATCAAGTTTACATCTTTGAACTTCATTTTTCAGTCATCTCTTGGTTCTACAAGTATTGGTTTCTTTGATAGCCCTGACTGTTTTCTGCTTCTCTAGCTCTATGTATTTGGCAAAAATTCTACTTTTTCTATAAGCTTCTTTGACACTCACTTGTGGGCTTTTGCCTGACTTCTTGGGATCCAGCATAACACCAATAGGTTAGCAACTATCCTAGAACAAAATTAGCTACTGAAATATAGCTTCTTCTCTTTCTACATTTCCTACTTTCCAACATCTTAGCCCCCCAAATCCTGATAACTTGGCAGCTCACAAATATCTTCAAACATATTTTTAAAAATACTCAACCTGGATTTTTCTAAGTATTCTTGACTGGAGAATTGTTCTGTTTACAAGATGAATACATCATAGCCCAAATAAAAAAATCTCCAGAAAAAAACAGTTTATGGAAGAGAAATATTCATTTCTGTTGTGGTCGTAGAAATTTATAGAACTAACAATAAATCCATAAAAGACCTCCTGCTTAGGTGAGCAATTTATATAGTTTTATAATAATTATCTCTTTCCCAACTCCAAATTTAGAAGATTGTATCATTAAATAATCATACTACTATTATTCTTTCTTTTATCATATACCTTCCTTAGCCTATGGAACATATGAATAAATATTTTATTATTAAAAAATCCTGGAGGCTCTAGCTGGTATGGCTCAGTGGATAGAATATCAGCCTGTGGACTGAAGGGTCCTTGGTTCAATTCTGATCAAGGGCACATGCCTGGGCTGTGGGCTTGATCCCCAGTAGGGGGTGTGCAAGACGCAGCCAATCCATGATTCTCTCTCATCATTGATGTTTCTATCTCTCTTTCCTTCCTCTCTGAAATCAATAAAAATATATTTTTAAAAAATTATGGAGAATTATTCTCTCTTTTGTGACTAAAGGGTTTTAATCTAAGGCTAATTTACTTATGCTGAAAACATTAAACTCAGTCATATATGTCTGGCCTACATTTTAAAGTCCTTCCTATCTCTTACTTCTTCTGAAGTCTTTTTATTAACTATTATCATAAACAATATATTTCAGACTCAGTCCATTAACAACGTCTCAGGTCCCTCACCTTATTGACATTGGTGTTATGCACACACACAAAAAAATACATTTGTTTTTTATTTTTATTTTTCCTCTTTCATTGAATTTATTGGGGTGACATTTGTTAATAAAATTATATAGGTTTAAGGTGAACAATCCTATAATACATCATTTGTATATTGTATTGTATGTTCACCACCCTAAGTCAAGTGCTTTTTAAATTCGGGATTTATTTGACAAAGAAAATACAAAGATACTAAAGGGGTCATAATAATATGAATGACTAATTATAAGACAGAGATTCATGTTAAAATTGGGCCATAATGATCATATGCTTGACTTCAGAATTATTAGATATTAATAAATCTCTAAAACATTATACAGAACCTGGTCTCCTATTTTTTTTTATACAAGGAGATATCTATTTAAATAGGTAGAAATAGTTCTTGTTAGCATTCAGAGCTCAAAATAATAGAGAGGTTATTAGTTTGAAAGTCTCCAAATCTTTAGGAAACTTTTTATGGTCAATGATTACCTATGGAAACTTTCTTTTCATAGGTTGTGATGATAAGAAATTAATTGAAGGCTTTCAATACTATATAGAAGTATACGTACATTTTCTAATACTCTGTATGAAACACCATCCTTTGGTTATTAATACTCAATGAAAATTTTCCATTCTAATTATTTTCATCCTATATATGAAAAATAATTTAAATAAAATTAAAAGACACATCCTATAAGGAACAAAGAAATACATCTATGGCAAGAATATCCACAGAATCAGTCTGGGTACATTGATGTTGATGTCACTTACCTTACAGACATACTTAATTATTTTTAATTGGAAAACTAGTTCTCTGTTATAGTAGTAAACATCTCAAAGACATGGTTTTTATATACCCATAAATAAATAAAAAGAAGAAAACAGCTCAGTTCTTTGGCGATGATATGCGATGACATGCTATTGTGACAAAAAGCAATATGTGGGGCTTAACTTTCCCATGGAGACTACACGTAGGAAACACTATGTGATGTAGTGAGGGATAAACACCCCTTTTCGATGCCACTAGTCCTAGGCCATTTGTAGGACCAAGTTTTGAATAGTTTTTAAATGTGAGCAAAAATTATTTTTGTTTTCAGATAGAGCATCTATTTATATCTACCATGCTTTTTTTTGTGCCTGCATTTATTGCCCCTTAGAAGTGCATGAGAAATAGCATTGAAGTAGATAAAACCCATTGTGAAGACACGTTTTTTTTTTCTCCCATTGAACATATGTTTAACGTGTGAATTTCAACTTCTTTACTCAGAAGTTGGATTAACTGTGTAAAGTCCTGTCTGAATACTGCCTTGACTGTCTGCATTTTATTAATATGTGATTAAGTAAATGTTGACTGAGCTAGGGCTCAGACTGGAAGATCCTTAGTGAAATAATAAGGACACCAAATGTGGTTTATGTAACGGAATGAAACTAAACACATTTCGTTTTCTAGAGGTTAACATATAGGATTTGAAGAAGAAAGTCACATAATTGTATATAAGTCCTGCTTCCTGGTTTTATTATAGATTGAAATTGCCCGAGATGGATTCAGTATTCAAAGAATTTCCTGTGGCATGAACATGACTGGAAAAATAATTTTCAACATTAAATGTGGTGAACTGCTGAACTTTGTTAATACTTTTTGCAGCATTCAATTTAATTTTAATAAATTGCATGGCTCTGGCAATAGAGGGAAGTCTAAAGATTGAAAGCCTGAATAGGTCACAGGGAAAGTTGGTTGCCAGGGCAAGCCTGTTAAAACATTAACTAGAAAATTAGGCAGGAAAAAACAGTTTAAAAAATATTGTGAGTATCTCTGATCATCAGCTGGTTGAAAAGAAGTAATATGACAAACAGGAAATTACAAAGAATAACTATTTTGACTGCAGTGGAAATCACGACTTAGGTAGCCACATTTCAAACCAAATGCAGAATATTTTCCTGGAATTTAAAGAAAAAGTATCCAGATGTCTAAACATTCCACTCAATGCAGCTTTTATTTGGAGTTTGGCAAGTCTTCAGAAAACTTGTAGTCAAGTTTAGTTGAAATACTTTTTCCAGCCTATTTACATAATTTCATATGTCTTTTAGGCTTCTGCATTACATATTTTTTTTTAGCAGGGGCCTTATTTAAATGTAGGCTTTCTGCAAACCTTATATTTGCTTTCATGACTTGTTATATTGCTTCCCAGCACATGCTTCATGGATCAAGTCAGTACTCAAACCTGTGAACAACTACAAACAATAGTGAGGACAAACCTACATAATGTTACCATTAAATTGTCCATTGAGGGTCTCCACATACTGCTCTCAAAGAGTACAAAGTCCCCTCCAAGGAAGGAGATGCTCTTATTTACGGATTTGACATGAACATGTTATTTTTAGGACTTAAAAATACTATATACATAATATTTGCTTTGTGGATATATTATTTTAGTTAAGTAACTACATGATAAAACTCCCTTATAAAATTTTGGTCATAAGAGTATAAAGATCCCAAAACCTAGCAGGTGCTCAATAAATGATTTCAGAAACAGCAATAAAAATGGCAACTAATTTATTTGTATCACCTCATTAATATTTAATCACTGGCTAGCCTTTGTATTAGATATTATAATCATGCCAATATTTAACATGAAGAAGCTTAGTCATACTGAGTTTAGTGCTGTGACCACGGTCACAACGTTAGTAAAATTTAGCCCTAACCGGTTTGGCTCCGTGGATAGAGCGTTGGCCTGTGGACTGAGGAGTCCCAGGTTCAATTCCGGTCAAGGGCATATTCCTTAGTTGCGGGCACATCCCCAGTTGGGAGTGTGCAGGAGGCAGCTGATCAATGTTTCTCTCTCATCAATGTTTCTGACTCTCTATCCCTCTCCCTTCCTCTCTGTAAAAATATCAATAAAATATAATTTAAAAATTTAGAATCAGTATCCACATTGATTTATTATGACTTTAGAGATTTTACATTTAATCACTCTAATTAAAAAGTAGGGAAAAATGCCAGGCCACTGTGGCTCAGTGATTGAGCATCGACCTATGAACCAGGAGTTCATGTTTTAGTTGCAGTTCAGGACACATGCCCAGGTTGCAGGCTCAATCCCCAGTAGGGGGTGTGCAGAAGGCAGCCGATCAATGATTCTCTCATCATTGATGTTTCTATCTATCTCCCTTCCTCTCTGAAATCAACAAACAAAATATTTTTTAAAGTAGGGAAACCTGAATAAAACAAAACAAGCAACAACAACACATCACAAAAGATCAGCAAACAAACCAAATTAGGTGGGCATATGACAATGACTGCAAGAGCCATATTCATAGATTCATGGATCCACGCAAGAAGCATTTCCTAGGTAACACTAGGAAGGGGCAAAACGGAAGCCGGATAAACAGTTCCTGATGTTGGGGAGGTGAACTGAGGTGGCAAGTATGAGAGTCCAGTTCTTAGTTATAAGCAGCAGAAACTGGTGGCTTCTTCAATCAGAAAAGAAATGAGTTGGAAGTCTACCATGCAGTTCACAGATGCCTTGGGAATACTGGACACTGCGGTAACAAATGGTCAGGAACAAAGAAGACTATGCAGATACAGTCATAGTCCAGAGCGAGTCCCCTGCGGACACCCTGCTATCACTGACCTTGGACGCTGCAGCATAGACCATTCATGAAAGGGCCATGGTGCTACACTGGGGCGTCGGCCCAGCTGAAACTGGTGCCGCTGGTGCTCTTGCCAGACAGGGATCGTCACCGCCTGTTGCTTTGCATCCCTGCTCTGAAGCTCGGATGACTGATCCTTCCTACCATGCCATATGAAGTATTTGTAAAGAAGCCTGGAGAAAAAAAAGAATATACTAGTATAGTGTATCAATTGGGGTTTAACCAAAAGAGAAGAACCAGGAGGAGAGATATCTGAATACATATATACACATATCTGAGTGTTTGTGTGAGTGTATTTATTTCCAGGTTGGCTGAGTAAACCCAAGTTTACAAGCAAAGGGTCGGGATGGAAAGATCCAGGAGATCCAAGAGAGAGAAAATTACCGTTCCAGCTGTGGCTTGCAGTCCCTACATTTCAAGAAGGACTTACTTTCTCTTTAAAAATATCATACTGCATTTATCTGGGCCCAATCAGTATAATCTCCAGCCTTCTCTAGTCATCCTATCCCACCTAAGCTGGAGGGGGCAGGGAAGGTAGCTGAGAAGAACTACTGAAGGTCACAGAGCAAAGGACACAGGCTCCCGGAGCCCAAAGTCCTAACCGCAGGACTGTTGAGCACTTCCCGGCCCGAGACCTTGCCCGATGGCATCTTGTTAGTCTGAATGGCATATTAGCCTCTTGGAATATAATTTCAAAAATCTTTACAACCTACATCACACATTGATTTATTATGTAGCTGTGGAGAAATGTCTTTATTCAATGATTCGAAAACACACACACACACACACACACACACGCTTCCAACCCTCTAAGACAGTACTCTGTGGCCTGAATTTTACTCCATATTTTATTTCTATTAAACAAAGGAAGTAAGTATTTATCCCTTTCCAGACACGGGGGAGTACAGGACCCAGCGGAGTAATTTTAGGCTAAGTATTATATTGCTTTAATATCAATAGGATGAGGATAGTTTCTTAGGGGAAGTTACAGTTTTATGGCAAAAACATTAAAAATCAAAACTGTGCTTTCTGTGAAGGCCTGAGACTTGTTTTCCTATCTAGTGTCATCTCCAAAGAAGCTTTGTCTCCTCCCCTGTTGCTTCCTCCATTAGCTGTTTGCTCGCAGGTACCTGGCTCTTCCCCATTTCAACCTCCTTTAGAGTTACGATTGTAATATTATGTGTTTACCTCAGAGAAACAAGAGGAAAACCAGTTGCCTTCCTGAAAATTGAAGTGATTATTTCAGTTAACCAGGCAATCCTGTATGTCTCAGCTGTCTTATCTTTAAAATGGGAGCACTCCATTTAGAAAAGGTGTTGGATTTATATGACACCAAATAATTCGTACATCATCTAGAGAAAACACTTTCAAAATTGTCATATTCTCATCTAGAAACCCATGGCTGACATTTGTCAAGCTTTTTTAAAAAAAATATATTTTATTGATTTTTTACAGAGAGGAAGGGAGAGGGATAGAGAGTTAGAAACATCGATGAGAGAGAAACATCGATCAGCTGCCTCCTGCAAATCTCCTTCTGGGGATGTGCCCGCAACCCAGGTACATGCCCTTGACCGGAATCGAACCCGGGACCTTTCAGTCCGCAGGCCGATGCTCTATCCACTGAGCCAAACCTGTTTTGGCAAGAAATATTTTTTAAGTAGCAATATTTTTTTATTTTATTTTTTATTTGTTTATATATTTTATTAATTTTTTACAGAGAGGAAGGGAGAGGGATAGAGAGTTAGAAACATCAATGAGAGAGAAACATCGATCAGCTGCCTCTTCCATCCTCCCCTCCCCCCCTGGGGATGTGCCCACAACCACCATACATGCCCCTGATCGGAATCGAACCCGGGACCCTTCAGTTCGCAGGCCGACGCTCTATCCACTGAGCCAAACTGGTTAGGGCTTATTCTTATTTTTAATATAAGCTTGTTAGATGGCATTGATATATAGCGACAGAAATGGATTCTTCAAGAAGCTAGGGCACTTACCCAAGATAGCCCAGAAAGCAGTCTACCAACCCTGATTCAAGCCCAACTCTTCTATCAATAATTAATCCTAAGCACAGCACTACACACTCTTCTATTCTGTATTGCTTTCATTCACAATCTGGTGAGATTGGGCAGAAGGTAAGTGAAGAGAGCAGAGATGGTAGACAGAGCTCATTTTCCCTCACATGTCTCAATGACAGGTATGCTTCTTACAAAGTAATTTGTAGTAGTCCACCAAAATGTCTATTTTCTTAATGTGACGCAAACATAGGCAAGGGCATAGGTGTTTGACCTTTTCAAGGGCTTCGTTCAGACCTTTATCAATTTTTCATATCATGAATGCCATAAAGGAATATTATTCATTTTATAAGATTAAATAAAGAATAATGGGGACATGTTATATAACTGCTTCAGACATTTAATGACAATTATGTATTTAAGATGATGAATGGAGAACAACAAAGCCACATTGATATGTGAATGTTGGGCAGGTCACCATTTCTCCTTATGGTGAAGGGACTTAGCTCAGGTTAAGGAGAATGCAATTAAAGTTCATACTTCACCTATACCATCAAGGGACTGAAATTGCATGTATCAAATCATGAATGCCTAAGAGTTTTTTGATTCTGTCAGAGACCAGTTAAAGACCAGTGCTAAAACTAAAGTCTTGGCCATACTAT